>NC_088713.1:22502033-22839004 GCF_963576615.1 Watersipora subatra
ACAAGAAAAAGAAAAGGTAGAGTCCATTAAAATGACATTTAGAGGTAAAATCAAAGAGTCTAGCAAAGAGATAATGGAGTAAAAGAAATAGACACGTAAGAAAGGACTCAAGTGAAGACATCGTGAGAACACGAGAAGGTAAAAGAAAGACCCACAAACAGTATCCAAAGATTGTGAGAACAGTAAACACATATAAATTGTGACAGGGGGGCAACAAATAGGCCAAATAATAAGCTAAATAACTGAAAATGACAAAGTTGAGGAAAGAGATCAATTGAATCCCTAAATAGATCATTAGAATATACATACGAGTACAAGCACATCAGGTGCTCTGCATGAAAGATCAGCAAGAGCTACCCTCGCCCTTTGACCTCCCGAGAGATCTCTGTTGAGTATGGTGTGGGCGTGACTAGCGAGCCCAAAAGATCCGAGCATCTTCCTCGCCTTTTGGTACTCAAGGTTGAACTTGTTCTAATAAATTACAAACAGACAGCTCACATTTTGCGGTTTTCTACATAAAAATGGATATTAGCGTAAATTGAAAAAAGTTAGGTAAGATTCAAGACTGTTACTGTCTGCCCTGAACGTAACACACAACGTTCAGTTAAAATACTTTTAAGCATACAATTCCTAGGAACAGAAACATAAAAAAACTATATTAAAAGACCTCACAATTCCATAGTGATTGTAAAAATTTCAAGGTCATCCATTGTGCTCTGCTGAGTATTAGCTGCAACTCTGATACTCGTACTGCTAAATAAATATAATATTATAAATATTATTTACAATAATATATATCTAAAAAAATATTATATATATAAATAACATACATAAATATACACAATAAACATTAGATATATAATATTATATATATTAATTACATATATAAACAATATTAGACATTATTTACATATCTAATAAATATTAAATATATAAATAAAATCTAATTTTATTAGATATTATTTTATATATATTGTATCGTATATATATAATAGTATCGTGCTATTATTTAATTTTCCCATGCTTCAACCCAAATTCCCTAAAATATGGGTTGAATTACATTGAGACTACAAAAAGACTAATCTCTCAGCACCAGATAGGCTCTACGCCTTAGCATTAATCACACTAGCCTGTGAACCCCGTGACATGCTCCTATTGTATGTTACAAGAACATGGCAACTTACTCCAAGATACTAGACAGGGCTAGTATATATATCAAGTTGGTCAGCAGAGTGCTGGTCATATTTACCAACTCGGACTCTGTGGTTTTTCCTCATCTCTCCATTTGTCTGCAAATGTTACCACACAACTACCTTTTAAAATTCTAACTATTTTAAATTGGGAATTTTAATTCTAGTTAAAGAGTAGATAACTCTAACGGCTATCTGTAATGTGCAGCAAACAAGAAAACTGACCACATTTTCTTAATTGAAGACCAAATACTTCTTAATCGAAGACCAAGTACTTTTTAATCTTCGTACCACAATGTGGAATAAGGTGAGTATTTAATTTGTAGCATTTTCCTTTAAAAATTTGTACGAAACAAACAAACCAAAAATTTACAGCTGCAAACAACTCCTTGTTCTCCAATGGTTCCCAGCATTAAAACACCAATAGTTATGTCAGAACTAATCCTGAGAGACCTACCGGCGTGAGATCACCGACAAGCAGTTTAACCAGAGTAGATTTTCCGACTCCATTTGGTCCTACAATAGCGATTCTTGATTCCATGTCGACACCAAAGTTGACCTTTTTGAAGAGGGCTGGTTGGCCAGAATAGGCAAAGTCAGCATCTACAGACATATGGAAGCACTTGCTGACTCGTGTCATTGAGTCAATTGGTGAGCAACTAACTAATGCGTCATTGAGTCAATTGGTGAGCAACAAGCTAAGGATGGTAAACCACAGCTCAGTACTGAATCAGTGTCATTGTAATTTTTCGGACACTGAATATTTCTAAAGGATATATTATGCAAATAACCTACACTTAATAAATGCCACACTATCTGACACACATGCAACGTGTCATTCATAGGTTGATGAAATTTAATGTGGAGTCTAGAGAGGATGCATGCTTTCAAAATGCTGTTCCTACTATAATGGGCCAAATACATATATGCGAAATAAGGCTGCAAAAACAAGTAATAGTAAAAAAATAGTAATACAACAGAGTATAGTGTCCATAGCCTGTACTGAACCACATAACAAACAATGTACAAATGAAATACAAAGCATGGTAATAATATATAATCAAAACAACCAAAACATTGTAAAATTTGTTAAGATACCAATGATAATTAGATAAACATATCACAGCGGAGACAAATTCAAATATTGACATGGTGTCAAGGGAGAAAATTGATATTCAAAAACTGAATATTTAAAATTGAATTAATAATTGATATATATATGAATAGTTTTTTTTGTTATAATAATTGTTGTAATGATTATTTTATACTTAAATAGTAATATAAAATGTATTGTTTTGTGCGTTTCCTTTGAGTGAAATACTACAATGGTTCTATGTGTAATGGTTAGCTTCTGGACCTTGAGTTCAATTTCTCCCAAGAAATATTTTGACTGCAGACAAAGTGGCACTTCTGCCCAACAATAATCAGACTGTTGTTATAAAGAAAAATTGAAACAGCAACTCAATCATTGGAGATGGGCGCTACTGTAATGATGAGTCCAAGTATCAAGTATTATTGACATTGCGATGCCTCCTATCTCTTGTAGGCAACTGTCTGCAGGTAATTATCTTATAATTGACAATAACACGCCAGTGGTTTGTTTCTAAGCGTCTGTGAACTCTATTTTCCTCAAAAGGTCAAAATAACAATTACTCTGTCAAGGCTTACTAGCTCAAGCAAAAATAACAATATGCTTGTATACTTAGCCCCATTTGTTAGGGCCTTACTAGGTTCAATGAGTATGTATCTATTAGGCGTGCAGCGGTAGCTCTTGCTGTCAGGGGGCTGGATAAACTCTCTCCTCAAGGCTTTATGGCTTCCTGGCTTGCTACCTCTTTGGGTGAATCGTATCTGCTATGTATTTCCTTGGCAAGCTGTTTGCTGCCGGCTCTTTAGCTATCTTGGGCGTCTGTTAGTCTTCTCCTGTCTTGTCTCCTTTCTTGTGCCTCCCCTCTGCTGCCAGTTCCTCGCTGCCTGGCTCGCTGCCAGCTTCTCGCTTCTGTCTCGTCGACTTTTCCCCTATTTTATACTTGCCCTTGAGTCATTGCCAAAGGTCATTGGTTGGTTCTGTTTTGCTGGTGGTTTTTGCATCATTTCTTGCATAATTTCTGTTTCAAATTCTCTGCGGTGAGCTAAAATTCCTTACTGTTCTTGGAATCCCATGACGGCACGCAAAGAATATTCCAAGTCCAGCAACAAATTGTGCAAAACTGGCCATAACTCAAAAACTAATAGGAGTAGCTTTGTGAAATTAATTTTGCAGTAGTCCTCATTCTAAGACGCTACTAGCTAGCTAATTTATATGAAGCAAGAAACATGTTATCATTTTAGGCAGTTCTTTCCACAGCCATTTCATCAATATTTTTGCATAAAATAAAATATCTTAGTTAATGAAAAATTATGCTATATTTTTCTACTGCTATACAATACAACATTTTCGAGACCAAAATGATGTTATAAGCTATATCTAAATATACTAAATAAAGTGTTGTAAATAATTGTCTTGCTGATGACTGGTTGCTGATCTGGCGTATGCTGACTGCTACTTTGCTCCAACAAGTCATAAATCTAGCTGGCTCCCGTAATATTGGTGATATACCTCTCCTTGTACATGCCACTCTCTAGAGCTGTTTGCTTCACTGGATAGCTATGAGTAATTGTTGTAGCCAGTTAGTCTATTTCATATTAAGTGGTGTTGGTCAAAAATAATCATGATTTAGTAGCAATTTTGTGCTATTTTTCATTCATAAGCTTTTCATTATAATGATCAGACAACTCCCAATCCAACTTATGTCCCATATATTCACATTGCATCAGCTGTGATGGTTGGACAACTCCCATGCTTGATATTTCTAGCAGCATAGCAATTGCCCTAGATTTTCATGTTTGCTTGTTGATGTATCACAGTGCTTAGTGCAATGTTTTGCAGCAGTTGTTCCGTGATCCCACAGTTTATTATTTCTTTTTACTTATTGGTCATCTATCATTTCAAACCCTGACAGAGCCTACCATAAAGTGCTCCAAAAGTGATTTATTTTATATTAGGATGAATAATAAGCTGAAACAATTTTCTATACCAGAATTTTATGCTGATTCTGAGTATCTAGTTTCTACACCTCTAAACTAGCCACCAGACTAATTATAATGTATTATGTAATACAATAAATTAATAATATAATTTTTATAATTTACAAATTTGACTAGTGCAGAGCAGGACTTTGATACACCAAACTAGATCAAAATTTGTAGCTGATTTCAAATATCATATTATGAGATTTCAAAAATTCATGTATTTGAATAATAATATTATTATGTAGGTTATATGCGTAACTTGAAGTATGTATTAAATATGATTGTGAATACCACCCAATTCCATTTGTTTTTGCACCAGACTTTGGAGCTTGTTCTGAGTATGTAATTGACAATTCTCTCAACTGGTCACAACCTTTTTTTAAATGTATTATGTAATACATGGATATCTATATAGACAATATTTATATCTTTCCAAGTTTCTTAGATTTTAACTTATACACGATATTATATAATATAATGGATTACATATTTTGTCTGTCTGTCGGTCTGATGTAGCACAGTGACTGTGTGTTATCTCCTACACATCTACAAAAAGGAAAAATGAATCAAAAACTGTCACAGCTGTTTAAAGATTTGGCCAAGATGTAGAATCTTTTTTTTTTCTGTCTAGTATTAGGGAAAGGTGTCATGAATGAAAATATTCTTCAAACTTTTAAGACATAACCTGATACTTGATGTATAATAACCTACCTTCACCAGCATTCTTAGAGGAATATGTATTATCTTCTTCAGCACCAGTTTTGTTTCCACAGTACTTGCACTGACACATGTCTGTACATTTGAGTCCAGTCTTCTGGCACTGGCATCTATTGGATGAACATCCTGTCTTACATCGACAACACATGTCTTTCATCCCATCAGAAGGCACTGGGTTCTGTGTCATCCATGTGGTTTTGAGGTTGCCATTAGACAAAGTCCAGCCATGATTAGTGGGTAGGGGAGGATCAATTGTTGGTTGCACAGCTCTACGCCATATGGCTGCTTGGTAACCAGCTCTCATTACATGCAGCCTCAGTTCATCTTGGGTTAGATGAAGGTTAGTTTGGGAAATCCTTGAGGGAGAGCAATAAACAAAATATCTTGTTTCATTGACCTTTTCAGTTGTGTCAATACACGTACAGTATTATAAAGCCTGCATATGAGTTTCTCTATAGAGTCCTGAGTATCATCCTCTACCTCAAACTCCAAGCCCAAAGAGCTTAATATGTTGATGAACTCAGGGTTCTGCTTGAGCAAATTCAGAAAAGATGTCTTTCCTTTTAAATGAAATGCGCTGATACTATCACAACCACTGCGTGCATGTAGACCCATAAGTGCATGGCAGTAGAACAGTGTTAGAATACCTGACACATTTCCAATGTGTATGTACCGCATTTGTTCTTTCTTCTCACAGAAGTAGTACAATTAATCTGATGAAAGCTCATGTACTAAACATATACAAATCATAGACACATCTGTATCTTGACACTATCATCACCGTACAGTCCGATCCTTTGTCTTACATGATGGACTTTATATGCGCAATCATTCTTGTGTCGGCTTCCCTATGATATGATGCTAGACTCACTATATTTTTATTACTAGTTTTCCCATCCATTTGAAAACTGATTTTGTTGCACTTGGATGAAAATTCTATGCATACATTGATATCTTGTTTGGTCTGTGCACTGCTCCACTCCTTACTCAAGAAAACCACCAAAGATTCTTTGTTAGCACCCTCAGCCAGTAAGTCTGACAATTTTGGTACCATTTGATTTGGTCCAAAAATTGTCACTTTTTGACTACCTTTAAATCCATGATGCATTCATTCTGTTGATTTGATGCTCGCCTCAGGATAGCTATCACAGACAAATTCTACCCGAGAAGAACCATATGATGTAGCGATTGATGCTAGCCCTTTCAATAGGACACTAGTAACCATTCCGAATGTCGCTGAGGGTTTCAAAGCTTGAATCTCAGCCATTCCATCAGTGACCACAGCAACAAATTTTGGAAGCTTTTTCAAATTTTGGGTAACATGTTGGATGTGGCTCTAGCTTTTTCTCTGATGCTGTCATAAGGGTAGAGTTAGCTGTCTTCATCATCAATCCATTCGCATTTGTCAGGCTCCAGGTTACATTGCCAAAGGAATAAGAAAGTACGTTTCTAAGATCGATGTTCCTCTGCTGGCTGATTACAAGAAGACGATAAAAGATCCGTCCTGTACACTGTAGACATTTTTTACTAGAAGTTTTCTTAGCATTTTGACTCAAAGCAAAACCTTTCAGTTTGTTTGCCATTATTGGCGCATTAAATTCTACTATTGAGTTGTCATCCGTTTGGTGACAAAATCTTGAAACTGCTTTTCTCCGATCTGTCTTGCATTTTGTAAATCATAGGCAATGTCAATTGAAACCTCCACTTCACTGACGATAGAGACAAGATTTTTACCTTTGTGCTTGAATGGGTTGATTCAAGCTGATATGATTTCTTTGATGAGACATATTGTGTCTTCATCAGCTTTCCATGTTGATTCTGACAAGTCGTGCTTGTCTGAGCTAGTGGAGTCCAATTCTTGAAGCTTCCTTATTTCTTTAGTTTTGTGTGCGCAGTTGTCCTTTGTGGATGAGCTATGGTCCAACTCTGTAAGACAGATTAGGTGTTTGTGAATCCAATGAGACCTCCCTGTGATTTAAAATCACGATTGACGGTCTGTTCTATCGCCATATAACAGGCAACGCTGGAGCATGGGCGGTGATGCTCATATTGAAAGGTAGAATAACCAAGGTGATCTGCCATTGCTTGGTAAATTAGGGGGTGAGACTTTGCCAGCTGCGTCATCTTCATATAGTAAAGTGTGCCATACCTTGCATAGTTGAAGTGGTCGTATGCAAAAACCATGGCAAGAGTCATTGTAGTTAGTTGACATGGAGGTTCCAATCAGATTTCTTTGTGGCTCGGACAAAACTTAGCAGCTGGGTCATCATTTCAATATACTCTACCCAGCATCTAAATGTGAGGTTGCCTATTGAAGAGATGACTACAAAATCTTGGAATGCCTGATTCATGTGGGCAAGTTCAGTTTGATTACATTCAGTGTGATTGAAAACATCTTTACTAACGTCCAAACTAAGAAAGTCAAGGACATTAAAGTGTTCAAGACTTTCAGCAAGTTTATCCAACAATTATAGGTCATACAGTGCTTCCATGCAGAGTTTGTGTGTCATGATGGGCCTATTGTAACTATGACCATTCATCATCCCTTTCAGGCTTCCTTCAGCAATACATTGTGATTATGTGATTATTTTGACCCACCCAGCATCACCATACCTTTCGCCTATCACACCAAGGAAAGATATCACTGTGTGGAAACTTCTTAATCTAGGGACAAGTCTTGACATTAGAATGGGATTGACGAAGTGAATAGTTTGTGCTTTACTTTTACTTTAAAGTTTCACAAGATCACTCATTTGGCGAGATTACCATGAAAACAATATAAAACGCTAGTTGCTCATAAATTCGTTGTGGGAAATTCTAATTGAATCAGCTTAGACTGCAATTTTTATTACTTTACCGGCAAAAATCACAAAGTGGTCGAGGCGGCTCAGCCGACAAGGCGCCCCAGGGAATACGGGCCTGACCACACCTACCTGTACAATGTTCTAACAATTTGTGAGCTAATTACGATGGCTGAGTTCTCAAACCAGTCATGTGGGACACAAAGCTAAGTTCACAAAATGGATTACAAGTTTTGGTTTTCTGTAATTTCATTTTAATATAAGTTAGAATTTTCAAAATCCAGTAAACAATATCCTGACAAATATGACAATGAATAAGTAAAATATTTGTGTTCTATCAGTATTCATTGTGGCTAAAACTATTTTTCATAATTCCAGTTGACTGGTTTGTTCACAAACTAGTTAAGAAGTTAGAGCACAAAGCAGCCAACTGGTATATCATTGAAGCATAACAATGGGTTTGAGGATGCGCATAAAACATGCGCATAAAATTACATTGGTTTATAATAGGTCCTATATAATAGTTTACAAATACTGCATTTGCTTTCTTTAGATGAACAACCAGATAGTTTTATGACATTAAGCTACATAAGCTCAAATTTATGATGGTAAACTTAGTCTATTTTAGGAGCGAATTCACATATGATTTGTCTGTTTCTACCAAAAAAGGAAGCATTGACTCGAGATCTTTCACTTTTGCTTTAGCTAACGTTATCATGCTTTTGTCTTCTGGAGCATTGGCTAATCTGATCTCAGATGAGGATCCTCTTGACAGGGTTTTACTTATAACAGAATCCAATTTTAGACTAGGGTTATTTGTGTGCTCACGATGAGAAACATTTTGAGGTCTAGCTGCACGGTAAACAAGCTTCTTCACCTTGGTGTAGCGTAGCAGATTATAATGCCCTGTTTTTGTCATTTCACTATACATTTTGATGTGTTTTTCTTCCAAAGGGTGACTTGCATAGTTTTTTGTTTGGCTTTATATTGAGTAGGTAGCGAACGACATGACATTCTTTTTGTTGTGTTGGTACCAACATCATTGCAAGGTTTGCTACCACATACCATATTTAATGCTATAATTATATAGAGAAGGAATACTGATAATAATATGAGCACCATTTTGCGATATTCAAAAACAAGGATAATTATTGATGACGGAAAATGCTGTAAAAGGTTAGGTTCAGTTTTCAAATAATATGGTTTAATGTACAAAACTATCATAAAGCCAGGAATTGTAAGTTAATAATGTTATATTGTATGAACTGTAATGAACTGTATGTATAGGATGTGTGTAAGCAACTGGCAAACATAGCTAGTCCAAACATAGCTAGCATAACTAATCTTATAATAATAGGATAAGCTGACTCAGCTACTGTAGGGCTGGTAGAGTCATTAGCATTCAGTGTGAGCACACACTGTGACATCTTCCTTTTTTAGTTGTTACAATTCAAACTGCTCTAAAATATCACAAGTCAGACACTTACAGAAAAATAACATATCTGCATAACAGTTTAAAATAATAGAAGTTGATTGCAAAACACAATTGTACAAAATCTGATTCTTGGTAGAAATTGACACTTAGTCCAAAACCACACCAAAAACAAAACATGATTCATTTTTAACTAAAAAGACACAAAATCTGGTGGATGTAGCTTATAATAATTGTCCTAATCAAGAGAAACCTAAACGAGTGGGTGGTTTGGACACTCTTCCCGACCTAGTGACAACTGAGGAAAAGCTTGAACTCATTTGATTAGGATTGGTTGCACCTGTCGATGCAGGAGTGGTGGTGCCACTCTGGTCAACAGAATTGGAAACAACAGCTAACTGACTTTGCTGAGCAGACTGGATCGGAACCAAAGTTTTATCAGAATTAGTACTTTCAACCAGTTTCTGTTGTTTATCAAGGTTATCATTGATCAAGGTTCTATCAGAATTAGTACTTTCAACGAGCCTCTGTTGTTTATCAATGTGATCATTAATCAAGGTTTTATTATAGGCATGAGAAGATCGGTTAGGTCTAAGAGATTTTATGTTGCGCCTGAAAACTTTGCCATCCGATAATTTGATGTAGTAACTTCGAGGCGTTTCCGCGTGTTCAACAATAACACCTTCTGCCCACTTTCTATGGCCTAGTTTACACCAAACTTTCATTCCTACGCAATACTCAATGGGAAGGGTTGCTGTGTTGTTCTGAAATATAGCTTGTGATTGTCTTTTAACAAAGCGACTGTGTATTTCCCCTAGATGTAGTCCTTGAGTTGGTGGGGTAGGCGATGCAATTGTCCTCTTAAATTTCGAGCCTGTAGCAAAACTGCCGGAGATGGGAGTTGGTCACCCAATGGAGTTGACCGTAATGTGGCCAAAACATCACACAATGTCTGACCAGATATCAACGCCTTTCTGAGGCTGTTTTTGATGGTTTGATTCATGCGTTCGGCCAACCCGTTTGAACGTGAATGATAGGGAGAGGAAGTTATGTGTTTAACGTCATTATCCTCAATGAAGCATTTAAATTCATAAGATGTGAAATATGACGCATTGTCACTGACCAATGTTTCAGGCCGACCAAAGTCGATGAACTGCCTTTTTAATAAATCTATGACTTCTAAAGACCGAGAAGTTTTTAATTGATAGCAGGCTGGCCACTTCGAGTATCGATCTACCGTTACCAAATAATCGTTGCCGTCGAGGTGGAAAATGTCCATACTAACCGATTGCATAGGGTATTCTGGGATATCATATGGTTCAAGGCTATACTGACTGTTTGATCTCATGTATTCTTGACAAACAGAACACGATTCTATCAAATCTCTAATCTGACCTAAATAGCCTGGCCAATAAACTGCACCTTTGGCTTGCTCAGTACATTTACTAACTCCCATGTGACCAGCATGTATTTGGTCCAACACCGTTTTCCTCATTGCTATAGGAATAACAATCTGGGCCCGGCACAGTAACAGGTCATTATGCATTGTTAGATCAGACTTTACATTCCAGTAAGGTTTTAGTGGTTCAAGGCAAGCATGTTTAGTCATTGGCCAACCATGCTTTATGTATGACGCTAGTATCTGCATTGTGGGATCTAGTTTCGTTGCCTGACTCAACTTTTCCTTGAACAGAGGCTGTGTGATAATGCCTGTGGTTATTGAATCAATCTGATCACGATCTAGTGCTTCAAGTTTATTAGCCTCAGCACCGTAGCTAGGAAAAAATGCACGTGACAATGTATCAGCTAAAATTAGGTCTCTACCTGGTTTATGAATTAAAGTGTAATCGTATCCTTGATTGCGTAGTCTCATGCGCATCAATCTAGGGCTAAGCTCATTTAAACCCTTTTTCATTATTCCAATTAGTGGAAGATGGTCTGTTTCTATCATGACATGCTGCCCGTATATGTACTGATGAAACCGCCTCAGACCATATTGAATCGCGAGGTACTCCTTCTTAATTTGCGCATATTTTCTCTGTGTTTCCGTAAGGGAGCAACTGGCATATTCTATTGGTTGGCCTGCATGCATTATTACTGCTCTCATGCCAAACTGACTGGCATCAACTGATAGGGTAACTGGCAATTCTGGATCAAACATTTTTAGCATTGGGCGAGATGATACGAGGAATTTTAGTTTCTCAAACGCCTGCTCAGCTGCTTCGCTCCAGGACCATTCTACACCTTTTTTAGTTAGCTCGCGCAGTGGGGTGGTAACTTCCGACAGATTCGGACAGAACTTAGCTAGATATGTGGCCATTCCTAAAAGCCTACTGACGTCATCTTTACACTCTGGTTTTGGCATTTTTGTAATTGCCTCCACCTTACGGACATCGGCCCTGATAGTACCATCGCCTATAACATGACCTAGATATTTCAACTCAGACTGCCTAAAATTGCATTTCGACTCTTTCAATTTCAGATTACAATCCCTGCATCTCTGCAATACCAACTCTAAGATTTTATCGTGCTCGGTTTCAGTCGCTGCATGAATCAACAAATCATCTACGTAGCATTCCACTCCTTCAATGTCTTCAAATAATTCCGACACAGTCCGACAAAATATCTCAGGACTAGAGGATATTCCATAAGGCAATCTAAGAAATCGATATCTACCGAATGGAGTGGCAAAAGTCGTCAACAAACTGCTAGCCTCATCTAATTCAATCTGCAAAAATCCTGAGGTTGCATCTAACGTAGTGAATACTCGAGACTTCGAAAGTTTAGCAAATATTTCACTAGCTGTTGGTAATGCGAAGTGTTCGCGTTTTAGATTTTTATTTAACTGTGTAGGGTCTAGACAAATCCTGAGTGACCCGTCAGGTTTCAGTATGTTTACTATAGGGTGCACCCAGTCAGTTGCTTGTCTTACTTTAGCTATTGTGCCTTCACTTTCCATAGATTGTAACGTGAACTTTAGTTTATCCCTTAGTCTAAATGGGACCCTCCTAGCACTTTGTATAACAGGCTGAGCGTTTTCTTTTAGTTGCAAAGCATGCTTACATGGCAACCTGCCAAGACCATTGAACACATCAGTGAATTTTTTAGCTACCTTATCTGTGACGGAATCAGCCCTATCAACCAACCCAAGCTCAATGCAACTGGGCAGCCCCAATAAAGTTGCCATGTTTGTATCAGTTTTTACGACTATAAACTCCACTGTATGATACTTATTGCTAACATCCACCAGTAACATAACCTTGCCTAATACATCAAGTGCATGTCCACTAAAAGACACTAATGATCTAGCATGCTTGACAATTGTCACCTGACTATTTACGCTGGCTAGTACAGTCTGTGAAATTACATTACATGATGCTCCCGTATCCACTTTTAATCGTAATGGCTTACCATTGCACTTAGCATTGATTGTCCATTCTCTTCCGTCATTGATGGCAAATGCAATGTCTCCGGTATTAACGTTGTCAGGTTCCGATACCTCATTGGCAGTGTTGTTGCTGTTATCTCGTGAAGATAAGCATGCAGTGGAAAAGTGATTTTTACGGGAACATTTCCTGCACACCGTTCCGTAAGCTGGACACCTCCCTCGTTGATGTTCCATAGCACAGTATTTACAGTTCTTTATCGTTTGTAACAGTCCAGTTCTATATTTTCTATCCGATTGTGGGTTAGGGCTCTTGCTCTCTGACATGGATATTTCCTGTTGTGGGGGTACGACACTTCGTATGGCATTAACACCATCTGTCGCGTGGTTCATTTCTCTGAGGTATTGCGTGGTAGCCTCTTTACGTTGGCATACTGATATAACCTCCTGTAATGTAGGATTGCCTGGCAAGTTGAATATATCCTCACGAACCAACTTGGACGATATACCTGCTACAATTCGATCCACTAGCGCTTTGTCTTTCTCATCAGCATGGAATTCACAAGTTGTTATGAGGTCTCGAAGTGCTGTCACAAAGCTTTCGAATGGCTCGCCTTGCTTCTGAACTCTGCTGTGAAATTTGAATCACTCAAAGACTGTCTTTACCTGAGGGTTGAAGTGTTCAGTGAACGCTTTCTTTACTTCTGCAATGTCTTTTCGATCAGCTATGTTCAGTGTTCGAAATATTTCTTGGCCTTGTGCGCCAAGCAGTGTCAATAAAGTCACTACTTGTATTTCTCCATCCTTTTTAGTCTTTTCTGTTGCTATCATGTAAAGATCATATTGCTCGAGCCATGCTTTCCAACTTCTACTAGTCTCGCTGGGATTGTCTGTAGAATTTACAAAACTTGCCGGCGGCTTGAGCCCTCCTTCTGCCATGTTTTCTTTTTGTTCTCCTCAAAAATCCCGTCCTGACACCATATCATAAAGCCAGGAATTGTAAGTTAATAATGTTATATTGTATGAACTGTAATGAACTATATGCATTGGATGTGTGTAAGCAACTGGCAAACATAGCTAGTCCAAACATAGCTAGCATAACTAATCTTATAATAATAGGATAAGCTGACTCAGCTACTGTAGGGCTGGTAGAGTCATTAGCATTCAGTGTAAGCACACACTGTGACAAAAACCCACTCACCTAAAAACCCAGTCACTCACTCTGGTTTCAAACTTCATGGAAATTGATCTGTCAAAATCTGTCTTGGACATAGTGGAGTACATCGGTAGGTAAATACAACCAATTCCTCCAAATTTTCTACAAAACAAGAGATCTGGCACACATTGCAGCCTTGCTGCAATGTGCTAAACTGCATGACTGCCCATATTGTCGTACATAATTTAGGTATTTACATGTATTTTGGTATTAGCTACTTTCACTTATTGTTAGTGTATAGAACAGATATACAGGTAGCAGAGTGGCTTGAAATAATACTGCAGCGGATCAGTGAGATGTAGGTAAATTTATTTTACGGTTGACACACAAACTTTTTATAATAATATTAACATATAATATTTATTTAGCAGGTTATGTGGTGCGGAGCTTAAAACTCAACTGCAATGACTGCACCAGCTTTATAGCTTGCTGTCCAGGTTTACGCACCAGGGATGATGCGACACCAATCAGTGTAAAAGATAGAGGTGCTCTGTTTATACCTCATCCTGTCATCACAAAGATATGTCTAGGCTCAGAACAGATTATACGGCAGTGTGTCGACTTACAAGGAATCACTGCGGACATACAGAAGCCGGTGGTCACTAAGACTCTTTTATTGGTTTTACAAAGCAATTTGCATCAGGAATTTCCATGCTCAAGTCACAGCGCAGCCAGCGTTAGTTAAGACCATCACATCCAGATATGTCAGAATTAGAATTCACCACGAGGCTACAAAGGTAGCAGCTAACAAAAGTAATCTTAGATCAAAGCTCAGCCGACTGGTCGTCTTTAGTCATGTGTAGCCTGTCATAATAATTATGTCTAGAAAAGTGTACCATTGGTCGTTTGTTTTCTACGATTTTTCTGATGCTGTTTGCATAACACCTAAGACTCAACATTTATGTTCATGGCAGACTGTGATCAGTGTACCATTTACCAGTGTGTATGCATTTGAAATCAGTTTGTACACCTAGCTATCTGACATGTTAGCCCATAGCATAGGGCAACATTGATAATTTTGCAGTATTTTTTGAATAGATATATACATTTTTACTGGCACTTTACAGATGAAATATTCAACTTTATGCTTACAAATTTGCAGGGTAGGAAAAACTTAGTGTATAAGCTTTGCATCTAAAATTTTAAACCGATATCTTGTGTACTTTAGTAGTTATGTCAAATTACATGTAGCAACAAAGCTGTCTCAGCCATTCTTTCAATGTAAACAATGATGACTCGCTTGCCTGACCAGCTGCGAGTGAACAAAGCGTTGACGTTGCGTCGCGAGGAATGTGGCTATTTATGTAGGACACCGTGGCTTCGCATTGCCTAGTCTAGTATAGTTAATAGGTCTATGGGCTCAGGCTATATTGGTGTCTGAGCTCAAAGCAGTACAGGTGGTCTTGGTAATTACGGTGAGTGCATAAAGCTGGATAAAGCTAGTGGGTAAAGCTAGTAGATTAGCTAGTGTAAGGTAGTATGGAGAGGATATAAGGAAGTGTAATGAAAGAGAGAGCCTCTTCTTGATCTTCACATCAGTACATGTGAGTACGTTGATTTATACAACAAGTTTACCTATAAAACAATTAATTTTATTTAAAGTTATTTTTAAAGTAACCAGCAATTGATTATAGGTTTTAAGGGTACGTGTTTGTGAATTTTTTGCCAAATCCTTACGCATGTTTGGCAAATTATAAAATTCTGTGTGAATTTCATGCGCAGTTGGTCATTGCACAAATAAATATGCCACACTGTATAATCATTTTGCAGAATAATTACAGACCTCTATATACAAGTGTGCTCACTTTTTATTTTTATGATGCTTGTTTCTTGTTACTGTTTGTTATTTTGAAGATAAGGTTTTTGTATAACTGGTTCTAAGCACCATGTTAACTTTTAACTTATGATTCTACTTTACTTATTCAAAAGGTTAAGCAAAACCTCTGTTTTCTAAAATCATACAAAAATTTTTCAATGCAGCTGAATGTTTGCGATGCCATGCTAGGAGAGGATTTTCATCAGTGCGGGCTGTCTATTCTCTCAGCTCTTTAGAGCTTAAATACAGTAAATTATCAGATCTCACAGATTTATGGCTGTTGGGCACGCTTTATCCTGCGGGTAATCTTTAGTTGTCCTTCCTCTCAAATCCTCTTAATACCGCTTGCAACATGTAAAATTAGTGTTATTAGTTTTCTAATATTCCTGGTGTTATGTTTTTTTGCTAGATGCTGCTATGTAACTCAATCGTTTAGCATATCATCTGGGAAATGGGAGGTTATGATATCAAATCATCTGTGATACGGATTCTTCATTCTAAGTTTTAATAGCTATAGCTGGACAGGCAGACATCCGAACAGATGACAAACTTTTGAGATTCATATATATATAGATTAGAATCTCATCACATACAATCATGACAGTCTAAATAGTGATTAGAGAATTCTGTATATCTCCATAGCTATCATTCAATCCTCTCATAGTTATATGATCCTGTTGACAGATCAAGCGCTGGTACATCTTCCATCTCCAGAGATGTTCTTCCTGTTGAGTTGTATCTTGTCTTCTATTTCTCTCTAGTATCATCTACACTGTACATGTCTCCACTCCTGTTCCTCTCTAGTATCATCTACACTGTACGTGTCTTCACTCCTGTTCTATTCCTCTCTAGTACCATCTACACTGTACGTGTCTTCACTCCTGTTCTATTCTTCTCTAGTATCATCTACACTGTACATGTCTCCACTCCTGTTGTATTCCTCTCTAGTACCATCTACACTGTATGTGTCTTCTCTCCTGTTCTATTCCTCTCCAGTACCATCTACACTGTACTTATCTTCACTCCTGTTCTATTCTTTTAAGAGCCTTTGATTGTCAGGCCTGGGTCTCTGCTACTCACTAGCTGACCAGCTATTGGTAAGTTGTGTATTATTTCAAGTTATATAAATTTTATGATTGAACCATTGTGTGAGTGTTAAGTCTGTGTATATTTCATTCGGTTTGAAGCTAATATAAAGAGTCTATCATAAATAATTATGGTTAGATAACTCCATAATTAGTCTTCACTCTAACCATATCATGACCAAGCTATCCTCATTCGTTGTGTGTCATCAGCTTATTATGGTTGACTTTTCATGTTTTAGATGTGCGTACTTGGTCTATTCAATTCTCTATTTCTTATAGTTACAGCACTATTTTGAAGGTGTTGAAAAAGTTTTTAAGCCGAACTATTCATTTGCATAGCAAAAATTAAATATTGCATCGAAATAACCAATATTGGCATGATAAAGTCGACTGGTGTTATGAGTTGGTAGTAAAACTTTAGAATTTGCAGGAGTACTTAGTTTATGGTCTATTCTATCTCCTTGCTATTTAGAGTAAGCCATGCCATGTTTCACTCACTCTACACTAAACCTGCTCATTGCCAAACATTCACTTTTCAAAATTTTAAAAAGTACAGTAGGTGTTGTAGTACTTTTATCCTACAACGTAAATAATCCATTGTAGAAACTTTCATGTTATAGGGACAGTAAAGTACATGTACATTGCCTAATTGGTTTCAAGATCTTTCTAAACTCACCCTCTTTAGCCATGCCAAAAAGTGAAGCTTGACATAAATCTTTCGATTTGTTGGCTGTACCATAGCTGCTGTATTATCGGTTTGTATTAACAACTTTTCTCCTTTTTATGATCAATATCAATGGTTTTATATACCATGATTGTGATAATTTTACAACAGGTTGATGAAAACTGCACATTTTCAGCATTCATGCACAACAATTAGCTCATTTTTCCTAAGCAGAAAAGTCTATTTTTCAAAGTAAAGGTAATAACAAATTTTGTTCGTTGAAAGTAAGACAAAACTTTTACTTGTTTATCATATATCTGTATCCAGTGATCAAGGTTAGGATAAAATATAACTTTTTGACAATATGCCAACCTGTGATATTCAGATTGGTAGACCGACACTGTAACACCTGCACCAATCGATCGCCTTCACGTAGTTATGAACAAATACAGTTATCCCATTCTCTGTTAAGTCGACACATTTGACGATTTATTACAACAAACCAGAATGTTGAAAAAGTTATATATGATAGACATAATGCTACACACACGTTTTTCCTCCGCAAGTGTGACAACATTCAAAGACGACCAAACTAACATTAAAATTGATTTTAAAAACACGCTCGACTTGACACTTCACGTTATGTGGAATTATTTATGTAGCAGGAAGCAAACATTTCACATAAATTTTTTACGTTATCTGAAATTTAGGTTATGTGAGATATACATCGTAGGAGCGACTGCTGTATAGCAATGATAAAATAACATTTTGTTGATTGTTTTATCAAGTTAATTTTACACAATTGTTTAGATAACAATTGATAATAATAGATAATTGTTTGAAATAATAATAGTTTAGAAATTCTGTGCTTACAGCCAGTGCAACTTGCTCCATATGGCAACCGTTGCTAACCAACTTTGAGAATGGAGTTTGGATGACTAGCAGGCAAAACAAAGTCTAGAGAACAGGAGAAATAAAGGCATTTCTCATGAAAAGCCTACATGAAAAGCCAACCTTACATTCTTTAGTCTAACAAATACAGTTTCTTACAGAACATTCCTATCATAGCAGTTATCATAGGAGCTGAGGCTTTTATTCATTTTGTTATTGCAAATTAGTTTCCAGTGTTGTTTTTATATTCTAAACTATAATCAGCAAGCCTTTAAGTTTTTCTTTTCAATAATTGTGTAAAGTTATAGTGATTATTCTTATTTCAATCGGAGTTGTGTTATGACAAATGTGCTATAAAAGTTTATTTAAAAATTTAATCGAGTACTAAGTTATTTAAACTCTTTGTTATTTATCATTATTATATTTAATTTAAATTTTCCACTCAATGAAAAGGCAATTTCTTCTTTAACAAACCTGCTAAGGGTTGGCTGTTTACCATGACTTCTACAGTGTGCACATCTATGTAAACCAGTTTAAAACCTGCCACAGATGGCAACTCCTTTTACTAACAAACTTTTACCACCAGGCTGGTTGGTACTAGAAAATGGCACCCTGATCGTAATGTAATTAACGACTGTCATATGGCTTCATCACTGCTAATTCTATTAATAACTAGTTATGCTAAGGCAGTCAGTTAGTACAGGTAATAGTGCAAAGGGCACCAATCTGAAAGTTGCGAGTTCAAATCCTGTTGAAAGCATTTTTTTCTGTAAAATTAATCGTATCATATTAAATATTATCAAATACACATTCATGTCGATATATTTTACCATCAGGAATGAGTCGCCTCTGCCTTAAAAATATGATCATGTAGGGCAGCCTTTAGAGTCTAGGGCACTGATGGGCACACTTTTCTCCCTGGGGGCCACATTGAATTTTAAAATTTGACAAGTGGGCCAGGTCAGCACAAGATACGATATAAATAAAAAAATTGTATTGGTTATTGGCTCATATCAAACAAATAGAAAATGATATTTAATATATTTAAAGATGTTGTATGAAAGCTCTTTGCACATATTTTCGATTTTGCAACATTTGTAGCAAAATATGGCTGTTTCGGTGCAATAGAAGAACTATACAGGTACGATTATATGTGCTGATTTTTTCACTGGTTTCAATCGAAAACCCGAAATGAATGAAATCACAAAATAATTCGATAAAAATTCTCAAAATTGTCAGAGCTGTATAACACACCGAAATCGACGACTAAACGTTTTTAATTAGCTAAACAGTTTATTAATGAGCACGATTCTAGCACCTTTCGCGATTTACATAGATCAAGGCACATGACATGACACGCAAGAAATATACTAACGCGATATTAAAAGCAATTACGAAGCAACTGACTTGATTGCGCTAGAGATGGCAACTTTTTCCGCAGCGGAACTTTTGCGGTTAAAACAATTATTATTAGAATAGTAACGATTCATAGCCATGGTGTCCAAACGATGAAGCACCAACAACACAATCTAGGCATTTGCATCGTATTTACTATGTTGAATTGCGCTGGTGCTTTTATTATGTCGTAATATGTGTCTTAGACTATACCAATCTTGAAAACTGCTAAAATCGCACTCGCTGCTAATTTATTTATAGTGGTTCGTCAACAATTCCGGTGTGCATGCACAGCTGTGACAATTTTGTGAATTTCGGTCAAATAATTTCATGTTTTGCATTCATTTCGTGATTGCAGTCAGAATCAACGAAAAAATTGACTTGTGTGGCCGTACTTTGATCCTTCATTCACAGCTAGCTCAGTTTGGATAATGACCATCGTGTTATGTAATGGTAGGCTATAAATCTGGAAATTTGTAGGTATATAATAATCGATCAAATTTTGCTCATTTTTTAGCCCGGAGGCCTCCTTGACTTTGAAAGTCAAGGAGAGAAATAGTCAAAACATAGGACATAAACAGAAACATTCATAATATTTTTACAGAAACAATAATAAAAGTAATATGACAAATAATAAATGAAGGAAGAAGTTATTTGGCATTGACCGGCTCTTGACATCAGCTCCCAGTTGCGATCTGACTGCTGCCTCCACTTTGACATTTCAGCTTCACTTTGTTTTCCAAATTCTTCTTCACTGCCTTCAATCCTTAGATATTTTTCACTGCTGTGCTATTCGATACCAGCATCCAAATGCACTTTTTAGAGAAAGATTTTTCTTACAAAGACTTTACGAATACTTTTCACGAAACAGAGAATTTGTCTCCATCCACAAGATGAAACCAGGAAAAATTCGGCAGGGCAGGTGTGTTATGTTACTTGCGATAATTATCAATTGTTTCACGCTCATGGCAGCGGAAATTGGTTTCTGTGACTGATGTGGAGGAAACTGCTGGGCAAACTATTCTATTATAAACATTTTACACACTTCAGTCGCTTATTTTTGCGACTACTACATGAGAATCTACTACATGAGAATGTTCATTGAAACACTTGTCACATGGGAACACAATTCCAAATCTGTATCATCCACACGATTGAACATAGTGACAAACATCCCTATGATCTCAGTTAATCACAACCTGCAGAGAGAACTGTTAATATTGTACGATTTGTTGCAGAACCAAAAGTCATTGTGAGGGAGCATGCTTTCCTACAACAACAGAAGCACCTGTTAACATAAATTTCAGTAAATTGGTAAATCATAGTGATGAACATCCCTATGATTTCAATTAATCACTAATTGCAAAGATAACTGTTAATAATGTACGATTTGTTGCAGAATCAAAAGTGGTTGTGCGAGAGCATGTTTTTCTACAGCAACAGAATCATTTGTTGTCAATTGTCAATTGCTACTAGTGACAGTTTCATGCAAAGGCATCTTTCTTAGTTGGTGGAGCAGAGATTGAATATTTTTTGAGAATTCCTTTGGTAGTTGTGGAAGAAATGATAACAACTTTCAGTAAGTTGGTTGCATAACCATAATATAGGATTAGCATGTAACTTAGCTGCTGTCTGTAGTATATTTTGGTATGCTGCTAACCATCTATTATGTAGTCTGACTTAAAGATGTGGTTGCGTCAAATTTGAGGAGATTTTAACAGAAAACATTTTTTGTCTGTCAGTTGATATGTTGTTTGTTGTGTTAGGCAATCTCATTGTCAAGATATTTCAAGATTAAAATCGAAAAAAGTTGATTGCGGTAAAAACGCTTAGGGCAAAAAACCATGCCTAGACTTGCCCAAAATGATGTAACGAGTGATACAACCTGTTTCTATCTCGCGTATTAACATCGGCTATTGCGATAAAATTCTAGTCCCACGCATCCTATTTGTGTATACTTTTTGTATTTGATCATTTTCACTAGAATAAAATGTTAAATCCAATTACAGATACATTATTATGAATGTCTCAAACGCCTCAAATAAGAGAAATTAGGAACTGGTCATATTAGCTTCCGGTAAATACTGTGTAAACATCTGAGTATTGACTACCATTCTGCCGGTCTATGGTAGTTAGGTTGTCGAGTTTTATTTCATCACAGCCTTTGTATCAGCTAAGTTTTCAGATGCAACCCACACCAGAAACTAGCTACTAAACAAAAAAGCACGCCGTCATCTTTGAAAATAATATTTTCAAATTTATGGCGAAACTAACCACATCATAAAAATTCATGTATAGTCAACGTTATGTAGTCATTATCAGTACCAATTTGTAGAAAAAACTTACCGGTGACATTCGATTAGTTGATTCAAGTACAAAACAAATGGTTTGATGAGTTGACCAAAATAGTGAACGCACAACAATGTCAATTTTGTTGAAATCAATTAACCTACCAATTCTGGTGTAGGATTATTAAAGCCATTCTTGCACTTGGTTAGCGGTTTGTGGACTCACCTGTTTTCACTTAGTTATGTGGAGTATACAATTTTTTGAACCCAATATTTTGCTCGTTGGAATTGAGTCCGGCTATGCATAGGTACCTGCCAATATAGCTCTGATTACACTTCGCGAAGCCATCTATCAGGAAAGATTTCAGTGCAGATTGCAACATGGCTATGATTTATTCAATATGTTTTACAAATCATGTTTTGCATCGTCGTCTACAATATTATTTTATTATATAATTTCCACAAGCCAAGAAATTTTCATCACAGCATAAAGTTTTTAAATAAACATCTATCCAAGTCCTGGCCATTCACATAGTTTCAGCTCATATAACAGGACAAATTAATCTACTGCAGCAAACTCAAACAAAACATATTATGGTTTGTGCTGCACACATTCGTGTCTCTCTTTCCCATTTATGGCAGTTTCTAGACCGACACGATTGCTCCCCTAGTGCACCACCCAAACATCCTGTAACAGTAAAACAAATGTAATAAATCTCATAAATATACACAGAGAGAAAAAAATGATTGTAATTTGATTTAGCCAGGCTTGAGATTTAATATTATGTTGATAATGATCTAAAAATCACTGTTACCCATAACACATACCCATACTGATTGAAAAATGATTTGATAATGATAATTAATGGCAAATTAATCAAGAGCTGGAGTAAATAGTGAGTCTATCCTACATTCAGCTGACAACTCAAACTTCAATCACAACTGATCATTCTTAAATCAGTGAAGCAAAATGAAAAAATCAATCATATGACACTGAAGATTGATTTAATAATGATCGCTAATTAATTGTTGACAGCCAGGACTATCAAAATTCAATCACATACTTCCTCATGAATCTGTTTTAAATCATTGTTGAAATAAATCAAATTTCAGACAGTTGCCATTTAATATTGATTCCACAATCCACAGCAGTTTAGACCAAGAGTTGTTCCCACTTTAATTTGGTTACACATATTAAATACATATGTTACACATAAAAAATACAACCATGTTCAATTGTCACTGTATGAAATGCTTACAAGCATTCAATTTGCTAGAGTCCAACGCTATAAAGTTGCCGTGTGAGCTACCATAACAATTGTTTTTCTCTGTATATTCCAAGTATAATAAAAGTTCAAAAAGTTTACATCATTTCTATCATCTGAATTATTTTTTATTCTGATCTGACAAAAAATTACTAACGATCGCAGGATCAAATAACTTTTATTTTACCATTTTAAAATTCGAGCCTATGTTGACTAGGTTTTTCAATTTTTATTCTTTTCCAAAAAGGCACGATTTTTTTAGCTTTTAGCACAAAGCAACGTCTCTCAGATAATCGTTTCATATTGTAATTCATCGACTAATATCTTGTTGATGATATTTAAAACTTACTAGCATTCACATCCTTTGTTTAACGCTACTAGACGACAGCTTTATAAACGTCTACCGAAAGCGACATAAAGTTCGTTTCTCCACGCAACCGATAAACGACATGAAAACGATAAACGATAAATGAAACCCTTTCCCCAGCCCAAGGGTTGAAGTCAAGCAAAAATGACGTGAATTCCAGGATTTGAGTTTCAAAAAATGGTACTGCCATGGCAGAAACCGCAGTATAGAAGGATACGGCCCTGCATGGCAGTTTAGTGAACTGAGCTAAGAAATGTAATGCATTGTATTTTGAACCGCATCAAGCTGGGGTTAGTTCATGAAATTATCTGTTCCCTAATTGGAACTAGACAGAAGCGTTGGATTTGAACTTGGTAGTGGAAACTAACAGTCAATAAATAAAAAGTACTGGACATCCTTCCTTGCTGAGATCTGGACACTGCCCCCTTGATTGATTCATATGAGCAATTTATACATTTGGAGAATTATAAATATATTCATCCGTCAGTTTGTTCAAACCTAGCTAGATATTCTCTCAAGAAAAGTTTTCAACATGGCATTGTTAAGTTCACTGAACTAAGGTTCCTTTGCACAACTTTGCAGAAATGGTGTGTAGCCAAACACCGTTTTTGGCCCAAGACTGCTTTGGTCTGATCGCTGGGGTAATGAAATACTGGAATAAGACTACGCAACAGAGTAAATTATTGAGAATTCGGTAATTGCATTAACCTTTTGCCTAAAAAATGTAAAATGGTAAAATACGAAATTTCCTTTAGCAACTTATCTCATCATAATATGTTTAGCTTGGATGTCAAAAGTCTAGTAATATAAGGGCCAAGACTGAGATCTCATTAATAAATCCAGACCACCATATCATCGACTTAGCTGCACAGACTGCAGCAAGTCATATCTCACGTTCTACCAGCAACACAAAATTGAGCTGTCATTTACAAAGCTGTTTATTAACGAGCTTATGCAGAAGCAATGAAAGCTCTTTAGGCATGCTCTCTATCTAATGAATCCAATGAAATAGCTGGCCAAGGACTGACATGATCAACTTGCAATAGTTGTTTTAAATTTTCTATTAAACCTTGGACTGTTGTAGTAAGGAAATAGCTATGATCAGAATGTTGTTGAGTTTCAAATCTGGAATAATTGAAAAATTGCCTTATTGCATATTATTGGTCTACTCTGGAATGTCAACAGTATAATTATTATTATTAGACTTCTTTGATATTGAAAAAATTCATTTTGAAGCAATTGAAATTTCACAAGCATGACTAAGTTGTGTACATATTAATAATTAGAGCTTTGTATATATTCTTCTTGATAAACATAGAATCGTGTTATGAATCTCTTGACTAAATAGTTGTACATGTAAAACCAAGTAAAATTATCGTATCACACCTTTTCACACTTGCAGAAAATTGGAATGAGCTACAATAAAAGAATGTTGAAAACGGGGCAATCAGTCAAACATTGCTTTTGTAGACAGTTTTAGATATAATTGATATCAATGGTAAAAACCCTCTATCTAATATTATTGGTTTTATTGTTTTATTTATTATTTAGTTTTATTGTAGCCTAAGCTCAGCCTGTCTCAGGTTAGTTGCAGTTGATATATTTTTATATACATGCTAGATGGTAAACTCATTGGCTGTTATGCTACAGCCTTCCTAATTCAGCGAGCCCAATACTATCAACTAGCCAATGCCTAAAACCTCTGTTGGATTGTGCATAAAATGCTATCTTCCACAATCTTCTACTACAATTATCTAATACTATATGATTGCTTATTTATAGCGTGGTTATACCTTGTCTTATTATTAACAGATGCTATGAGTTACATAACTTAATTCAATGATGGGATTTATGTTGTATATGAAACAATGACGCTGTGAGTTATTGGGAGTGCTTGCTTTCAGTATGGGCCAGCGCAACAACTAGAGCGACCTGGTAATATTACAACCACAGCTGAGAAGAACATTTTTATAGAAAAGCATTTAGTTATTATTGTTGGTCACTTTGTTCTTTTAGCTATCAGGATGTTTTGCTGAGCACTGTACACTATGATACCAAGCAGCCTTAATACTAGTATTCTGCAATGTGCTTTTGCAGTAGAAACAGGTAGTTGAAACCACCCCTTGACCGACAGCGAAACTCATGATGCCTTGAAATGAGTATGATTTAAATGTAAATTTCTATATGGCTTGGCACTTCAATTATGGTGGCCTTTTGAAAAAAGTGGTTTTTGGTAGAGCTTATTGTATGTCAGGTTTTGAGGCAACTGAAGCCATTCTCCCATTATCAATGAAAACAAAAATAAAGTTTCAGCTAATCATACAAAATTATTGTGCAATGCAGTCACAGTTGTTTAACCAATGCTTCATGGATATAATTAATGGCCAATTGATGTTTGTCTCTAGTATGACTGTATTTCACCAGAGATACAATAGCTAAGAAAACTTACCATCTTGTTAAAATTCAAGGATAAACATGACTCTGAAATCCTCTAATTGTAGCATGTAGCTAATGTATCCAAACTGCTGCAATCTAAGCTTGAGGCTGTACTATAGACAAATTTTCATCACCTTACTATTTGAATGATGGCTTCAAACAACCCATTTGATAGCCATTGTCTGACTCAAATCTCCTAATTCCACTTTCCTAATTCAACAAACAAAATGTAGTTTGTGGAGTCGAATATAAGTGAATAGTATAGTATTAGTTGAGCCATCTGTAAGCTTTCTACTAGAGCTAAAAGGATGAAATACTAGATTAAATTACTACATTACACTTATTTAGGATGTTTTGCCTTGCCTGATATCAATAAAATACACTTATTACCAGCAAAACATTTGGTTGGGAGCAATGATCTGGCAATTGTTTTCACTTAATCTGATACATAGAAACCTTTAGTGTATTTTATTTTACTGAGTGAAGATTGATTTCTCCTATTAAGTTGCATTGTCATTTGTAGTGCTCAGAAGATCTGTAATCTGTATGTTTATTTGACTTTTGTAAGTGTTGCTTAAAACATGGAGTTAAGGTGGTTATATGTGAGCCAAGGGGGTGGCCATGGTTTGCCATGAGCTGACATTTATTCACAGTATCATATAGATGTCGATTTCGCTGTTTATTGGTGCTATACAAAATATACACAAAATTTGATTTACGTGGTAATAAGGAAAAACCCTGATAGTAATGCATTCCTAACACCGCACATCTTCGCCACTGTTGTAACATCTATCTGATACTCAACCCAACTGAAATGATTAATGTATCCATAATACAATATTCAGTATAATATAAGCTATTTGTTTTTAAGTCAACTCAAGTAGCTACACTACACATATTGCGTGGTTGGGTAGAGGCACGGCTCTTTTCCTCTCCAAGAGAGCCTATCCAGACTAACTCATATTCATTATGTCTTTTTTTACTTATGTTGACATCTTGAGGTTTTTTAAATTCTCTGTATTCCTTGCTTAAAAATACAAACTAAAATCATTGCATTCCACGATTAACTATTATTCACAGTATTTTTGCTCAATACATGTACAACAAATTGGCCATGCCTTGCTTTAAAGATGTAGTTGCGTCAAAAATGAAATTAGGACCCATAAAAGGCTAAAACATCAGCTACAATTTGATGCCATTTTTGTCTTTGTAGACCAACCCTGTCCAGAGATATATGCGTTTGAATGAGGCCCTCTGTTAAAAAGCTCACGTTCCAGCGGGTGCCAATTTCGTGACGTAACAAGCTTGTTATCTGAAACGAAACCACGAGCGATAAAAATGAGGTCGATTCGTTAGCCAATCATGCGTGCGAAATTTTTATATAGGCCGTAATAAATGTTATCACTCGTAAAACGCGTTGTCTGTGGTCTCGAAGATTCTCATCATTGTTTCTGATTCAACGCGTTTCAACAATTACTAAGTTATACATAGTTTTAAAATGGCTTCAAGTTCGAGCGACCGCTACTCAGAGTTTTCTGAGCAACTTTAAGTAAAATATTAGAGTAGACAGCCTATGGCCAAAGCTGACAGGCGTCAGCAGCGTTTTGCTGCAGGAGAAGACAGAATGGAGGTAAATTAACTTAGAGTCTTCTATACTTTAGTAAATGTAATATTTTTTATAGTCATAAATACATGTACTAATTAATAAAATGATAATTCTTTGCTATCTCCAATCATCGTTTCATAGCTTATCTGCCGTTTTACCTAGTTATAATATTTTTTTCGAATTTTCTTTGGTAAATTAGAGTCATGATTACAAATTATTTTCACTCGTAGGAAGTGGGTAAAATCGATTGATCATTGCAAATCTTTAATTTCCAGAACCAAAGCTTCGAATCGTTGGCTTGGCGTACTTGCGCCTTTATTAAATGTTTATTCGTTTTTAAAATTACACTCGCAATCTATTCAACTCCCAATTTGGAAGCTGTCAATAGATACGCTTTAGAATGACATATCTATGAATGACATATTTATTGCATCTACTTTGTTTACATTTACTTGTTTTACTGATTACAGAATGTTTATGTCGTCCCACCAGCCGAAGAAGCTTTGTCAGTGTGGAAACTGCCATAAAGGAGAAAGCGAGAATTGAATGCGTGCTGGATGATGTTTTGTTGAGTTTGTTGCAGTAGATGAATTTGTCTTATTGTATCAGCTAATACTATGTGAGTGGCCACGACTTGATGAATATCTTTAATAAAAGCTTTATGCCGAGATGAAAATATTTTTGCTTGTAAAAATTATATAATAAAATAATATTGTTAAAGATAATGCAGAACATGATTTGCAGAATATTGTAGTGAATCGGATATGGTATATGGGTGTCCGCAGAACTGAAGAATGTGAGTTCAAATCCAGTTTGCAGCAGACTTCTCATCCTTAAAACTCTATCCCTGTCTATATTCTTTTCAAAGAGGTGGCTTGCTTATTTCATTAATTTAGTATTCGGTAAGAATACTACTAGCAATGATATACAGCAATGTATATCATTGCTACTAGCAAGAAACTAGTACGTAGGCAATATGTAATAGGCGACATAATGTGGGCGGGGCTTATGGGAGGCTGTATAGGGTAGCTGCAAAACTGCTGATACAAAGACCGCGTCCTACATAAAGTGACTTGACAGAATTACCGTAGACCGGTAGAATTGGTAGTCGGTACCCAAATGTTTAAACAACATTTGGAGAAAGTGAGTAGAACAAATTTTCAATTTTCGTTATTTGAGGCCTTTGAAACATTCATAATAATGCATCTGTAGCAGGATTTAAAATTTTATTCTAGCTAACATGAGCAAATACAAAATAAGATATATGCCAATAGAGCCGCGTAAGACTAGACTTTTATCGCAAATAGCCGATGTGAATACGAGGGATAGAGACAGGTTGCCAAACGCGTGACATCATTTTTGGCGAGGCTGGGCACGTTTTTGTGGCCTGAGCGTTTTTACGGCGATCAGATTTTTTCGGTTTTAATCTTCAAATATCTTGGCAATGCGATCGCGTAACACAACAAACAACATATCAACTGATAGAGAAAAAAAAATGCTTTCTTTTAAGATCAACTTAAATTTTGACGCAACTACATCTTTAAAGCTATAAATACCCAATACCTATGGTGATGATAAGCGGCTCAGGCGCTGGGCAGCCTATTCATCGCATTGACCAATGAAAACAAGGGAGGCATTTTCAAATCATCCTTGTAGAATTAAAGCTGGCAATGATCATTTTGCACTTGATACTGTTAAAGCGATCATCTAGTAGGATACACAACACAATAGACAACTATTCAGATAATTACAAAATATATCGTAGTGACGACATAGACAATATTGAAGCAAGTAACCATGAAGAGCTTGTGCCATCTGTGCCATCACACTTTCTGCAGTCATTTGGATAATCAATTGTGAAAGCCTGCCATGGTGAGTTTGTATAACATACGACATGGCACTATTTAGCCAAAAAATTATCATAAATGTCATACTAATGTTTCTGTCACTAAGCAATGTAAAATTCCTGAGAACTACATCATTGGATATCACAAAAAATCATAGAACACACGCACACCCCTTGGAGCAAGAGTAATGGTGGCTGTATTGGGATTTTTATGACTATATTCACAATCTCAAATCTTTTATAATTTAATGTATATTGTCTGTTGTTTAAAACATATAATAGAATATTTAACCTCACAGAAACAACAGAACAACTATGAAGAAATTGCTCACATATTCAACCAGAATATATCATTTAAATTTTTCTATCAATTTTAGACCAAGGCGTCGATGAAGATATTTTTATAGAACTGATGGAACACCAGCTGGCCAACCTTCAGCCTAACATGATCTCAAGAACTCAAACTCTCCTTATTAGGAAACAGAAGGAGTTAAAACGAGTAAGTTGAAAAACATTAATTCAAATTGTAAGAGTATGTTGAGTAAATCAATATTCCCAATTGAGTTAGATAACTCAGAATCATTAACGCAAAGTTAAATAACTCCTAAACATCTACCCTACCTACCCCCATAACTATATTACTAGTTGTAGCCAGAGCTATTAGTTATGACTTGTATTATTATCATCACCCAGACCTTAGCACAGAGTAAGGTAACTCCTAATCATTAATCCTACATGAGCTATTAGTTATGAACTGTGTTATTACCTTTATGATTTTTACCTTTGTACCAATTATTACCAATTTACCTTTGTGGTTTTATAGGTGATAAGCTTGATGATGAAAAGCAATGTGTTTTGAGGGGCAAGTCGACAGCCACCAGCCTGTTTATGGAGATACTTTCGCAAAGTACCTTGGATGAAACCAGCAGAGGAGCCATTGTATTGACAAATGAACAGGAATGCATCTACCTGGTTTTGCCAACGGGAGCAGTGTTCCTGATGACAACTGAGGTAGATGCATGTCTGGCCTATGTTAAGTGTTTGTTTGTGGTTAACCAGAGGTACCACATCCAAGCCCATTCATCAGTTGGGGTTCTGGTGGAACGTCTGCTACGGCTGCTCTCATCATTGATGACAACAACCTCTGCATTGCAGATGAGACTTCTTCAAATGATGGGATAGTCAAGTAACAGCTTCTCTAGAACTCCAACTGATGGTATCTCGGCTGGTGTCGCTAGTACTCAATTAAAATATTTTCTCTTTTATAATTATATGTAAACATTTACATGTAAATACTTCATTGCAAAACAGTTCATTTTTAACCTTTTTATTCATATTATAGCTTTAAAGTTATCATAATATATTTTGCTTATACATATATTTAACCTCAGTATTTCATGAAAATAAAAATAAGAAGTTCATAGTAATCAGTTCACTCAAGTGTGTAATTGTCTTCTCCTGGTATAAAATTACAATTTTACTGTGATTTAAAAATGACAGTACCATGAGTGAACAGGGAGCATCCATAGCAGCACAGCACTGAATCACAGAATGATTTAGTTTTGGTTATTTCTACAAAAAGCATCCCTGTACAACAACTCGACTATCAATCATAATATAATTGAACAAGCCTTAGTAGGCCCCTATACCTGTACCACAGCTCAACAATCAATCATAATATGATTTATCAAGCACTAGCAAAACTGTACAAAAGCTCAACTTTCAATCATTATATGATTTATCAAGCACTAGCATACCTGTACAAAAGCTCAACTTTCAATCATGATATGATTTATCAAGCACTAACATACCTGCACAAAAGCTCAACTTTCAATCATAATATGATTTATCAAGCACTAGCATACCTGTACAAAAGCTCAACTTTCAATCATTATATGATTTATCAAGCACTAGCATACCTGTACAAAAGCTCAACTTTCAATCATTATATGATTGAACAAGCACTAGTATACCCGTACAAAAGCTCAACCATCAATCATTATATGATTGAAAAGGCACTAGCAAAGCTGTACAAAAGCTCAGCTATCAATCATAATATGATTTAATAGCCACAGTATGCGTTGGCATAGGTAAATCATTATTAAATGCAAGTTAAATCAATTTTGAGTACAGTTTTGTCACCCTGAATTTAGATTTATTAATGATTTAAAATTCAATCAAAATTTCTCTCTGTGTATGTCATTCTAACGCATGTCTACTGAAAGCTTTCAATTTGAGAGTTGGATAGATTGCGAGTGTAATTTTCAAAACGAATAAATGTTTAACAAAAGCATAAATACGCCAAGCCAACAATTCGAATTGCACACTGAACATAAATTCTAATCATAAATCTAATTTACTAGCTAAAAATGCCAAAGAAAAAGCTATAGCTAGGTGAGATGCAACGATGATTCGTAATAGCAAATAGTTATAATTTTTTTTATTAGTAGATGTAGGCCCTAATCATGAGTACTAAAATTATTACCGCTAGTTTAGAATATATGTATAGGATACTCGAAGTTGAAGATAATTTTACCTCCATTCTCCTATCTTCCTCTGCAGCATAACGCTGCTGACGCCTGTCAGCTCTAACCATAGCCGGTCTGTTTGTCTGATGATCAATGTAAAATAAATATGTCAATGCATGTGGCTACTAGAATCTGCTAGTAGTCGATGCGCGTAACTAACTAGTAATAGAGTAATCTCCCTATACAACGAGGATCTTCGAAATCATAGACTAACTGTTTTATGAGTGATAACATTTAACATGGCCTATATAACCATTTCGTTCTGATGATTGGCTAAAAACAGATTTTATATTTATCGCTCTTTGACTCTATTCACATGTATCACTCGTTACGTTATGAGTGAAGCATTCACTGGAATCTGAGCTTTTTAAAAGATGGCCTCATTCAAACGCATATATTTCTGGACAGGGTTAGACTACAAAGACAAAAATGATATCAAATTGTAGCTGATGTTTTAGTCTTTTGTTAGTCTTAATTCCATTAAGTCGACTTTTTTGGCACAACCACATCTTTAAGGCATTATGAAGCACCCATGCACAGTAGCACTGCAGCTAGTCGATACTACATGTAGCTGGGAAATAGTAATGGTGAAGATTGTATTATAGTAGTATTGAAAGCTCTATTATAATATAGTAATTCATAGTTTTCACTAATGTCCAACAGCGTGAGTGGCAGGACACTAGTCTTCAAGACAATGTTGCCTATCAGACCATCTCTGCTGACCTGCTCCTGTCTCCTTCCCCATGCCGTATATTGTAGTAACCATGTTCAACTGTTGTATTATTCCATGTGCTTATTTCATTTTGTATCACATCCACTTTCTCTAGATCTTGAGTCACTAAAGAAAGCTCCCAAGGTGGAGTATGATGAGGAAGAAGTGAATGATGATTATAACCCGTATCTCGACCCTGAGAAGAGAGAGGTGACCAATGACAGCATGGTTGAAATGGTTCGTTTTCAATCAGTTATTGTACAAGATGATAGAGGTTTTTCACTAAAATAGCTTGACCTCGTGTTGCTTATTTGAGAGGACTAAAAAGTTGATAGGCATCAATACACAAGTAGGTCAATGGTCAAAGGTCATCAAAGTATCGCCTTTGTATCAAAGGTCAAAGTGTGCCAACCTGACCTTATCTTGTCTTCTTACTTATTTGAAACAATCGTCTTGAACGCTTGATGAACCATTTCTCTTTATCCTCATGGCTTTCATCTTTATGTTGCTAGTGAGATTATATTTGTCAATATTTATAAGTAACCATCTGAAAGAAGCTTTGTTGTCTTCGTCACTCAAAAGTCAATCTTATTCGCAAATAGCTTGTGTTGAAAATTAATAAAATTGGACTGAGGTATTCATGCTTGCCTATTTCAGCCAATCATGGATGCGTCAGTTTTACACGTCAGATGACCTCAGAGAGTTTAAAAGGGGGGTAATTACAGCATTTGATGTTGATGGGTTCAACGGATATAGAAAGAACGGCTCTGTGATCGACTAGATCATGTCTTACAATCAACCAGTAGCTTGCTGTCGATGTATTGGACAGCAGCAAGCTAAATTCGCACCCCTATAATCTCACTTTTATTAGGGAATGTTTAAACTAACTTAGCTTACACACTCTTTATTGATTTTTGTCTTTGGTTTTTAATTTTCGACAACAATTTTTTCTAGAGATTTTAAACCTTCAAAGTTAGAAATTTGAGTTTTGTTACATGTTACATTTCAGTTTCATGTGAAATGTTTGCTGAAATTCCTCGTTGTATGTTTGAAAGTTCGTAGAGGTTTGTCTTAACTATAAAGATGGGCATACTTGGCACTGTTCAGTCTGCTATATGGTAGCTTTGATTCCTTCTGTTACAGAAGAAGGAGAAGGTGGAGCCAACGGCTGAGCTCACCCGAAAAGAGCTAGAGAAAATGAAGAAACAGAACCTATTTGAGGAGCAGTTGGATGCTCTGAAAGCTGAAGACCGGTTTACCCTCTCACATGCCGATAAGTCGAGCAAGTCATCTAATCTCCTCAACAACGCCCTTGACATTAAGGTTAGACTCCATCACTACTCAGTCACATTTAACCACAGTGGTGATCGTCAATCTGGAACCTCTTATAGTAAACATGTTATTTCTTATTAATTCATAGCATAGTTTATTAAATATTTATTTGATGAATTATGTCATTGTGTGCATAAATAGAAATTTAAGGATGCTTCACATATGAATATTTGCTATAATAAGACTCGTGTATGATTGTTTGAAAACATGGTTGGATGTTGAAAAAAAATTTATTCACATTGGGACATTCAGATTAACAGCCGAGGGCGCTGCCACTCGCACCAATCATTATGTCATTATGTGCATAAATGGAAATTTAAGGATGTTTTACATATGAATATTTGCTATAATAAGACCCTTTTATGTTTGTCTGAAGACATGGTTGGATGTTGAAATAAAATTCTATCGCTCAAGATTCACAGTAAAACATTCGGATTAACAGCCGAGCACACTGCCGCTCCCATCAATCAACAACCTTACAGCATTTAAGAATACTTGTGCACATAGTTATTAGACATGACAATCTCTCACAGCTCCCGAGACTATCAGAGTGGTAATCTTATTAAATATCTACAGATATTTGCCTCCTTAACCTGGTTTTGGTGTAACTTGGCAGTGTCTGTACATTACAAATTCATTAAAAATAAGTTTATATTTATCCACCAAATTGGCCAAATGTTACCATGGTTGTTGAGCATGCATAAATACACAGCTATATGAGTGCAAATTGGTGGCCTCTAGGTAAGAGTAGTGTCTTGATATTTATTTGCCAAGTCTTTATTGGTAATCACACGAGAGGATAAAATGTGTGCCCAATAAATATATTACATTTTTTGAGAATATTCAGTGGCATACAGAGTGGCTGCAAAACTTGCTTTTCAAATATTTACTATAGTACAAACCGCGTCTATCCGTCTGTCTAAAGCATAGCTAGGAGGTAAATCCTGGTTCCCGTGTACCCCCCAAGCACCTGCGACATCACTGCCAGGCTATCAGCGGTGAAATGTGAACCTGCGCGCTGTTCAACTTTCGCTAAGAGTCGCGGGCAAAACCTTCATAAAATGCACTGCAAAGGTTAAGGTCAGCATTTTTGAAATGGCATGGCGAACGAACATTTTTATGCAAGTATTTGTGATGCAGCTTTATGTGAACAGAAGCCACTGAGCCTAGCACCGCAAGTATCTGGCTACACAAGATTACTGTCGGGGTCTCGCAATCAATATGGGAACCAGGCTTTAGGGTATAAATCGTCACACCTGCAATTTAACTCGAATATTTGACTCTGCAGGCTGGCAGGCACATTACTAAATGCACTGCTCCATCAACTTGCAACTAGTTTGAATAATTGTGTGCATATTTATTACACCTGATGATCTCTCACGGCACACTCGACTGCCAGTGGAGTAGTATGTATGTTTTGAGATAATAAAGAAAGTTTTTACGATAATTGTATATCCATCAAAGTACGTGATCAGTTCGAGCTTGTAGAAAGGTGACGACACCACAGTGGATAATCAGAGTTCAGTTTCGCTAATTCTTTTACCACTAGTACTTTATTAGGCAATTGTGACACAACTAATATAAATTCATCAGCGCTGAACCCAAACAAGTTTCCTTATATTGAATAATATAATTAATAATAATATAATTAATATATACTAATAATATTTTGGCTAACTATTGAGTTTTATTTTTTTATAACATGAATAATTGTTCACTCTGTTCTTTCATCACAATTATAATTAAAAAAGGCTAATCAGAATTTTCTGTGTTGTTGTTAAAAGTTGAAAAGTTCTTGGGATGCAGTGACAACCCTTTCAGTGAACTTTCAACTATTTTTGATAAAAATGTGACGATTTTGTTGATGATTTCAAGTGGTTGTCGATTATTGCCTGGCAACAGGGATTGACATTAACTGCTAGGTGGTTGTCAATAACTGGCAAGTGGTAGTAAAAGCCTTTCAGACTGTTGTTAATGTCTGCTAAATGATTCACCAATGAAGTATTGGATTGGTGCTGTCTGTCAGATGTGTCAAGTGAAAGTGGTGGCTGCATGTTCCTCACGTGATTTTATGACAGACAGGGAATGTTGCAGGTAGAGAACTTTTCAATAAGCGCTCATGGAAAAGACTTGTTTGCGAATGCGTCTCTCACCATCACCAACCACCGGAGGTATGGTCTCGTTTAGCCATTTAAAGCAATTTAAGTCTGTATGTCTTTCAGTATGGCTATTAAAATCTTAGGATTAAATATCGCATCGTTGGGGATTTGAACTCACAAAGATTGCAGCCATAAGTTTTGTAATCCAGTTGTCTAACCACGAGTCTACGAAGGCTTTTACTATTGACAACTTTTACTATTGACAGCTTTTACTATTGACAGCTTTTGCTATTGACAGCTTTTACTATTGACAGCTTTTACGATTGACAGCTTTTACTATTGACAGCTTTTGCTATTGACAGCTTTTACTATTGACAGCTTTTACGATTGACAGCTTTTACTATTGACAGCTTTTACGATTGACAGCTTTTACTATATACTGTATACATACTTGTTCCGATTTCACACGCTAAATATCGTATTAATTGAAACTCTTTTAACTCTATGAAACACGATGCGTTTTCGTGAACTTCTACTTCGCTTTTTGTACGGTTCAATTACTAAATCAGCAAAGGTATTATCTCGAGTCGGAATAGCCTCTACGTTATCTCTTTGTTCAGTTAGACAAAGACAGTACGATATCTCATTTTTACATTTTACCAGCATCGAGATGTACCAGTATCATCATATTCAAAGTTTTGATGGATAGCCTCTGCTGGAACAGCAACATTGTTTATACACACACACACTTATATGCACAAATTATTATTATTAATTCAACTTATTCAGGATTTTTATTTATTTATTTTTTCCAGTTTGTATTAATTTTATTATTACCAAGTCATTTTTTATTGTAATCATAGCAAAACAGCCTCAATTTAGCTATTACTTACTAATTATTTTACATTTACATTTAAACACTTTTATAGTTGTTTTATTTTGTTTCTTAATTTATTTGATGGTTGCACGTCACAACACTTTTGTCACACACTGTACCTATTTTGTTCGTAGAGGTAAAAGCAGACGATACACCCGCTATACTCGCTGCTAGAGCTAGAGAAGAAGTTGTCTGCTGACTTTGAAAATGGGCAGGCTGATGCGGGCACCCGTCTTAAGGAGGTGAGAATATTCCTCAACTGCTCCTGAGATTGGTAAAATGAATGATATAGGCACTTTTGGGGGCATTTTAATATCTATGTCTGAAATCATAGGCATAAAATATGTATAGATACATCTTTGCTTACTAATAGATCTGATTGCATAGATTGACAGCTCTTGTTTTCATAGAAAATAACTAAACTACTGTGACCATGTACCATCGTTAACTTGATTAGCTTTATCGCGTTTTGCTGCTTATCTGAGCTCATCTGGGAATCCCTACCTCCTGACAGTGTGTATTTTATCTCCTGTTCAATGTGGAGTTGCTTTCTCTTTAAAACTTGGGCTTGTTTCATTACGGTTAAAGATAAACTTACACTAAATTCTAGTAGTTCTTATCAGAGAATATCAGTATCTTCTATCATTTGTGATTGTTTATGATTTTGAAGGGGAGCTAACTCCCAGGATGTTTTAAGATTAAAATCTTCATAAATTGATCACAATTAAAACACTCAGATTCAAGAAAGTGTGATTATGGCATCTATAGTTGCTAAGAAACAGAATAGAGGCAACTTTAACATAATAACTGATATCAATAAAGAGAGAGACCGGTCAGCTGAGTAACTAGTGCCATTGTTCGGACACATATTTTCTCCTTAGCATTTTAACCATGATCAAGTTTACTTGATTTTAATCTTGAAACACTGTGGTAGTCAAATTTCTTCAAATGTCAAAAAAAATCTCAAATGATAAAACAATACTGATAATTTTTGATAAAAACTAGTACTATAATTTATATCTATATATAGATATATATATATAAAGATATGTGTAAATTTTTTTTAAGTATATAATTATATTTATATATGAAGATATATTGGTATTTAAATATTTCTTTGTATATAAATATATATAAATGTATTTATGTATAAATATATATGTCTTTATATATTTAAATTTATACAAATATTTGTATAAATAAATATATATCTATAAATATATTTATAAATAAATATATATCTATAAATATATATGTAAATAAATGTTCTATCTTTTGGTTTTATCTCGAGTTCATTAAAAAATTTGAGGTCGACAAACTATTTCTCCTTGTGTGTACTACAAGGCGTTATTGTTAAAATGCTGTGAATTTAAATGAAGACCACAACTACATATGAAGGCTTTCTGTTAGGTATACGAGGAAATGAAAGCTATCGGAGTAGATTCAGCGGAACCCAAGGCCATGTGTATCTTAGCCTGTCTCGGTTTTATTAAGGAGATGCAGGAGAGACCAACCAAACACTTCTCTGGTGGCTGGAGGATGAGAGTTTCTCTTTCCAGGTCTGTCCTCTAGGACTATAGAAGTCAAAATATTGGCCTATTGTGGTGCGTGCTTGGGAAGGTTATCTCCTCGTTATTATATCTTAAGATAACTATTTATTTATTTGTTCATTTATACTTTTATACAATAATTATTAATACCATGGCAATGTGGGAGGCTGTGAAAAATTGTAAGGTGTAATAACTAATTGCACAATTATTCCATAGTGTGGAAAACAGTCAATTGGCACAAGTGGAGGAGTGACATGAACTTAAAATCCATGAACTTAAAAGCTGTGAGTTCGAATCTTGTTTAAAGCAATCTTTTTTCTAATCTCGAAGTGTAGCTTTGGACGAATAGATGGACACGGCTTTTAGAAATTACTTTTTACTAAAAAATTATCTTGCAAACGTTAGAGTCATGTTATATATATATATTTTTTAACTTTTTATTGGAATTATGGCCAACAGAGTATTATATATATATAGAGGGGAATCTGGGAGTACTTGAGGATATATTAGAATATATATATATATATATATACACATGTAGATATATATATATACATGTAAATATATATATTATATGTTAATCTATTGGCAATCATTTCATTTCAATTAAAAATGCTTTTCAAATTATGCCATACAACAATAAAGCTGAAGCAGCTTATCGAAGAATAACAAACATGACAGCATTTCAGTGTAATTTCCGAACTTCTTTGATTGCTTCTTGCGGAACTGCCACCATGATAAAATGTAGAACTCACTTAAATACCCTCTTTGATAATGGTTTTGAAAAGCACATAGAATTATGTAATACACAGTCATTAAGCAACTAAAACTGATTTGTTTATAGAAGAAGACAAAATACTTGCCATAGATTGCATCACCGACAATTGTTACATTCAAGATTCAAAATAAAATACTTTGAAATCCGCATTAAAATGTTATATAGTACAAAATTTACACATTTCTCAGAGCCTTGTTCCTTGAGCCAACCCTCTTGCTGCTCAATGAACTGACCAATCACCTCGATCTGAATGCTGTCATATGGCTAGACAATTACCTGCAGAATTGGAAAAAGACCCTCCTGATTGTCTCCCACGACCAGTCTTTCATCTACAACGTCTGCACTGACATTATTCACCTTGACATTCAAAAGCTCTTTTTCTACAAGGGCAACTATGGTGAGTACCTGCATTATATTAGGAACCTAGGTTATATTTAGGTTTCTCAGGGGTAATTTTAGTTGAACAGTTGTTATGGTTGGTGGAATTTACTTAATTAATGCCGCGTGATTCGGGGAGTGCGTTTCATTGATGCCGCGTGATTGGTGTAGTTCTCTTCGTCGATGTATTTGTATGGATGTATTGCGATCGCTTCACGATATATGTGGTTGTTTAGCATCATTATTAGTATATATTTGGTTGTGTAGCATTATTATTCGGATATATTTGGTTGTGTAGCATTATTATTAGAATATATTTGGTTGTTTGGCAGTATTATTAGGATATATGCGATTGTTTAGGATTATTTTTAAGATGTATGTGGTTGTTTACCATTGATATTAGGATATATGTGGTTGTTTAGCATTATTATGATTATGTATTTGGTTGTGTAACACTATTATGTTGATATATTCGGTTGTTCAGCATTATTACTAGGATATATGTGGTTGTTTAGCATCATTAGGATATATGTGGTTGTTTAGCATTATTAGTAGAATATATTTGGTTGTTTAGCATTATTATTAGAATATATTTGGTTGTTTAGCATTATTATTAGGATATATTTGGTTGTGTAGCATTATTATTAGGATATATGTGGTTGATTAGCACTATTATTTGGATATATTCTGTTGTTCAATATTATTATTAGGATATATGTGGTTGTTTAGCATCATTAGGATATATGTGGTTGTTTAGCATTATTATTAGAATATATTTGGTTGTTTAGCATTATTATTAGAATATATTTGGTTGTTTAGCATTATTATTAGGATATATGTGGTTGTTTAGCATTATTATTAGAATATATTTGGTTGTTTAGCATTATTATTAGAATATATTTGGTTGTTTAGCATTATTATTAGGATATATGTGGTTGTTTAGCATTATTATTAGAATATATTTGGTTGTTTAGCATTATTATTAGGATATATGTGGTTGTTTAGCATCATTAGGATATATGTGGTTGTTTAGCATTATTATTAGGATATATTTGGATTTTAGCATTCTCATTACGATATATTTGGTTGTTTAGCTTTATTATTAGGATATATTTGGTTGTTTAACATTATAATTAGGATATATTTGGTTGATTAGCTTTATTATTTGGATATATTTGGTTGTTTAGCATTATAATTAGGATATATTTGGTTGTTTAGCTTTATTATTAGGATATATTTGGTTGTTTAGCATTATAATTAGGATATATTTGGTTGTTTAGCTTTATTATTTGGATATATTTGGTTGTTTAGCATTATTATTAGGATATATGTGGTTGTTTAGCTTTATTATTAGAATATATTTGGTTGTTCAGCATTCTCATTACGATATATTTGGTTGTGTAGCATTATAATTAGGATATATGTGGTTGTTTAGCACTATTATTAGGATATATTTGATTGTTTAGCATTCTTATTACGATATATTTGGTTGTTCAGCATAATTATTAGGATATATTTGGTTGTTTGGCTTTATTATTAGGATATATTTGGTTTTTTAGCATTATTATTATGATGTATTTGATTGTTTAGCATTCTCATTAAGAAATGTTTGGTTGTTTAGCATTATTATTAGGATATATTTGGTTGTTTAGCTTTATTATTAGGATATATTTGGTTTTTTAGCATTATTATTAGGATGTATTTGATTGTTTAGCATTCTCATTACGATATATTTGGTTGTTTAGCATTATTATTAGGATATATTTGGTTGTTTAGCTTTATCATTAGGATATATTTGGTTTTTTAGCATTATTATTAGGATATATTTGATTGTTTAGCATTCTCATTAGGAAATGTTTGGTTGTTTAGCATTATTATTAGGATATATTTGGTTTTTTAGCTTTATTATTAGGATATATGTGGTTGCCCAGCATTATCATTAGGATATATTTGGTTGTTTAGCTTTATTATTAGGATATATTTGGTTTTTTAGCATTATTATTAGGATGGATTTGATTGTTTAGCATTCTCATTAGGATATATTAGGTTGTTTAGCTTTATTATTAGGATATATGTGGTTGTTCAGCATTATCATTAGGATATATTTGGTTGTTTAGCAATATTATTAGTATATATTTGGTTGTTTAGCTTTATTATTAGGATATATTTGGTTGTTTAGCTTTATTATTAGGATATATGTGGTTGTTCAGCATTATCATTAGGATATATTTGGTTGTTTAGCAATATTATTAGTATATATTTGGTTGTTTAGCTTTATTATTAGGATGTATGTGGTTGTTTAGCATTATTATTAGGATATATGTGGTTGTTCAGCATTATTATTAGGAGATATTTGGTTGTTTAGCTTTATTATTAGGATATATTTGGTTCTTTAGCTTTATTATTAGGATATATGTGGTTGTTCAGCATTATCATTAGGATATATTTGGTTGTTTAGCAATATTATTAGTATATATTTGGTTGTTTAGCTTTATTATTAGGATATATTTGGTTGTTTAGCTTTATTATTAGGATATATGTGGTTGTTCAGCATTATCATTAGGATATATTTGGTTGTTTAGCAATATTATTATTATATATTTGGTTGTTTAGCATTATTATTAGGATGTATGTGGTTGTTTAGCATTATTATTAGGATATATTTGGTTGTTTAGCATTGTTATTAGGATATATTTGGTTGTTTAGCATTATTATTTGGATATATTTGGTTGTTTAGCATTATTATTAGGATATATGTGGTTGTTTCGCTTTATTATTAGGATGTATTTATTTGTTTAGCATTATTATTAGGATATATTTGGTTGTTTAGCATTGTTATTAGGATATATTTGGTTGTTTAGCATTGTTATTAGGAGATATTTGGTTGTTTAGCATTCTCATTACGATATATTTGGTTGTTTAGCTTTATTATTAGGATATATTTGGTTGTTTAGCATTATTATTAGGATATATGTGGTTGTTTAGCATTATTATTAGTATATATTTGGTTGTTTAGTTTGATTATTAGGATATATGTGGTTGTTCAGGATTATTATTAGGAGATATTTGGTTGTTTAGCATTATTATTAGGATATATTTGGTTGTTTAGCATTATTATTAGTATATATTTGGTTGTTTAGCTTTATTATTAGGATATATGTGGTTGTTCAGCATTATCATTAGGATATATTTGGTTGTTTAGCATTATTATTAGTATAGATTTGGTTGTTTAGCTTTATTATTAGGATATATGTGGTTGTTCAGCATTATTATTAGGAGATATTTGGTTGTTTAGCATTAATATTAGGATATATTTGGTTTTTTAGCTTTATTATTAGGATATATTTGGTTTTTTAGCATTATTATTAGGATGTATTTGATTGTTTAGCATTCTCATTAGGAAATGTTTAGTTGTTTAGCATTATTATTAGTATATATTTGGTTGTTTAGCATTATTATTAGTATATATTTGGTTGTGTAGCATTATTATTAGGATATATTTAGTTGTTTAGCTTTATTATTAGGATATATTTGGTTGTTTAGCTTTATTATTAGGATATATTTGGTTTTTTAGCATTATTATTAGGATGTATTTGATTGTTTAGCATTCTCATTACGATATATTTGGTTGTTTAGCATTATTATTAGGATATATTTGGTTGTTTAGCACTATTATTAGGATATATTTGATTGTTTAGCATTCTTATTACGATATATTTGGTTGTTCAGCATAACTATTAGGATATATTTGGTTGTTTAGCTTTATTATTAGGATATATTTGGTTTTTTAGCATTATTATTATGATGTATTTGATTGTTTAGCATTCTCATTAGGAAATGTTTGGTTGTTTAGCATTATTATTAGTATATATTTGGTTGTTTAGCATTATTATTAGTATATATTAGGTTGTGTAGCATTATTATTAGGATATATGCAATTGTTTAGCATTATTATTATGATGTATTTGGTTGTTTAGCATTATTATTAGGATATATTTGGTTGTTTAGCATTATTATTTGGATATATTTGGTTGTTTAGCATTATTATTAGGATATATTTGGTTGTTTAACATTATTATTATTAGGATATATGTGGTTGTTTAGCATTATTATTAGGATGTATGTGGTTGTTTAGCATTACTATTAGGATATATTTGGTTGTTTAGCATTATTATTAGGATATATTTGCTTGTTTAGCATTATTATTATTAGGATATATTTGGTTGTTTAGCATTATTATTATGATGTATTTGGTTGTTTAGCATTATTATTAGGATATATTTGGTTGTGTAGCATAATTATTTGGATATATTTGGTTGTTTAGCTTTATTTTTAGGATATATTTGGTTGTTTAGCATTAGTATTAGGATACATTTGGTTGTTTAGCATTATTATTAGGATTTACGTGGTTTTTTCGCTTTATTATTAGGATGTATTTAGTTGTTTAGCATTATTATTATGATATATTCGGTTGCTCTGCATTATTATTAGGATATATGTGGTTGTGTAGCATTATTATTAGGATATATTTGGTTGCGTAGCATTATTATTAGGATATGTGTGGTTGTGTAGCGTCACTCAAAAAGATGTTCAAACAGAAGAGGAAGGAGCAGATAAAGGATTATGAAAAGCAGGGGAAAAGACTGAGAGAATTGAAGGCGAGTGGGAAATCTTCAAAGGATGCTGTAAGTTGTATTTCCTCTGTTTGCCAGAGGATTTTATCTTCGTTAGGAAGAGGGTTGAAAGTTCTGCCACTGATGAAACAGATCTTAGGGAATTCGGTTCCATTCCACAGTAGACCTCGTGAGATGCTCTTTAGACTGTTAAATTTGCTATAACTGGAACTACTTTTATAGACTTGCTGTCACTGGCAGCGGAGTCGTGCTGCTGATCTGTCCTGGCGATTCTATAAGGCTACATTCAGGTTGCTATGTTTATCATACAGGATTGACAGTTTCAACAACTCTTTATTGCGGAATTGGGTAGCACATCCATAAATTTGGAGTTGTCCTCCAACTGCCATATTTTAATGATGTGCGACAGGCATTTTAATTACTCTATCAGTGGCTTATGCATGAATCCAAAGTTGCAGCATACACCCTACGCCTTTTTCATAAGGCATACATTGTACTGTTGTACTTTAAAAACAATAAAATAATTTTAAGATATCATCACAATTGCGCATATACAGGGACCCTAACTGGCTCGACTTTTACGTATCTTTGTGATTTTCAATCAAGGCTGAAACTTCCGGAGTGTTCTTAAAGTTGTGAGGGATACGCAAGATGTAAACACAAGATACACAGATCAGAGTTCTCTCAAACAACAGTTTGGGGTTCAATTGGTTTCACCTAAGATTGTCTCTCCAACTGAAGCCTGGTTCCCATATACGTCGCTAAGCACCGTGGACAGCACCGCAGGCTATTAGCGGTGAATTGGGAACCTACGCGCCGAGGATCGACGGTAGTTGCCGGCGGCATTGAAATAGTTTAGCGCTGTTCAAATTTCGCCAAAGGCCGCAGGCAAAACCTTCCCGAAATGCATGTACGGGTGAAGGTCACCGTTATAGAAGTGGCATGGCGAGTGAACATTTTTTTGATTACACAGTTATGTTTAGCGATGCAGCTTATATGTGAACAGATGCCGTCGAGCCTAACTTTGCAAACGTTTTGTTGCGCAAGTTACAGCCGGAGTATTGCAACCGATATGCGGATATGGGAACCAGGCTTTAGGTGACAATAGAGTTTTACAAAATAACTAAGCTTATGTGGAAAGATGCTTTCCACTGTAACAGATAAACAGAAACCACTAGCATAAAAAGAAACTGCTTACGAAACATTTTAAATACTGATTTTGTAAATTAAATCTGTTCAAACCACTTTTGCTATAGTATTGTTTCAGAGGCAGCCTGATGGTTTAAAACTCCTGGCCTCCAAACACAAGTTAGGGTTCAACTCCTAAAAAGGCCATTGACAGTGACAGGAATGTCATCAAACATTAAATTACTCTCTACCATAGGCATGTCTCCAGTCATTGAGGTTCCCTTGACACTAGACTCAGACATGTACAGCCAAGATCTCAGAGACATTGTTTGTACAATAATACTTTTATAAACACTCATAGCCTCTGCTAGCAGTAGGCTAAGCAGACGTCATATCTGATCTTTGAGGGGTTGCTTTCCCAAACATGCATACTTTCTTACATGACATGAAGCAATGGAATCATTTAAACAAATACATTGTATAAAATTCAACTGATCGAGATCGTGGAAATTGTGTCATACATATAATAGAAACGTTTTTAATATGTAGTAAAAATATATACTTTTTGTTTTGTTGTTCTTTGGTATAAACTAGAATGCAGCTGTCATGATCAGTTTATCACTTTATCCTCATGGCTTTCATCTTTATGTTGCTAGTGAGATTATATTTGTCAATATTTATAAGTAGCCAACTGGGAGAAGCTTTGTCGTCTTCATCACTCAAAAGTCAATCTTAGTCGCAAATAGCTTGCGTTGAAAATTAATAAAATTGGACTGAGGTTGTCATGCTTGCCTATTTTAGCCAATCACATATGCGTCAGTTTTATCACGTCAGATGACCTCAAAGATTTTAAAAAGAAGTAATTACAGGATTTAATGTTGATGGGTTCAACGGATATAGAACGAACGAACGGCTCTGTGATTGACTAGATCATGTCTTGCAATCAACCAGTAGCTCGCTGTCGATGAATTGGACAGCAGCAAGCTAAAATCGCACCCCTATGGTCTCACTTTTATTAGGGAATGTTTAAACTAACTTAACTTGCTCTTTATTGGTTTTTCTCTTTGATTTTTAATTTTCAAAAACCATTTTTTCTAGAGATTTTAAACCTTCAAAGTTAGAAATTTGAGTTTTGTTATAAGTGTTTGCTGAAATTCTCCGTCGTATGTTTGAAAGTTCGTAGAGGTTTGACTTAACTATAAAGATGGGCTTACTTGGCACTTTTCAGGCTGCTATATGGTAGCTTTGATTCCTTCTGTTACAGAAGAAGGAGGAGGGGGCGGAGCCAACAGCTTAGCTCATCTGAAAAGAGCTAAAGAAAATGAAGAAACGGAAGCTATTTGAGGAGCAGTTGGATGCTCTGAAGGCTGAGGACCGGTTTACCTTCTCACAGGCCGATAAGTCGAGCAAGTCATGTAATCTCCTTGACAATGCCCTTGACATTAAGGTTAGACTCCATTGCTCCTCAGTCACATTGAACCACAGTGGTGATCGTCATTCTCGAACCTCTTATAATAAACATGTTATTTGTTAATAATTCATAGTTTGTTAAATATTTATTTGAAGAATTATGTGATTATGTGCATAAATGGAAATTTAAGGATGTTCTACTCATGAATCTTTGTTATAATGAGACCCGTATCCGAAGGCATGGTTAGATGTTTAAAAAAATTCCATTGCACAAGATTCACATTGAGACATTCGGATTAACAGCCGAGCACGCTGCCACTCGCACCAATCAACCCCCTCTCAGCATTTAAGAATACTTGTGCACATAGTTGTTACACATGACAATCTCTCACAGCTCACGAGACCACCATAGTTGTAGTCTCTTATTAAATATCAACTGATATTTGCCTCCTTAGCCTGGTTTTGGTGTAACTTGGCAGTATTTGTGCATTACTACAAACTCATTAAAAAATAAGTTTATATTTATCCACAAAATTGACCAAATGTTAGCATGGTTGTTGAGCATGCATAAATACGCAGCGGTATGAAGGTAAATTGGTTGCTTCTGGGTAGGAGTAGTGTCTAAATATTTAGTTGCCAAGTCTTTATTATTAATGTGAAATGTGAACCTGCACGCTGTTCAACTTTCGCTAAGAGTCGCAGGCAAAACCTTCACGAAATGCACTGTAAAGGTTAAGGTCAGCATTTTCGAAATGGCTTGGCGAACGAAAATTTTTATGCAATTATTTGTGATGCAGCTTTATGTGAGCAGAATCCGCTGAGCCTAGCACCGTGAGTGTCTCGCTGCACAAAATTACTGCCGGGGTCTCACTTTCGATATGGGAACCAGACTTTAGGGTAAAAAGCGACACAACTGAAATTTAACTCGAATATTTGACTCTGCAGGCAGGCACACTACTAATTGCACTGCTCCATCAACTTGCAACAAGTTAGAATAATTGTGTGCATATTTATTACACCTGATGATCCTTCACGGCACACTCCACTGCCAGTGGAGTAGCATGTATGGTTCGAGATAAAAATGAAAGTTTTTACGATAATTGGTATGAAAAACGAAAAAATTGGTGGGCAAAGAAAGGTGGCGACACAGCAGTAGCCAATCAGAGTTCAGTTTTGCTAAGTCTTTTATCACTAGTGCTTTATTAGGCAACTGTGACACAATTATTATAAATTTATCAGCGCTCAAACCAAACAAGTTTCTTTATATCGATTAATATAATTAATAATAGTATAATTAATATATATTAATTATATTTTGGTATAAACTATTGGGTTTTATTACTTTTATAACATGAATAATTGTTCACTCTGTTCTTTCAACACAATTATAATTAAGAAAAGGCAAATCAGAATTTTTTGTGTTTTGTTGAAAGTTGACAAGTTCTTGAGATGCAGTGACAACAGTGCTGCAGTGATGCAGTGAAGATGTGACGATTTTGTTGAGGATTTCAAATTGTTGTCGATTATTGCCTGGCGACAGTGATTGACATTAACTGCCAAGTGGTGGTCAATAGCTGGCGAGTGATCGTAAAAGCCTTTTAGACCTTTGTTAATGTCTGCTAAATGATTCGCCAATGGTATATTGGATTGGCGATGGCTTTCAGATGTGTCAAGTGAAAGTGGTGGCTGCGTGTTCCTCATGTAATTCTATGACAAACATGTAATGTTGCAGGTAGAGAACTTTTTAATAAGATCACGTGGGAAAGACTTGTTTGTGAATGCATCTTTCACCATAGCCAACCAAAGGAGGTATGGTCTCGTTTAGCCCACTGGGCATGGGAAGACAACTCTACTCAACCACATGACCCAGCGTAAACCGAATATTCCACCTAACATTGATATCTTGCTCTGTGAACAAGGTGAGATTATGTTAATTGTTTTCCTTCAGAACAGCAAATTGGAAGCAGTAAAGAATAAACTGGTCTTTATCGCAAGGTCATAATTGTGTCACTTTTTATAAAGTTTTTTGTATTTGGATTTAAAAGGCAAAACTACGGCTCAAAAGGCACAAACTACGGCTCTGTGATCTTGGCTGGACACGTCTTAGTTCGGTGGCAGAGGAATTATTGGAGACATGCCCGGTTACAGAGAGCAGATTAAGGTTGGGTGTCATTCTGACACCACCCATGACCTTTCTGGGAATTGAATCATAACCTGTTGTTGTAGGTCAGGAGTTCTAGATGACTAGACCTACTAGGACAAGGCAGCTCTCTATACTGTCATGACATTCAGTCACTCACAAACTAAAAAACTAATTCACTAAAAATAAATTTAAAATTTCATGTTTCTAAAAGCTTGTGTAAGAATGCTGAATCCAGTTTTTCCTGTTTGTTTAGGAGTGTTTGCTTGTTTCATAACAGAGCAATCATATCAGGCATATTTAAGGCGCAAACATACTAGGCGATTTTATCCCGTGCATTATTAGGACCGCTGTGAGAGTGAGAGAGTCATTGTGAGAGAGCATGCCTTCCTACAGCAACAGAATCATTGGTAGTCAACTGCCACTAGTGACAGTCTTATGCAAAGGCATGTTTCTTAGTTGATGGAGCAGAGATGGAATGTTTTGAGATTTCCTTTAGTGGTTGTGGAAGAAATGATAACAACTTTCAGTAAGTTGGTTGTGTAACCATAGTATAGGATTAGCATGTAACTTAGCTGCTGTCTGTAGTATATTTTGGTATGCTGCTAACCATCTACTAGGTAGTCTGTCTTAAAGATGCGGTTGTGTCATTTTTTGTTGTGTGTAAGCTGCTTACTAATTATTTCACATTTACATTTAAACACGTTTATAGTTGTTTTATTTTGTTTCTTAATTTATTTGATGGTTGCGCGTCACAACAATTTTGTCTCACACTGTACCTATTTTGTTCGTAAAGGTAAAAGCAGACGATACACCCGCTATACTCGCTGCTAGAGCTAGAGAAGAAGTTGTCTGCTGACTTTGAAAATGGGCAGGCTGATGCGGGCACACGTCTTAAGGAGGTGAGGAGTATCCCTCAACTGTCCCTGAAATTGGTAAAATGAATGATATAGACACTTTTGGAGGCATTCCAATATCTGTGTGTAAAATCATAGGCATAAAATATGTATAGATACATCTTTGCTTACTAATAGATCTGACTGCATAGATTGAGAGCGCTAGTTTTCATAGAAAATAACTAAACTACTGTGACCATGTACTATCGTTAACTTGATTAGCTTTATGGCATTTTGCTGCTTATCTGATCTCATCTGGGAATCCCTACCTCCCGACAGTGTGTATTTGATCTCCTGTTCAAGGTGGAGTTGCCTTCTCTTTAAAACTTGGGCTTGTTTCATTACGGTTAAAGATAAACTTACACTAAATTCTAGTAGTTCTTATCAGAGAATATCAGTATCTTCTATCATTTGTGATGGTTTATGATGTTGAAGGTGATCTGACTCTCAGGATGTTTCAAGATTAAATTCTTCATAACCTGATCACAATTAAAACACTCAGATTCAAGAAAGTGTGATTATGGCATCTATGGTTGCTAAAGCCTGGTTTCCATATGACAGCGCAATGATCGCGCGTGGCCCAGTGATCGTGCGCAATGCATTTCTTGGGCCGCGAGGCAGTGTTTCCATCTCGCGCGTATGATCCATGCTTGCATTGGACAGGGTGGATATTTTCCTTACTTTTTCGTAGGAGAGACATATTTCTTCGGAAAAACAGACCTCCGCTGCAAAATTACGTGGTCAAATAAAAATCAGGCTTACTCTTTCGTACGGGAGACCGATTTCTTCGGAACAAAGCCCTTCGCTTGAATTGTGGGATAGGTTGACAAGGTCGAGCGGTGTATTGTGGGATACATAATCGCACGCACCCATCGCAAGGATCCATTCTGTTGGATACTTGTGATCAGCGTACACACGTCGCGCGACCGTCGTGTGTTGACAGTTCCATATCACAACTGGCCTACGCACGACGTCGTGCGCCTTGTTGCGCGCCTTGCGCTGTCATATGGAAACCAGGCTTAAGAGACTAACAGAATAGTGCCAACTTTAACACAATAGCTGATATCAATAAAGAGAGAGACCGGTCAGCTGAGCGAATAGTGCCGTTATTTCGGCACATATTTTTCTCCTTATCATTTTAGACATGATCAAGTTTACTTGATTTTAATCTTGAAACATTGTGGTAGTCAAATTTCTTCAAACGTCAAAAAAGTCGCAAATGATAGAACAACACTGATAATTTTTGATAAAAACTACTATAATCTATATATATATATATTTGTCAAAGTCCGTATGTCTGTTGGAAATCCGGCTATGGCTATTGTTAGAACAGCTGAGCTTGACAACAATAAAGCCTCAAATTCATGGACTTTCATGGAAATTCATGGAATTCTTACTGTCATTGGAAGCCTAACCTTATTAACTAGCTTAGTGGAGTTTCCATTGGCAATATGCCAGGCTACTAGCTTGAAAGGTACAGTTGTTTGACAAAGTTTTAAAACCTTTACAGTTGTTTTTATTTCTCTCTTAATTTATTTCAACTACACGACACACTTCTCTCATGATATGTACTTTGAAAGTTATAATGGCAAATGTTGTTATATGTTAAATACAAATCAATTTTCTGTCCAAAGACTTTTCTATTACACGGGCAACGCCGGGTTGCACAGCTTGTTTATATATAAAGATATATATAAATATATATATTTTTAAATATATTTATATATAAAGATATATTTGTATTTAAATATTTCTTTGTATATAAATATATATTTAAACATATTTATGTATAAATTTATATGCATTTATACTTCTACACTTTAAGACTTCTACATCCGAACTGACAAGCATGTCCATGGTGGTAGACAAGGAGAACAAGAGGGCTACTATAATAGATATAGCAGTACCCAATGACTACAATATAGCCAGCAAAGAAAAAGAAAAGGTAGAGAAATATCTCCCTCTTGGAGAAGAGATTGAAAAATGCTGGAATGTAAGAACAACTGTAATCCCAGTAGTCATTGGGGCACTGGGCGCAATAACACCGGCGCATAAAATGTGGCTTGCCCAAATACCAACAACAATCAACTCAGGTGAGTTGCAGAAAAGTGCGCTATCGGGAACAGCTAAGATCTTGAGGCGAGTGCTCAAACTCTCAGTTCTCTGGTAGGAGACCTGAATTAGAGCAGAATTTATCACCCATACGGGTTAACTGGGATGAGGAAACAATTTTTTTTATATATTTATTTTTAAAGATATAAATATATTTATAAGTATATATCTATAAATATATATGTAAATAAATGTTCTATCTTTCGGTTTTATCTCGAGTCCATTAAAAAAATTGAGGTTGACAAACTATTTCTCTTTTTGTGTACTACAAGGTGGTATATGATTGTGTTAAAATGTTGTGATTTAAAATAGAGACCACAACTACATCTGATGGCTTTATGTTAGGTATACGAGGAAATGAAAGCTATCAGAGTAGATTCAGCGGAACCTAAGGCTAGGCGTATCTTAGCCAGTCTCAGTTTCATCAAGGTGATGCAGGAGAGACCAACCAAACATTTCTCTGGTGGCTGGAGGATGAGAGTTTCTCTTGCCAGGTCTGTCCTCTAGGACTATAGATGTCAGAATATTGGTCTATTGTGGTGCGTGCATAGGAAGGTTATCATCTTGTTATTATATTGTAAGATGACTGTTTGTTCATTTATACTTTTATGTTACTAATACCATGGCAATGCGGGAGGCTGTGAGAAATTGTAAGGTGTAATAACTAATTGCATGATTATTCCATAGTGTGGAAAGCAGTCAATTGGCACAGTTGGAGGAGTGACCATCTATGAACTTATGAGCTGTGAGTTCGAATCCTCTTTAAAGCAATCTTTTTTCTAACCTCGACGTGTAGTTTTGGACAAATAGATGGACACGGCTTTTACAAATAGCTTTTTACTAAAAAAATTATTTTGCAAATGTTACATAGTCATGTTATATATAAATAGTTTTTTACTAATTATTGAAATTATGGCCAGTACAGTAATATTTATATATATGTGCTAATTTATTGGCAATCATTTCATTTCAAAAAGAAATGTTTTTCAAATTGTGCTATACAACAATATTAAAAGAAAAAAAGGGCAACAGTTAGCCGCTAAAATCGAATGAATAGTTTGACAACTTGCGTTTAAAATGTCTTTTTCTGCTAAGAGAATGGATATTAGGTGGAAGATTGTTAAATCAGCTGATCGAAGAATAACAATCATTACAGCAATTCAGCGTAATTTCCGAACTTCTTTGATCAGTGATTGCGGAACTGCCACCATGATAAAATGCAGAACTCACTAAAGTATCCCCTCTTTGATGATGGTTTGGAAAAACACACAGAATTATGTAATACACAGTCATTAAGCAACTAAGACTGATTTGTTTGTAGAAAAAGACAAAATAATTGCCATAGATTGCATCACCAACAATTGTTACATGCAGGATTCATAATAAAATACAGTCAAACATGGATAACTCGCCCACGGATAGCTCGAACACATGGTTAACTTGAACGGTTTCTTTGGTCCGTTCCCACGTAATGATAAATTGCTATAGATAACTCGAACTCAACACTGTTAACTCGAACTGGTTTTTGCCCAACAACTACCGAAACGGTGGTTATCGCTTTAGAAAATCACTTTATTCCAAGCCATAGAGGTAAACCTCAACTTTTCGTAATTCATAAGCATCTTTATTACTACCATCGGCAAAATATTTTTGTCAACGACTTTTCTAAAGGTTTGGTGAATTTTGATTTATACCAAACATCCGCCTAGCGATCGCCCTTCAGAAGTAAGGAAAGTAGTATTCGTTAAGAGCAACACTCCAAGGCAGTTCAATTAGGAGTTTTACGAGGTTTTACGGTACATTGTATATCACTCCATTACTCACGCTTTTTGAATGGATACTTATTGAACGTACATGTATAATTCTGTGTTTAGGTCAAGCGATGAATAGTTTTCCGACATTATTTCCGTGTTGAATGAACGTCGGAATGTTGAATGTTTAAAAAATCTTAAAAATTGTTGTAATTAAACGTATACGTTGTCTTAGCTAAAAAAACTATTCACCGTTTGACCTAAACACAGAATACGTGTGTACATTCAATAAGTATCCATTCAAAAAGTGTGAGTGGTATACAATGTACCATAAAACCTCGTAAAACTTCTAATTGAACTGCCTCGAATGTTGCTCTTAACGAATCCCAGGTAAAGTGAGGTAATCCTTGCATAAACTTAAAAAAAAATCGGCAAAATTGATTGTGGGTAAAACGCTCAAAAGAAAAAAGATGTCTTTTCTTTTGAGCATTTCAACAACAATCAAGTTTTGCCAATGTCAATCTAAAAAACGTCCTGGCAATAACATCACCTCAAACAACAAACCAATCTCAAGTGATTGAAAAAATCTCTATACTTTTTGATAAAAACGTTTTAAACTTTACACTAGAAGCATTTAATTTGAAACAAGCCATATTGTGATTTTGATTCATATTATAGTTTGTATATGTACATGTATTTACTAATAAATAAGTAAATACATGGACTTGTGACACTGCTCTGACAACTGGAACGCTCTGATAATTCGAACACTTTTGCTCGGTCCCGCAAAGTTCGAGTTATTCATGTTTGACTGTACTTTGAAATCTGCATCAAAATGTTGTATAGAACAAAATGTACACTTTTCTCAGAGCCTTGTTCCTTGAGCCAACCCTCTTGCTGCTCGATGAACCGACCAATCACCTTGATCTGAATGCTGTCATATGGCTAGACAATTACCTGCAGAATTGGAAAAAGATCCTCCTGATCGTTTCCCACGACCAGTCTTTCCTTGACAACGTGTGCACTGACATTACTTACCTTGACATGCAAAAGCTGTTTTTCTAAAAGGGAAACTATGGTGGGTATCTGCATTATATTAGGAACTTAAGCTATATTCATGTTTCTCAGGGGTAATTTTTGTTAAACAGTTCTTATGGTTGGTAGAATTTGCTTAATTTATGCTGCGTGATTGGTGTAGTTCGCTTCATGGATGTATGTGTATGTCTGGATGTATTTGGATTGCTTCACGATATATGTGGTTGTGTAGCATTGTTATTAGGATATATTTGGTTGTTTAGCACTATTATTAGGATATATATGTGGTTGTGTAGCATTATTATTAGGATATATTTGGTTGTTTAGCACTATTATTAGTATATATTTGGTTGTTTAGCATTATTATTAGTATATATGTGGTTGTGTATCATTATTATTAGGATATATATGTGGTTGTGTAGCATTATTATGATGATATATTTGGTTGTTTAGCATTATTATTAGGATATATTCGGTTGTTTAGCACTATTATTAGGATATATGTGGTTGTTTAGCATTATTATTAGGATATATGTGGTTGTGTAGCATTATTATTAGGATATATATATATGGTTGTGTAGCACTTTTATTAGGATATATGTGGCTGTTTAACATTATTATTAGGATATATGTGGTTGTGTAGTATTATTATTAGGATATATTTGGTTGTTTAGCACTATTTTCAGGATATATTTGGTTGTTTAGCATTATTATTAGGATATATTTGGTTGTGTAGCATTATTATTAGGATATATATGTGGTTGTGTAGCATTATTATTAGGATACATTTGTTTGTGTAGCACTTATTATTAGGATATATGTGGCTGTTTAACATTATTATTGGAATATATGTGGTTGTGTATTATTATTAGGATATAGTTGGTTGTTTAGCACTATTATTAGGATATATTTGGTTGTGTAGCATTACTATTATGATATATGTGGTTGTTTAGCATTATTATAAGGATATATATGTGGTTGTGTAGCATTATTATTAGGATATACAGTCAAACATGGATAACTCGTCCACGGATAGCTCGAACACATGGTTAACTCGAACATTTCCTTTGGTCCGTTCCCACATAATGATAAATTGCTATAGATAACTCGAACTTTTTGCCCAACAGCTACCGAAATGGTTGTTTTCGCTTTAGAAAATCACTTTATTCAAAGCCATAGAGGTAAACTTCATCTTTTCGTAATTCATAAGCGTCGTTATTACCACCATCGGCAAAATATTTTTGTCAACGACTTTTCTAAAAGTTTGGTGAAATTTGATTTATACTGCGATACGATGAATAGCACGGGCTAGCCGGGTCACGCGTGCAAGAATTTTCGCCACGGACATACAAAACAAAAATCGCATGTTGTTTTGTATGTGCGTGGCGAAAATCCTTGAGTGCGTGACTCAGCTAACCCGTGATGAATAGTTTTCCGACGTTGATTCCGTGTTGATTCAACGTCGGAATGTTGAATGTTTAAAACGTCTTAAAAAATGTTGTAATTAAACGTATACGTTGTCTGAGCTACAAAAAACTATTCATCGTGTGACCTAAACACAGAATACGTGTGTACATTCAATAAGTATCTATTAAAAAAGCGTGAGTGATATAGAATTTACCGTAAAACCTCGTAAAACTTCTAATTGAACTGCCTCGGAGTGTTGCTCTTAACGAATCCCAGGTAAAGTAAGGTAATCTAGATAAACTTCAAGAAAAAACGGCAAAATTGATCGTGGGTAAAACCCCAAAAGAAAAAAATGTCTTTTCTTTTGAGCATTTCAACAACGATCAAGTTTTGCCAATGTCAATCTGAAAAACGTCCTGGATATAACATCACCTCAAACAACAAACCAATCTCAAGTGATAGAAAAATTTCTATACTTTTTCATGAAAACGTTTTAAACTTTACATTAGAAGCATTTAATTTGAAACAAGCCATTTTTGCTTTTGATTTATATTATAGTTTGTATATGTACATGTATCTACTAATAAATAAGTAAATATATGGACTTGCGACAGTGCTCTGATAACTTGAATGCTCTGATAGTTCGAACACTTTTGCTCGGTCCCTTGAAGTTCGAGTTATCCATGTTTGACTGTATTTGGTTGTGTAGCACTTATTATTAGGATATTTGTGGCTGTTTAACATTATTATTAGGATATATATGGTTGTGTAGCATTATTATTAGGATATATTTGGTTGTGTAGCACTTATCATTAGGATATATGTGGCTGTTTAACATTATTATTAGGATATATGTGGTTGTGTAGCATTATTATTAGGATATATATGTGGTTGTGTAGCATTATTATTAGGATATATTTGGTTGTGTAGCACTTATTATTAGGATATACGTGGCTGTTTAACATTTTTATTAGGATATATGTAGTTGTGTAGTATTATTATTAGCATATATTTGGTTGTTTAGCATTATTATTAGGATATATTTGGTTGTTTAGCATTATTATTATGATGTACTTGTTGGTTAAGCGTTATTATTAAGATATATGTGGTTGTTTAGCATTATTATTAGGACATGTGCGGTTGTGTAGCACTAATTTTAGGATATATGTTGTTGTGTAGCATTATTATTAGGATAAATGTGGTTGTTAAGCATTATTATTAGGATATATGTGGTTGTTTAGCATTATTTTAGTGTATATTTGGTTTTTTAGCATTATTTTTAGGACATACAGTCAAACATGGATAACTCGTCCACGGATAGCTCGAACACATGGTTAATTCGAACGGTTTCTTTGGTTCGTTCCTACGTAATGATAAATTGCTATAGATAACTCGAACTGAACATTGTTAATTCGAACTGTTTTTTTGCCCAACGGCCACCGAAACGGTTGTTATCGCTTTAGAAAATCGCTTGATTCAAAGCCATAGAGGTAAACTTCATCTTTTCGTAATTCATAAGCGTTGTTATTACCACCATCAGCAAAATAATTTTGTCAACGACTTTTCTAAAGGTTTGGTCAAATCTGATTTATACTGCTATACGATTAATAGCACGGGCTTGCCGGGTCACGCGCGCAAGGATTTTCGCCACGGACAAACAAAACAAAAATCGCATGTTGTTTTGTATGTGCGTGGCGAAAATCCTTGAGTGCGTGACTCAGCTAACCCGTGATGAATAGTTTTCCGACGTTGATTCCGTGTTGATTCAACGTCGGAATGTTGAATGTTTAAAACGTCTTAAAAAATGTTGTAATTAAACGTATACGTTGTCTGAGCTACAAAAAACTATTCATCGTGTGACCTAAACACAGAATACGTGTGTACATTCAATAAGTATCTATTAAAAAAGCGTGAGTGATATAGAATTTACCGTAAAACCTCGTAAAACTTCTAATTGAACTGCCTCGGAGTGTTGCTCTTAACGAATCCCAGGTAAAGTAAGGTAATCTAGATAAACTTCAAGAAAAAACAGCAAAATTGATCGTGGGTAAAACCCCAAAAGAAAAAAATGTCTTTTCTTTTGAGCATTTCAACAACGATCAAGTTTTGCCAATGTCAATCTGAAAAACGTCCTGGATATAACATCACCTCAAACAACAAACCAATCTCAAGTGATAGAAAAATCTCTATACTTTTTCATGAAAACGTTTTAAACTTTACATTAGAAGCATTTAATTTGAAACAAGCCATTTTTGCTTTTGATTTATATTATAGTTTGTATATGTACATGTATCTACTAATAAATAAGTAAATATATGGACTTGCGACAGTGCTCTGATAACTTGAATGCTCTGATAGTTCGAACACTTTTGCTCGGTCCCTTGAAGTTCGAGTTATCCATGTTTGACTGTATTTGGTTGTGTAGCACTTATTATTAGGATATTTGTGGCTGTTTAACATTATTATTAGGATATATATGGTTGTGTAGCATTATTATTAGGATATATTTGGTTGTGTAGCACTTATCATTAGGATATATGTGGCTGTTTAACATTATTATTAGGATATATGTGGTTGTGTAGTATTATTATTAGGATATATTTGGTTGTTTAGCATTATTATTATGATGTATTTGTTGGTTAAGCTTTATTATTAGGATATACGTGGTTGTTTAGCATTATTATTAGGACATGTGTGGTTGTGTAGCGCTATTATTAGGATATATGTGGTTGTGTAGCATTATTATTGGGTTAAATGTGGTTGTTTATCATTATTATTAGGATATATTTGGTTGTGTAGCACTTATTAATAGGATATATGTGGCTGTTTAACATTATTATTAGGATATATGTGGTTGTGTAGTATTATTATTAGGATATATTTGGTTGTTTAGCACTATTTTTCAGGATATATTTGTTTGTTTAGCATTATTATTAGGTTATTTTTGGTTGTTTAGCATTATTATTAGGATTAATGTGGTTGTGTAGCATTAATATTACGATATACATGTATTTGGTTGTGTAGCATTATTATTATGATGTATTTGTTGGTTAAGCTTTATTATTAGGATATACGTGGTTGTTTAGCATTATTATTAGGACATGTGTGGTTGTTTAGCACTATTATTAGGATATATGTGGTTGTTTAGCATTATTATTACGATATATGTGGTTGTGTAGCATTATTATTAGGATACATATGTGGTTGTGTAGCACTTTTATTAGGATATATGTGGCTGTTTAACATTATTATTAGGATATATGGGGTTGTGTAGTATTATTATTATGATATATTTGGTTGTTTAGCATTATTGTTAGGATATAGGTGGTTGTGTAGCAATATTATTAGGATATATATGTGGTTGTGTAGCATTATTATTATTAGAATATATTTGGTTGTGCAGCATTATTATTAGGATATATGTGGTTGTGTAGCATTGTTATTAGGATATATGTGGTTGTGTAGCATTATTATTAGGATATATTTGGTTGTGTAGCACTTATTATTAGGATATACGTGGCTGTTTAACATTTTTATTAGGATATATGTAGTTGTGTAGTATTATTATTAGCATATATTTGGTTGTTTAGCATTATTATTAGGATATATTTGGTTGTTTAGCATTATTATTATGATGTACTTGTTGGTTAAGCGTTATTATTAAGATATATGTGGTTGTTTAGCATTATTATTAGGACATGTGCGGTTGTGTAGCACTAATTTTAGGATATATGTTGTTGTGTAGCATTATTATTAGGATAAATGTGGTTGTTAAGCATTATTATTAGGATATATGTGGTTGTTTAGCATTATTTTAGTGTATATTTGGTTTTTTAGCATTATTTTTAGGACATACAGTCAAACATGGATAACTCGTCCACGGATAGCTCGAACACATGGTTAATTCGAACGGTTTCTTTGGTTCGTTCCTACGTAATGATAAATTGCTATAGATAACTCGAACTGAACATTGTTAATTCGAACTGTTTTTTTGCCCAACGGCCACCGAAACGGTTGTTATCGCTTTAGAAAATCGCTTTATTCAAAGCCATAGAGGTAAACTTCATCTTTTCGTAATTCATAAGCGTTGTTATTACCACCATCGGCAAAATAATTTTGTCAACGACTTTTCTAAAGGTTTGGTCAAATCTGATTTATACTGCTATACGATTAATAGCACGGGCTTGCCGGGTCACGCGCGCAAGGATTTTCACCACGCACATACAAAACAAAAACAGCATGTTGTTTTGTATGTGCGTGGCGAAAATCCTTGAGTGCGTGACCCGGCTAGCCCGTGACGAATAGTTTTCCGACGTTGATTCCGTGTTGAATCAACGTCGGAATGTTGAATGTTTAAAACATCTTAAAACTGTTTTTATTAAACGTATACGTTGTCTTAGCTAAAAAACTATTCATCGTTTGACCTAAACACAGAATACGTGTGTACATTCAATAAGTATCCATTCAAAAAGCGTGACTGATATACAATGTACCGTTAAACCTCGTAAAACTTTTAATTGAACTGCCTCGGAGTGTTGCTCTTTACGAATCCCAGATAAAGTAAGGAATTTTTCTTTGGTAACTTTTTCTTGAAGTTGCATAAACTTCAAGAAAAATCGGCAAAATTGATCGTGGGTAAAACGCTCAAAAAAAAAGATGTCTTTTCTTTTGAGCATTTCAACAACGATCAAGTTTTGCCAATGTCAATCTAAAAAAACGTCCTGGATATAACATCACCTCAAACAACAAACCAATCTCAAGTGATAGAAAAATCTCTATACTTTTTGATAAAAACGTTTTAAACTTTACATTAAAAGCATTTAATTTGAAACAAGCCATTTGTGCTTTTGATTTATATTATAGTTTGCTTATGTACATGTATCTACTAATAAATAAGTAAATACATTGACTTGTGACACTGCTCTGATAACTTGAACGCTCTGATAATTTGAACACTTTTGCTCGGTCCCGTGAAGTTCGAGTTATCCATGTTTGACTGTATTTCGTTGTTTAGCATCATTATTATGATATATTTGGTTGTTTTGCTTTATTATTAGTATATATGTGGTTGTTTAGCATAATTATTATGATATATTTGGTTGTTTAACATTATTATTAGGATATGGGTGGTTGTTTAGCATTATTATTAGGACATATTTGGTCATTTAGCATTATTATTAGGATGTATTTGGTTGTGTAGCGTCATTCAAAAAGATGTTCAAACAGAAGCGGAAGGAACAGATAAAGGATTATGAAAAGCAGGAGAAAAGACTGAGAGAAATGAAGGTGAGTGGGAAATCTTCAAAGGATGCTGTAAGTTGTCTTTCCTCTGTTTGCCTGGGGTTTTTATCTCCGTTAGGAAGACGGTTGAAAGTACTGCCTTGAAAAGATAGATCTTGGGGGATTTACGGTTCCATTCCACAGTAGACCTCATGAGATGCTATCTTTAGAGTTAAATTTTCTATAACTGGAACTACTTTACTAGACTTGCTGTCACTGGCAGCGGCGTCCTGCTGCTGATCTGTCCTGGCGATTTTATAAGGCTACATTCAAGTCGCTATGTTTATTATACATGATTGACTGTTTCAAACACTCTTTATTTTGGAATGGGGTAGCATATCCATATACTTGGAGTTGTCCTCCACTTGCCGTATATTCTTGATGTGCGACAGGCATTTTAATTACTCTAGCAATGGTTTATGCGTCAATCCAATGTTGCAGCAGACACCCTACGCCTTTGTCATAAGGCATGTGTTGACTGTTGTACTTTAAAAAACAATAAAATATTTCTACGATGTATTAATGCATCACCACACATGCGCATGTACACGGACCCTAACTGGCTCGGCTTTTACGTATCTTTATGAACTTCAATCAAGGCTGCAACTTCCGGAGTGTTCTTAAAGTTGTGAGGGGTACGCAAGATGTAAACACAAGATACACAGATCAGAGGTCTCTCAAACAACAGTTTGAGGTTCAATTGGTTTCGCCTAAGATTGTCTCTCCAACTATAGCCTGGTTCCCATATACGTCGCTAAGCACCGGCGATAGCACCGCAGGCTATTAGTGGTGAATTGGGAACCTATGCGCCGCTAATAGTTTAGCGCTGTTCAAATTTCGCCAAAGGCCGCAGGAAAAACATTCCCGAAATGCACTGTACGGGTGAGGTTAGGGTGGGATGCTTTCCACTGTAACAGATAAACGGAAACCACTAGCATAAAATGGAACTGCTTATGAAACATTTTAAATACTGATTTTGTAAATTAAATCTGTTCAAACTCTTTTTGCTATAGTATAGTTCCGGAGGCAGCCTGATGGTTTAAAACTCCTGGCCTCCAAACACAGGTTAGGGTTCAACTCCCAAAAAGGCCACTGACAGCGACAGGAATATCATCAAACCTCAATTTACTCTCTGCCATGGGCATGTCTCCAGTCATTAAGGTTTCCTTGACACTAGACTCAGACATTTCCAGTCAAGATCACAGAGGCAATATTTGTACAACAATACTTTTATAAACATGCGCAGCCTTTACTTGCGGTAGGCTAAGCCATCATCATATCCGATCTTCGAGGAATTGATTACTCAAACATGAGATACTTTCTTATTTGACATGAAACAATGGAATCCTTTAAACAATAAATACATTGTATAAAAATAATCTGATCGAGATCGTGGAAATTCTGTCATACATATAATAGAAACCTTTTTAATATGTGGTAAAAGTATATACTTTTTGCTTTGTTGTTTTTCAGTATAAACTAGAATGCAGCTGTCATGATCAGTTTATGTAAATTTGAATATAAAAGGTGCCGTTGGTTCAGACTCCCTTTTGTGACTCTGAGACACAAGAGTGCAGCTGAGCTTGTCAGGGTTAGCAGGGTAAAGTCAGCCACTGCCAGGGTCCCTGTGCTACATTTATGACCCATGCAGTAGCAGTGCAATGATCCATCAATCATCCAGCATTCTTCCTTGCCTGTGTATCCTTGCCTGTGTATTCCTTGCCTGTGTATCTGTGTCATGATGACACGAATTTGAATTTGTGCGCATTTGGAGCTACCTTGCGATGAGTGTTACAATGGACATGCAGATTAACATCAGTGCTTTGTTAAAAAGATAAAGAATTCTACACCAGAGGGTCATAGCAGTTTCATGTCTCATTTGGCAGCAACCTTTCAAATAGGAATGCCTGAAATATGGAAAATGTTTAAAATGGAATAGCTTGCACGGTGATTTCTCTTACATCGTCCGCATTTGCCGTTTCCATCTTTTGCAAGCTTGGAACATTTGATAAAAAGTTGTGTGTAACAAAAATCAATTATAGCAAATAGCATGTTTCTCTGCTACAACACTATGTCTGTTTAGTAACTGCACAGTTAGAAATGTTATAAATAAAAACTGCTACTTTGTGCTCTGTTCAATCATCAACAGAACCGGTGGTCTACAGTGGACAAAGGTCTGCTGCAAACTACTTTTAAAGCACATAAATTACATAATTTTGTTATTATATATTTCAATACATCCATGTCTTGGGCTTCGAATGAGCCTGTTTTCAATACACAAAGAATAATAGAACTATGAAAAACAGGGTGTCAAAAATATGTCCTGCAAAAAAAACACTTGGTTCAGGTTCTCAAATTTTGACGTCATCATTATCATTTATCCCTTTCGCTGCCATTGAGACTGTGCTTTTTTGTGACCATCAGTGCTCTTAAACCCAGAGAGCGCTAATAATAAACTAGCATTTTAGATAATCAACAATGCCCGGGGATCGTGCTAATGCCCGACCAATACAAACACATGTTCTGAGTTAATAGATTTTGGGTGATTGTTAGAGTTTGCTTTTTTCATCCTTTTGTTCATTTTAAACGTAGTAATTATTATCACATCATTTTATATGATGGCATTGTTTGTTCCATACAGAAATGTAGAGGAAATCGACCCCGAGCTGCTTGTGATGCAAGATGTGGCTGAAGAGAGATAATGAGTAAGTTCACTTGAATAATAACTAATTAGTAACTAAATATAATTATTAAAGTTGAAATATTTATATTATATTATTAAATATTTGAATAAATTGTATGGTAAATAGAATACAGATGTATTGGACAGTGAAATTAATCACTTTGTGTATGATATATACTAGCTTATAGGCAAATCAAGTTATTTACAGTTGGCTTCTCTATTTTGAACAACCCCAGAGTACAGCGAGTCAACAACCCCAATGATTGATTTAATTCAATTGACTTCTACAGCAAAATAGAACAGAAACAGAAATGACTACCAACAACATACCTGGTTGTTGGCCACTCATAGCTGTTCACCCTCTAATCAATAAAATTACTAACCATCATTTATTGATCTTAGGTGATTGAGGAATATCAAGATGTAAGAAGATGGTGCCACTGTAGACATTGTGCTTTGATGTCTACTGGAGCCCAGAATGTATGCTGTCAAGAACATGCTGCAGGATCAGAAAAGATTTTGACTGGAGACAGGTTAGTGTCAATTCAATGGTTATCACTAGTATTGGAACATAATGCTTGCTCTTGGCTATACCCTGGCAGTACTGTGACTCTTGTATGCGGGATTGACATGTTTTGTTGTTTTCTCACTTTAGATGCATAACAATGAATCTTGGGATGGAACAATTACTACATGAGGCACCTCTAGAAATGTCTAGGAACCAGTACCTGGTATATCATGGTAAGTAGTTATCATACTTGTTGCCTCTCGTCTCCTGTGATTTGATATAATAGCAGTGATTATATTACCAGTTTATAAGCACATTTATTACTAATTAAATTTTATTTCTAGATGACAAATATTTTCTTACTGGTGAACCAGTAGAACAAGGAGAAAGACAGAGGTTCTTTGGCTATCAAAACCTGGTGTTCTGGCTTTATCCTGGACTTCTAAGAAATGAGAAGCATCCGCTTCCAGCTTGCATATATCACTATGTACATTTAAAATTTCCTAACACTGATAATAAGTTACTTTATAGTGAATATCATGAATAGATTGATACTGTTGGGCATATACTGATTGCCTTATAAATAAACTCATCACATAGCTGTTTTATCTTCAAACTTTAAAAACATAAATAAAACGCAACAGGAAACTAAAACAATTCCTTTTCCGCTTAGCAGTTGTCTGGTTTGAAGCCTCCTTGTTGGTGTCAGTCTTATTCTTGGTAGTCGTCTTCTTCTTTGTTGGTGCTGGAGTTTGACCCTTGAAAACAGTAACACTACTAAACAACTGTGTGCTACACGCTTACCAAACCATCACATGTACAACCTGTCAAGTAGGCATCCTTTCAGCACGCTGTTTGTGCTCTTGTTAGCATTAGTTTATATTATTTCTTGTCTTTGGAGAGAGGATGGCAAAACTAAGGATAATATTCAAGTTATGAAGCTATTGATAGGATTGCTTTGTATATGACAGGAATTTCTACCCACCTTTTGTCAACTTCAGATGTGGGCTCTTGTGAAAGTAGTTGCTGTTGTAGTATTATTATCTGAAAATTTCGTATCGCTTTCCATGTTGCTTTCTAAATATGATCATGCTTCAATAAATATACTCTCATTGATAAACTGTCAACCTGCAGTGGCGTGGCTCCAGGACTATATGTAATTCGCATTCTAGCGAGATCCAACAATGCTTGAAATTAATTAGCCTCAGTTGTGTCCCTCAACATCACAATAAAAATATATGGCTAGTGCATAATATCATTCAAAAAACATAATATGGTGCTTAGAATTTGAGCTATTTATTAAAGAAATAATCTGTACATGGAGAGCTGATGACACTGATCCCTTTGTCATCTTCATCGGTTCTCTTGAGTTGTCCTACCTTCGCCTGCCTCTAGCGTCATTATGGTAGTTGATAAATAGTGGTAGGAGCACACAACACCGAATATGAAAATTGTGACGTAATGATTTACGACCTTTAACATATAGCATTTCTGCAGTAGAGCTCTGGGGAAATCCTATAAACACCAACCAATGTCTGTATTACCATCTCAAGCATTGGCTCATGTGAAAGCCAAGATATTGAAGAACCTGAATGAGCTGAAACAGTGTACTGATATAACTGATGTGCTTTAAGTTAATTTGACACTTGACTTAGTTTGGAGTATCTGTTCTTACAGGCAGGACAACTTGCTCCATATGGTAACCGTTGGTAATCAGCCTTGAGAATCGAGTTTGACGACTAGCAGGCAACACAAAACCTCCAGAACAAATAATGCTTAGACATTTCTTATTAAAATTTTAGAGTTGTCATTCCTTTCACTTGACAAACTGATGACACATGATGATGTAAGTTCTTACATGTTCTCAGTATGTTTTTAAATAACTACCGCCATGTTGCAATCTGCACTTTGTAGTAACCACCCATTATTTAGTCTAATAAAAGTATTCTCTCACTCACAGAGTATTTCTATCATAGCAGTTATTATAGCATCTGAGGTTTTTGTTCATTTTTTATTGCAAATTAGTTTCCAATCAGAGTTTTGTTATCAGAAATTTGCTGCACAAGTTGTTTTAAAAAATGTATCAAGTACTAAGTTGTTTGTTTTACATATAAGTATTAGTTATTAAGTTGTTAAGTCGTTATTAAGTTGTTATTAAGTCACTAAGTTATTAGTTTTATATATAAGTTTTTCATTATTAACATATTTATCTAAAGTTTAAACTTAATAAAAAGGCAATCTCTAATTTAACAAACTGCTTGAGGTTTGACTGTGTAACCAGTATATCCCTCACCTGTACGACTATATTAGTCGATACAGTTGTGGGCGCGGTTCGACTGTTTTTACAGGTTTGACTGTTTAACATGACTTCTACAGGGTATTTACTTCACATCTATGCAAATCAATTTAGAACTTGCCACAGAAGGCAACTCATTTTACTAACCAACTTTTACCATCGGACCTTTTGGTACTGGAACAGTAAACTATCATAACAATGTGACTAGTGGCTGTCATATGAGGTCATCAAGGCTAATTTTATTAATAACTAGTTATGCTAAGGCAGTCGATTAGTGCATGCTGGGAACAATAGGGTGCTGGGCAGTCAAGCTGAAAGTTGTGTGTTCAAATCCTGTAGAAAGCATTTCTTTTCTGTAACATTTTAGCACGACTTCAGACATACAGATGCACAAATGAACATGACTCTTGGTATAATATAAAGATTATGAATACAGACATTCATGTAGATATAATTTATCAACAGGAATGAGTGGTCTCGTCTCAAAAATAGGAGAGTCTAAGGCACTGATGATCCCACTTTTCAGGCCGGCGGCAACCTTGACTTTTAACATTTGACAGGTGGATCGGTCAGCACAAGATATGATACATATAAAAGACTGTATTTATTAACAGCTCGTATGAAACAAATAGAAAATAATATTAAATACATTCAACAATTTTGTATGAGAGCTCTTTGCACTTATTTTAGATTTTGCTAAATTTCGTAGGAAAATCTGGCTGTCTATGTGCAATAGGAGGAAAACTATAAAGGTAGATTGAGGGGCTGCTTGCTCCAACCCAGAGGACTATTGTGAACCTCCACTGGTAAAATTACCTTGTAGTGCTCAGCTGAACTGGGGCAGTAGCACTGACAACTGTGTTGAGCTCATCTACAGTTGTTGCAAGGGAAACTCTAACAATCTTTGATAAATTTCTCTAGTTTTGGTGTACTTACATACTTCTAGGAAACATGTGTAATAGAAAATAAGGCTTTACTTTTCATCTTATGTGTATACAGTAATACTTCAACTTACGAGTGCTCCAACGTACGAGAAACTTGAGATTCGAGCCAGCTTTCAAGCAAGTTTTAGCACTAACATACGAGCCATGTTTGAGATACGAGCACTTGAGTCAGTTGCCAAGTATGCCGGAGGTGTTTTATGAGAACAGCATCACTCTGTATATTTCAACTACTCAGGTTATACTGTTGTACCGTATTTTTTGTGCACGATTTTCTGTGCAGAATTATGTGAATTAAAAGTACTGTGCGTAGACCGAAAGTTTGCCAGTAAAATGAAAGATAATACAAAGAAAAAGCAAATGATAACAGTCGATATTAAACGGAAAAATATTGAAAAATATGTGAAATGTGTATGCGTGATTCAGCTAGCTCGGCAATATGACAGAAATACATTCATAATTATCAAACAGAAGGATAATATTCAGGGCATTTAGTTCGCAAAAGGACTAACCATAGTTTCTAAACGGTGCAGCGATCTTCACGACCGCTGATGGCATTGGACAAACAATTGGCCGGTGACAGCGTAACTGAAACGATGCTATGTGAAAAGGCTGGCGCTATCTATCCAAACTGTTTAATAGACATTCGGACAAGTTGGCTAGTGGTCGTGCGTTAACCATTTGTGTCGACACCTGTGTTCGTCCTAATCGCAACATGTTGCAAGGGCGATAAAGGCAAACGTCCTTAGATAGGTTTATCTTAAAACGGCCGGCTAGTCGTGAAAGCGAAAAAAAAGGAAAAATTTCTCGCTAACCAGCGAGAAATTTCAAACTACGAACGCCGAAGAAATTTTAATTACGTTTAGTTGAAAATGAAAGTTTGCTTTTAGGTTTGCTTCTAAGTTTGTCTTTTAACACTTTGATAAAATCCAAATTTATCAAGGACAACTGTTGTAACGAAGGATAACTTATATTTCCCTCCCTGGAAAATGCGAGTGTTAACACTATTGTATGTATTTAATTTTACATTTTAATTAATCACATTTCCTTGCAGTATTTTTTATTTGTTGCTTTTTGAAAGCATGTAGTACGTAAGAACAATAACCAACATGTTCTTTCTGTTACAATATCTTGTTTTGAGTGTTTTATTTGCTTTTTTTAGAGTATGGAAACCAATCAATATATATTTAATTGTTCTATATATAAATGAATTGCACCAACATGCGAGTAAATTGACATACGGGCTCAGTCTCGGAACGCATTAAGCTCGTAAGTTGAAGTATGACTGTAGTTTACTGTTGGAATATGGGCCATGCACAGGATTTTTCCGTGGAAGGTGTGAACGTTTCATACATGTATATGGTAGATGTTGTGGCAATCACGATGACTTTGATTAAGTTCTAAGGCTACATCAGTGGTTTTAGATTGTTCTAGAATAAAAATGATAAACATAGTGATGATCTATTTAGGTTTTTGTAGCTGTTTATAGTTTCCGTGTTTCAAAGACAGACTAAGGTCAACCTACTGAAATATTAATCGTGTTAAAATAACTTGACCTTTGATGTAAAGTTGTCTATAGCACTGCATAAGCTTGACCTATCCTGCTCAGTATAAGCAATGATTAACACCAAATCAGTTACTGTAACTGCCATGACAGAGCAAGGTCAAAGCTAATAACTCAGATTACAAAAAATTGGAGTTGTTCTCCTATTGGTCTCTTGTTTTGTATATAAAATAAGTTGATGTACTTTTCTAGTCGTGCTCTCACTACTTTTCTATGTTAAAACTATTTCTTTGGTTTATGTTGAATCCAGGGTTCTCCACAGCTGAGGCTAAGGGGCATTCTGCCATATCCGATCAAGCCGGGATGAACCCTGGTTGAATCAGTATTTTACCCGGGCTTTCTCCTTGGCTTGTAAGCTTTACTTATCATTCCTGTCAAAAATTTCTGTGGTTCACATTTACGTAAGACTTTTTGGTACCACGTATTAAAATTATTTGAAATGAGTTTAAAATAAAATTATTTATTTTGAATAGATTCAAGGTTCCTAATGTACTTAGTGAGTTTTTACTAATTCAAAGTGACTAAAAATTATCTCATTTTATTTTAATATAAATTTTAAAGTTTTGTAAACCTGCAGTTGAAAGCTGTAGTATTTCTGTGAAATGTTGCCTATGGTATGCCACATTGACTCAATGGGTAGACAACTCCATGAATGAAACTAAGTGAATGGTACATACATGTATGTAAAGTTAAACCTACTGAAGACACAAATAGTGTGTATCCAGCTGCTTTGTAGGATTGAATGACTCTATAATGAAGTTATCTTAGAGTTTCTCATAAATGCCATACCTAATAACAAACAAAATATTTCCTTATAAAATACAAGGTGAGTAGAATTAGAGTATAGTGAGTTGGTATTGGAGCTTTACTATATCCAAAGATCCCCAGATGGTTTCTTATCGCACATAGACGATTCCATATTGCACTTAGACGATTCCATGTTACACATAGCCATATTCATACTGCACATAGACGATTCCAAATTGCACTTAGACGATTCTATATTGCACATAGACGATTCCATATTGCAAATAGACGATTCCATATTGCACTTAGACGGTTCCATGTTACCCATAGCCATATTCATATTGCACATAGACGATTCCATATTGCACATAGACGATTCCATATTGCACACAGACGATTCTATATTGCACATAGACGATTCCATATTGCAAATAGACGATTCCATATTGCACTTAGACGGTTCCATGTTACACATAGCCATATTCATATTGCACATAGACGATTCCATGTTGTACACAGATGATTCCATATTGCACATAGACGATTCTATATTGCACATAGACGATTCTATATTGCACATAGACGATTCTATATTGCACAGAGACGATTCCATATTGTACATAGACAATTTCAATTGCACATAGACGGTTCCATATTGCACATAGATGACTTCATGTTGCACGTACACGATTCGCGATGTATCGCCATACTATGTATAAAAGGGTAGATGTTTGTTACTAAATTTTGCATACTTTTGATTCGAACTCAGAACCTGTGGCTCATCAGACTGATGTTCTGACGCCTGCACCAAGCATGCACCTTTTTACATTTTAGAAAAAAGTACATATGGTTATTATCTGCACTTTATTTTCTGTGCGTTATAGGCAGACTTGACTACCAGAGTAGTAGTAGTTCAGTATATAATAATAATAATAATAAGGCGTTGATAGTTTATTTTTTTGCTCAATTAGCCTGAGGGACTCGATGAGTTGGAATATTGAAAAGTAAAACAGCCAAAGATCAGTCAACGTTGCAATTTTCCACCATCAATTGTATCAAATGCAATAGATGTATTTGTGGTGCCTTGACGTACCATCGCTTTACTCTGCACACAGTAGATGAATAATCGTCGAGAGGAAAAACCCGTCCTAAAGCCTGTAGTGAACCAGACTTTAGTAGAATTTATACAAATTATTTCTGATTAGCTAGTAGTTAGTTATATAGCCTGTCATTTCTGTACTTAATTGGAATGAATCAATGATCTGCTTGCATTGAACCAATAGGAAACGTGTTTACAGCTCATGCGGAGCAGAGTTTCACTTTGAGGCCTTGCAAATTGTAGCTCGTGATTTTTAATGAGTTTTTATTGAATAGTAGTAATAATAGCTGTAAACTTTCCCAATAGTTGTGTAAGAAAAAAGTATTACATTGAGAGGGTTTTGAACTTGCACCCTTTGGCTCAGGAGACCATGATTTAAAGGTTGACTTGCAACAATATTCACATTACAGTTGTTTGGTACCAAAAGACTCACCATGTCTTACTTTGCTGTGTTATAGGTACAAAATATGTAGAAATGTGATCACAAGCTCTTTAAAGCTAAACAAATAACAGGAAGTCGTAGCCATCACAAGAACCCCGTAGATTTCTAAAGCGGCTCGAAAGAGACATAGCTGAAAATGATGGCTTCTGTTTAAACTTTGATACAACTTCAGTCGTCGAGATGTTTTCACAAATATACTTAACGAATTCAATCAAACCGTGTATATTGCCCTTGCACGTCTACTTCATCATTTCAATGCTGTAACTTTGAACACTGATATCTCAAAACGTACTGTAAAAAGTTGTTTAATTTTTTCACATTAGATCGGAGGAGTGCATATCATCCTTGGATAACCATGAGTAGTCTGTTGGTCACCTGCGATAGTCGACAAATTCTGCAGAAATTGTTCGCGGCGCCTGGCATGAAATATTGGTCGCACGATCAAATTACGACTAGATACATAAATGTATTTTTTCTGTGAAATATTTTAAAGTTTTATTGCTTCAATTATGAACAATATTTACTTCATTTACATTTTATTAGTTGTGTATTTCAGAAACAAGCGTGATTGTGAGGCTGCTTGCTCTAACCCAGATGACTACAGTAAACTTCCACTGGTAAAAGGACAACGTTGTGATCCGCTGACTGGAAGGGGCAGCAGCAACGACAGTGGTGTTGGAGTTCATCTCCGCCAGAACTCTAACAGTTTTTGATAAGTTCAGGTGGTCAGGAAGGAGATATGTCAAGTTCATTTATGGAAGATGCGGAGGGAATGAGAACTGATTATTTTAAGTGAAACTGACCCTATATAACTGACCCCTGCATCTATATCGACCCTGTTACTACTTGATTGTCATAACAACTGGTTTTATTAAAACTTAACAGCTACAACTCCATGAGATAGATTAGGAGGCTATATGCATTGTCTACAGGTTAAAATTAACTTTCACTTTATCAAGCAAAAGACTATCAACTCTTTGCGAAGACCTTGCGCCGTGCGGCTCGCTATACCTTTTGTATATGGCCAAGAGTCACATGGTACGGCTTTAGTAGACTCTGTGTAAACTGATTCGGATTAGTGAGTAGTTGGTTAATTAATTAGCATATTGTGTCTGTAATTAAACAAATGGAAACTACTATCTACATGTGTTGAGCCAATAGAAAATATGTTTACAATCCATCCTACTTTCAGTTTCTTTTGGTAAAGAATTAATTCTTTATAACAATTTCTTCTTAACGATGCCCAGTTGTGTCAGACACATTACTGTTAGAGATGTTTCACTAGTTCTATATCTATGGGCTTTTTATGTTGTATCTATGTTATCTATGGGGTCTCTATTGAACATTACTATTACTGAGATTGATTATTTTTAGCAATAAAAATGATACCTTGAGCTATAACAATATTGATAATTCATATACTATCATATCGGACATGCTCACGGAAATTGTGAAAAAATAGCTGAAAAAGGTTAGAGCTCATTCCGCCACACATTTGTGTTTAAATCGGTATCAAAAAATAAATAATTAAGTTTAGTAGCGAAAGAGTTAATTAAAAAATCTTTACTATAATAAGTGCAGGGTATGTCTGAAGCCAGGGTCAGAGATTAAGATAAAATATTGTGCTGCACAGGATTTGAACCCGTGACATTCAGTTTAGTATGCAGACGCTGTATTACCTGCATCAATTTACCCTCTTTCTCTGTGCTCCATCATAATACTGCATAATCTGTTACCACATTCTAGATTCCAAGATATTCTAGAATATCTTATAAATCCTTGAATACAAATATTTACTAGTATATACTAATACATATTCATATTATATATAGGTGTTTTATGTATTCATGTTATCATAGCAAGTTAACAGCTAAGACTTTATTCACTTTGTTATAACAAATTAGCTTCAAAGGTCTTTTTAAGGTTCTAAATTCTGAACAAAGGCTTTAGATTTTATTTTCTAGTAATTGTCTTCACAAGCTATATTAGTCCTTTTATTGCATTCAGAGCTTTGTTATAAAAATATGTTCTAAAAATTAATTTGAAAATTTAATGAAGTAAGTTATTTAAGCTCTTTTTTATTAATATATTTTATTTATTTAAAGTTTTGATGCATTGGAAAACCATTATCCACTTTAACAAACTGTCCACGGGTTGACTTATGATTTCTACAATGCGCACATCTATGCAAATCAATTTAAAACCAGCAACAGAAGGTCACTCCTTTTACTAACCAACTTTTACCATCAAACCTGTTTGTACTAGAACAGTAAACTATCATAACAATGTGACAAGTGGTTGTCATATGGGATCATTAAGGCTAATTTTATTAATAACTAGTTTTCCAACGTGGTCAATAGTGCAGATAATCGAGCGCTGGGCAGCCATGCTGAAGGGTGTGAGTTCAAATCCTGTTGAAAGCATTTCTTTGCTGTAACATGCCAGCATAACTTTAGACATACAGACACACAAGTGAACCCGGCTCCTATTATAGCAAAGATTATGAAATACATATTCATGTAGATATATTTTACCAGCAGGAATGAGTGGCCTCAGTCTCAAAAAGATGATTCTTCAGCGCAACGGTTGGTAAACTTTTTCAACCAGTGGGCCACCTTGACTTTCACATTTTGACAGTTGGGCTGGGTCAACACAAGATATGATCAGTAGATGATTTACTAAGTTATGTAATAATAATCCATCAAATGTTGCGAAGATAAAGTCTAAAGTTATTGTAGTTACTACTAATTACATCATGGTATTCCCAAAACACATCCCAACCAAATGAAAAATAATGAGGGTAAGAATAGCTGAAGTTGTCTCCTCGCTAGTCGATGCCCATAGATTTATTTTGTGCATATCTTTTAAAGCTTTTGCTCTCTGTCCTTATCTCTTTGCTGGCTGAGAACTCCCGTAGAACTTAAATTATTAACTTACTGCATTTAGACACAAGGAGTAATAATAAATAATATTAAACATTAGCTACTTATTTTATTAAAGAACAGGAAGTAAAGAATAACATGCAGTGTCTGATTACATTGTAAGATTTTGCCCACAATATTCACCATTGAGATAATTTCAGCTAGTTTCCTTTTATAATGGTTTATTCTTTATTCTAATTTACCAGCTCTTCACTAATACTCACTAATTATTAACAGTAACATTTACTAGTTTATATATTTAAGTATTTCAAAAGTAGACCAAGAAGATTTCATTCTAACAATAATTCGCTGCCAAAAGAAGTTTTTTTTTTACCCAACCGATTATCAAAAAAAGTTAACCTTAATCTTGACTTGTCAATAAATATCCAAAAACTATTTTCGGCTAATTGAAAATGTTCAAAAAGAGGTGAAATGCAGTTTGAATTTTCTCAACTTGCAGATGATTGTATGATTGAGACAACCAATTGGAGCAGATTGAGTGTGATTGCATCTACTGAGACAGTACAAGCTAGCGGCTGCCATATAAACATAAAAAATGAGCCATGCACATTTTAACTGCGATCAAATTTTGTCAATTTTAATCATGAAATATCCTGGCAGTCAGATCACTTAAAACATCAAAAACAATTCAAATGATAGAACAATGCTATTGCTTTTAAATGAAAACCATTAAAATTTTGTCCAAGTTCATTTCTGATTTTTAACACTAATGAAAATGTATGTTTTCTATATCTAAAACACGAGCTGACAACTCCCGTTAAATCAAACATCGTCAGAAATTCTTTAGTGTTTTTTGTTTGTAGATCAAAGCCGCGTGTGAGGAGGCCTGCCCACCTACAGTTATTACTACAATATATGTACCTGTTGATACTTGTCAGTTGTCACTAGTGGTAGGACTGTGCAGGGATAACCTAAGATCATGGGGAAATATAAGCAGTGAATGTGTGGTATTTATATACCAGTGAGTAAAGTGATTGAGACTAGAACTGTTTAATATTGTAAACAATTTCATTTTTACTATAATAGAAGTTGTCTCTGTCTGTCTGAAGCCATGCTGAAAGCATTAGTACAAAGAATTTCTCACATGGCATTGAAAACCAGGTATTCGGCTTCCCAACTAAGCTTGCTGTCATCTGTGTCACCTGACCCCTTAGCTGCATTTATGAATAATTGTGTGTATACTTATTACACATGACAACCTCTCATGGTGCACGAGACTGCCGGTGTACCAGTTTGTGATCATCACTCTATGCATGTTTCTGATTTTGAAGACAACTCCCAAAATATCATACTTCATGGTAATCACCCTTCTAGTATGAACAAAAGTTGCATTTGTTTCCCTTGTTTACATTACTTGTCTCATTAATTACTGTATATTATATGAGCTGGTTTAGGCATTGCTAACAGAAGATGGTCATAAGGATGTTAAATCTATACTTAGAGATTTAGTAGCAGATAAAAGGTGATTCATTACGTACATATGTACTTATGTTCATGAGCTGTAAGAGATTGTCATGTGTAATAATTATGTGCACAAGTATTCTTAAATGTTGAAATGTTGTCGAGTGGTTCAGATGGTAGTAGTCTGAACCTCCAAGTTTGATTCCCAGCTGTGCAATCTTTTTTGTAATAAAGCTCTTAGCTTGGCTACAGATGGACAGACACGACTCTTATTATAGTAAACATGATAAACAGTTCACATGTTTGCTATTATTAAACTGGAGCTCTCTTAGATATATTAAGAAGGCAGTTTAGTAGATATTTAATTCTGCCTCTGCAATTAAGTCTCCACTATGTACCAGTGATGTCATTGTACAGTTTCTTGTCACTATTGGGTAGAGAGGATTTTTACTGTTATTTTCCTCTTGATTTTGACTTCAGCTATTGCTGTGTGTAAGTTTGCAGTGTTATGCGTTTCTATTGACATATACTTGTTGCATTTGTTCATGATTTTTAGAATAAAACTTTGATTATAGCGTCAGATACATTGTTGTTTATGTCTCAAATAATTTAACCATAAATTGGGTAGAACTTGTGACATTGTTTTTCTCTAAATGCTGTGTAAACATATGAGTAGCCAATTCTGATGATTGGCTAATGAAGATATTGTATATTAATCACTTTTAAACCAGAAAAACTGTTATGAATGCCATCTTGAGAGAAGTCTGGGCGCGGATTTCTCTTCTGAGTGTTTTAACTGCGATCAAGTTTTGTCAAATTTAATTTTGAAAATTGGCACTCAGACCACCTAAAAGAACAAACAAAATCTTACAGGATGGAAGAATATCTATACTTTCTGATATAATCTACTAGAATCTGATGTGATCACATCTTTAAGGATCAGAGATTTTTGAGTTTTAGTTTATTCTAACAACTCGGCAGCTGTATTGGCCGAGTTATCAAGAGTGCCTGATTTGTCGACAACAGGTATAGAGATTTCGGCAATTTGATATTGGAGCACCTTTGACCACCAGGAAGGTAGCAAAAAGTACATCTGATCACGCATTGCTTCGACTGTGAATAAAGAGATCTAGCAGTTGATGATGGTAACAGGTAGTTTGGTTGGCAGTAAGGAAAGGTTAGTGTCCATTGTAGCAATAAAACATACAGACCTATATTTTGCATACAGTGCTATATTTTATGTTATCTTGTTGCAAAATTTGTGGTTTCAATAGCTAAAACTATAGTTAATACTCTTTATATAGTCCTAGTTTAGCAAGCCTTAATGTGAACATACAATCACAGGCTAAATCACCAAATTATGCAGGTACGTTCCAATAGATAGCAGCCATGGTCTAAAAGGCCTGACCTTTGAACTACAGATTGTGATGTCATAAAAGGCCACCACTGGTAACACAATGGTTAACTTAACCTAAATTACTCTCTGCAACTAGGCATGTCTTGAGTATTAGAAGTTTCCTTGCCATTCGGCTCATGCATGTCCAGTCAAGTAGATTAGGTCAACGATGCTCTCAAAGGTGAACTTCCATTAAATTTTACTAGGTTTTATTGTAAACTTTCTGTATTTTTTCTCATTTGCGATAATCTTTTACTCTTGAAGAACCCTGACTTCAAAAATGTTTCAAAATTAATATCGAAAAATTTTGATCGTGGTTAAAATAATCAGAAGAGGCATGCAAATGACATCACTAATTGCTATTGTTGAGACAGTTGATATCAGCTATTGCATTCAAGTTGCAGCGTTACCCGCTTCTATTTTGTTGGTTTCTCTGCTATTATAGACATTATACGGGCACTTTAAAAGTATCTGAACATTTTAACTGCAAGCAAGTTTTGTCAATTTTAATTTTGAAGCATCATTGACGTCGGGTCACTTCAAACATCAAAAATAATCTCAAATGGTAGGAAAATACTGATATTTTTTTATTAAAATCTATTAAAATTTTGTGTAAGTTTATCTTTAAACTGGCAGCCATATTGGGTCTCCACAGCATATTACTTAGAGGGTTTAAATATATGCAGAAGAGCAGCGGTGATAAGGTGTCACCTTGATAGATGCCACACTTGATTCTGACCCTAGTCAGCTTTTGACTATTACCTGTCAGTTCTGTTTTCGATGGGTCATCAACATCTTAATAACTAGAAATTCCACTGTCATACAGCCCACGACCTGATAATGGAATAAGTGATAATGAAAAAAAAAATGGCTGTGTTGCTTGTTGAACGAGTAGTTGTCAGCAGGAATTGACAGAGTATAATGTAAATGAAAGTTGTTTGAGATGACATAAAATAAATTTGAGGGAGCACGACTTCAAAAAAGTACAAATAATAATTTCGACAAATATAGAAAAGTTAGTTAAGTTAAAAAAATTAGGCCTAACCTACTGTAATGTATGTAATTTAACACCAATAAGGAAATATGATTATCATATACCTGAAATGCAAAATTAGAAGTAAAATGGCAAGCTACTGTGTAATATACACAGTTTGAAAGTTTGTTGTGTTGAATGTACATGTAGAATGGTTTTGATACCGATCTTGAACAGAAAGCAAGTATGAGCGTTCGCGCGTCTGGAAGTTTTCTGCAAACTGCAGCAAAATAAAAAAATGTTCTCGTCATAAAAGGGCAACGTAGTTCGGCCCTAGCTTGTACATAAGTTGTCAAGAATTTCAGCTAAAATTTTAAATAATTTAATGAAACCTTCATTGATTGGACAAAAAGCATAGGCTGATAAACTGTGTACCACAATTTCATACCTGTAAATCGGTCTACGCCTCAAACGGTCTACATTTACTACAGAAACCTTCGGATAAATTCGATTACAAGTAAACAACACCATAGACTGGTGAAATCAGCACGGTTTTCTCGTGAAATGCGCACTGCTAAATAGTTCTACTATCTGTCGCACGGCTTTATTGGCGTATCATAGGCTGGTCTTAACTTTTATTAAACCAAGCTTTTTAAGCGTTTTGTGGTGATTTTTGGCCGAATTAATCTGTGTATTTATGTATAATCCGATCAGATGGGTAAGTTTTAAGATACTGTGGACGCTTTTCAAAGACTTGGTAATATATTTAACTAGGCTTATATATGTTTTGTATCGTTATTATACTTAAACGATTCTACAAAACGATGGTTAAATTTGTTGATAAGAATTCGAAACAAGGGTTTGCGACGTTGTTGAGGAATAATTTTCGTAAGTCGTGTGCACATGCGTTTATCATAAAAACTCTCAAACTTTGCTCTGCTTGTTTGGTTGTGGGAACACCACAAGACAGGGTGAACACTGTACAACCTTATGCACTCAAGGGTTCAACTCTGAGGAATTGAGTCATAAACCTTTGTGTAGTCAATACAAGCCATAGAAAGATTGTATGCGTTGGGTCAAAATTATTAGAATCAAGGGAAATATGAGTTTACTTTTTATTAGAGCTGATGTAGTTCTAAATATATATTATACTTTGAGGTATTTAGACTGAGCATTGTGAATTATTGTAGGTGTTGCAGACTTGTTATGAAATTATAATTCTTCCATAATTATTCTAAAAAATGAGTTACTATATTATTTTTATTCAGCTAACAACTTTATTAGGAAAGTTGCGTTCACTTGGCTATCACTAGTGTTACATGCTACAAACTGTTGAGCTTCTATGTGGTGAATTTGATGGTAGTAACGGGAAAGACGTATTTACATGATACGCAGGAGTGGTCGCACAACTCCGAACAGTTCCTCGCTGACGAGTTTATGAGTGAAGAAATTGTTGCCCAACTCCACGTTTTCTATATTAGACAGTCACGCTTTTAGCTACAGCGGGGCGCATATTTTTTTTATTGCGGTTGACACTTTTAAAATGTGTGTATGGTCAAATTTAAATGTCAAAACGTGTGGGGAATTTGTCTTTCCAATTCGGAATTAATACTTTTTGCTTCAGAGATAATATTATTAAAACACGTGCGTTGAAAACAGAGCTGCCTAAGATGCTGTATGGATGTTACCAATGAAGACGATGAGAGTCCAACCTCTGAAACCATCCAACCTCCCAAATATTTATGCAATAATATAAGCTTTGTGTTTACATCATAAGCAGTACTTTGTTGTTGATACAATGTTTAAAAGATAACCCCTTTAATCACAGGTTTGATTTGCTTCGAATAATTAAATATGCGGGGTTTGAAACCATTTACATGCTACGAAGATGAGATGTATGACAAAAATTTGTTGTGTGTAACACTAGTGATTCACAAAGTGATTTATGAAGCTTTATTGATACAAAGGAGGTATAAAAAGCAATGCCACAAATGGGTCTTGCAGAACACTGAGGACATATAACTTTGGTACTTCTTTCTTTCATAGGACACAAAAGGCCTGTGAAAAAAACTGTAAGAACATATGAATGGGACATTTGATCATCTCAAAAGAGAAATTACTGACTAGTATGTGATAAAGTGTGTTTTTTTCTGCTTCGAACGGTTTGTTGTTGTTTTTTAATAATTTATTATATTCAAACATTCAATAAAAATAATTTCCTCCTATTAACTTTGTTATGATTATATATTTTTTGCTTGGTGATTCAGAGTCAAACACAGAATGTAAAAACCATTTTTCCAAAAAAAAATTTATCATGTATGCTTCTGTTTGTTTTGAGTGTTTTATAAGTAGATCAACTAGTTATGTGAAAAACAAGATGCCCCAACTCCTGGTTAAGCAAGGTCCCTTCTCGTCCCTCATTAGTCGCTGTAAGCTTATAGTCTAATATATAATGAGCAATGTTTACACTTGCTTCTATCATCGTTAAACATTTGCATTTGGCGAGTCCAACTTTTACATTTTACATAGATTTAAATACTCATTTTGCTGAACTTGGAGAAGAGTTTGTCATTTATTCGAAATCAAATGGTTGGACATTAAATGTATTATTGAGGTTTTCTTTATCACTTTTCATTCATAAATTTTGTCATCAAGTCTACCTATTGATACTTTAAACATATAAATATAGTATTCAAACAAGCATGCATATGGTATTTTATATTTTAAGATGTTAAAAAACATACATTTTGTATTTTAAAATATTTTATATTACAACTAAAAGATACAAACTATAAAGTGCAGTATGTATGCTACAGAGTGAGTTGTGATGTCAAATGTCAGTTGTTGTGCTCTCAGATTTATGTAGCTTATTGCTGGAAAAGAGCAGCTAGTTATTTAATTGGTAGGCCTTAAAAACCTCTGTAGTGGCTAACTATAATCTAAAATAGGCTACAGGCTCAATTTGTGTTGCAAATTCTAAGAATGCTGAGCAAGCTGAAAATGTACTCGGGATGTAAAAAAAGAAGAGTGTTTGACTCAGACTCTGACATGATGTAGACGACCTTGCAGTGACCTTAAAATAATGCATCGCTACAAACCTGCTAAATCAAAACTAACAATATTCAAGTATTTTGTAATTTAGCAATAGATAAACTACAGTAAAATTAGGCTTTAAATAGAACCCAGAGAATGCACAGCATTGCATTATTTATAACCAGTGGTTATAGCATCAGCTTCAGATATTATGTCGATGTTATTATGACAAAATGGAAATCTTGACTCACTAAAAATGTATTAGTTTAATTTATCCGATCCTGCAAGAAAATGGTAAAGTTGCCCATGGGTCCAAACTCGCCTCAGTTTGAACGGAAAAAATGGACCGATAACTTCCATAAAATCGTTCAGGTATTGACACCAAAACTTATGTTGGCAAATCAGCTGGTGTGGATGCAATTTTAAATGCAATATTGTAATGGAAGGCTGCCAAAAAGAACAGCACAAGGTCAGCAAGGCTCAGTAACAATTAGTCAGCTAACTAAGTCATCACTGGCGGCTCTGTGTATAACATGGTGATCAGTAGAGGAGAAAAAGGCAGAGCCCATCACAAAGCTAAAGAATAAAAGAAGCACACACCAACCTTTGAGACACATGTCAGATGTCAGTTCTGAAAAAACAAAGCATATTTTGGCATGGAAACCATAAACTACCATGGCCTATGGAGACAACGCCTGCGTAAAGGAAATTTAATTACCTATTCATCTTTGAAACATCACATTGTTTACATCAGACCAACCAACTGATTTGAGGTGTGTACTGAGCAGGAAAACCACAGATCACTGTATCTCACTAAAATACTTACATCTATATATATTTCTTAGAGTATGTCGTATATCTGTCGTTCCGGCTATAGATCTTAAAATCTCGGCATAAAGATTCCATACCAAAATAGATTCAATCTAGGACCCGTGGTTCACTAGTCCAACCCCATACCCATTAGGCCAGCAAGATTGAGTTGCTAGCTTGCTGATATAAGTCATTATATGACAGCAAATACCCAACGACATTGCGTACAACACGGTTCATAGCAAAACGTTACGCAAAGCTGTTGGCTCACATTATTGTAAATTGATGCACCTCTGATGCACTGTTGGAAAACTTGACAGTTGCAATATTTTCTGATACTGATGTTAAAATAACTACCTTGCAGGGGATTTGAACTTGCAAAGTTTGGTTTAGGAGACTGCTGCTCTAGCATCTGTGTTAGAGCATGGCAAATCTTATTCGCATGACAAACATCATACAAATAAGATTTGCATTGCTTGAGCTTAAATTTTAGCATTTGTATCTTATGATAATTTTTGTCTTTCCACTTTGGGTGAAATTTAGATTTTGCATTTTAAGCACATTACATTAGTATTTTGAACTAGCTATGTAAAGGTGGTCCTCATAAACTATAAAGCAAACATAACCAGACCTGTTAACTAAGTTTCCATGACATTTCATTTAGTCACGGATGTTCTCAAATAGCTGGCTTCTAGAAGTAAGCGAAGCCTCTGAAAAATAAGTATTACCAATTTTTCCCTGTTTAATTTTTTTAGGTATGACCTTCATGAAGCAGAAAGTATTGAGTAAAATATATACTCTAGAAATTTTTTCTAGATCTTAAACACTAACAACAAAAGAAATAGAGCCATTTATATAATTTATACACTCGGTAAAATGACTGTTTTCAAGACACCATGGTCTTCCCTAAAAGAGGTAATGTGCTCAGCAACAGCAAAAGGGCTGCAGTATGCTTAGTCAGCATTTGTAAACAGCTTGCACAATGCTGACAAAAAGTCAATTGAAGTAGATTATTCTTCAACAAATTATTCCAAGATAGCTTGTATAAAATGAACATCTTAAAGTGAATAAATGAGATGAAATGAGGAGAGAGCAGACCAAACAGTCCAAGAGGTCGAGTATAAATACTACACTAATTTTAATATATTTTTGAAGCATTTCTAATTGCGATCATATTATTAAGATGCTCATTATATGCTACAAACTGTTTGGACAATTTTTTTAAATAATTTGGTTCACAAGTAAGGACTATTATAATTATTACAGTTAAATATCAATTATATCGAAGCTTGAAGTAGGCCAATCTGCTGTTGATACAACAAACATATTCAAGATTGCGCACAAGTCATCATTGATGTTCAAGAAAGGCTAGGAACTAGTCATGGCAAAACGGAAACTTCTCTTCATACTATTGAAAAATGAACCTTAGTGACGAAGCGAGGCAAGACAACTACTAAACTGAGAGTTGAGTGTTCATATAAGCAGGAGAAGACAACTTTTGTCAAAATTAGAGATATTTAATGGATCTTACTTACACAAATGCTTGGAATAAATTAACAGTATTACAACCTGGAAAAATATTTTTTCGCTTGGTAAAAGAAGCCACTTAGAGAGTTCAAAACATTTATTTGTTTTATGGGAGACTCGGTTCAAAGTCCTACCGCACACAAAAAACAGAACTGGTAAAATACAACTATTTTATTATTTATTTTTTGATTAAAATTCAATAGCATTTCTTTGATTGTTGTCATATAACACAAACTCAAATTAATTGCCAGCTATCAGAATTTTTTGCTCTATCTAAGAATAAGATATACACATTTTTAACTCTCCTTGTGAGTTTTTTTTACATAAAAGTACCAGTTAATTTTTCTCAACAGTATCTATAAACCTAAACCTCATCTAAACCCTAGAAATAGAATTCTAGAGTATATGTTTGGATTTACATACAGATAAAAATTAACACAGACAAACGCTATTGGTTAAAACAATTTAGGAAATTGTTTTTCTTATTTAATTCATGTTGCATTATTGTCTTTTTCTCATTAAAAAACCTAAAAAAATTATGCCTAAATATATACGATGAATATTTCACTAAGTGACCTTATAATTTCACAACCATTTTTTCCAAATCTGCAAACCAAATCTCCACATGTCTAATTTATCACTACTGCAAGTCTTAATGTGCAAAATCGTAACAGAAGTTTTGAAATATAATTAAAAAATAATAAAACCAGAACGAAAAATTACTATTACCAACATTTTTAAGTTGCTACTAATTGTTTGGTATGCCAGCCATACTGCTAATTACCTTAAAAATTGTTAAAAAATTATACTGAAAAGAGTGGCCAGGGCCATATTCCCTGGGGTGGCTTGTTGGCTGAGCCGCCCTAACCATCTAGTGATTTTTGCTGGTTAAGTACTAAAAATTGAAATCTAAGCTTACTCACCTGGAATTCCCAACAATTAATTTATGAGCAACTAGCGGTATATATTGTCTCTGTGGTGATCTCGCCAAATGAGTGATCTTGTGAGACTTTGTTAAGACGTGGAAACTGAACTTTATTGCCTGTGGTCGGGTGTGAAGAAGACCCCCAAACTTGCATTTTCCTTGTCATAACATAACCAAATCAAAATATCGATGAGGAGCACTAGGGGAGGCTCGTATAAATAATTTTCTAATATTACACATATATAAAGATGTTGAAATAGATACAGAATCAGTTGTGAAAGATTTCCCCCATGGACACATTGACAGAACATGAGCTATTCCAACAAAAAATAATATCTCTTGTGCTGTCAATTTCCCTTGCAAAAATCTGTAGGGGCATGAGTTTTATGTAATAATTTTATTATCGTTCGTTGAATAAAGAAAAAGTTTTGCTTTCCATGAACCATAAACAATGTATTTATGTAGATTTTTATGCTTACAATGAATTGCATTTATGTATACTTTGAGAGTTGTTGATGCTTAAAATGTCCAGAGCTTGGTGGTGCCGCACCGAGCCTCGTTGAGGCTAACACCACTGCCAATCTCCCAGATGTTTATAACATAGTCGTCCAACACTTGCCGCCCCAACTTGCAACCAGGGAATACAGCCCTGAAGGTGGCAAGAATAAATTCAAGTAGGTTTTTACTAAACGGCAAGAAACGGGACTCATTTACAGGTTGATTTTCAACAAAATTCACATTACAGTCATTTGGCATCAACATAATCACCATGTCTTACTTTGCTATGTTGTAGGTGCAACATATGTGGGAGTGTCCCTACAAGGTCTTAAAAGCTCAAAAACAAACAGTTAATTGCAGCCATCGCGAAAACGCTGTATATTGGAAATCCCTTCCAAAGCAGCTCAAATGGGGCCTAGCGAAACACAATGGTTTCTGTTTACGCTTTCATGCCACCTCATTTGTCGAAATAGTTTTACAAATATACTTCACGCATTCAATAGAGCAATGTCTATTGTCCAAATGCCTCTTCTTCATCATCATTGCAATGCTGTCACTTTGAGCAGAAATATATCAAAACCTACTGTAAAAGTTTATTCAACTTTTTAACCTTAGCTTGAAGGAGTGTATATCATCTTCTGATAAACGTGAGCAGCCTGCTGGGCATCTGTTATAGTAAAAAAATGGTTCGCGCTATATGGCAGAATGCAGGGGTCACATGATCATATTACGAATAGACGATCAGATCAGGCTGAAATGAAATTGTAAACTGCATCTATATGTGATAGGGCTTCCCGGTAGAACCCGAAGTGTTTTTCATAAACTAGTGCTACAAGATGTTTTATATTGAGCCTTTTATTAGCCTAAAATTTCATCTGATAACCTCTCATGTCAAAACAACAACTACATTGTGTGATAACATCATCGAAATCAAGAGATTCCAAACTACGACATTTTTGTGATCTCTGTGATTAAATGTTCGTTTTTGAGCTTTTAAGAGCTTGTAATCACATTTTCATGTATTATGAACTTACAACACAGCAGGGTAAGACATGGTTATTCTTGTGATACCAAATAGCTGCAATGTGAATTCTGTTGAATGTTAACATTTAAGATGGCACTAACATGACAACGCTAACATGACATGAAAATTCACGCCTCACTGATATCCTTACACTCTCCATTCAGTGAAATAATTAATGCTACCTAAGGATCTTATATAATCTCCAGTCTGCACACGCGATGTATGTGCGCTCGATAGAAACGGAAAGCCTATAAATGTTGTAGTTGTTTGCTCCTACCCAATAGCTCTAAAACATCGGAATACGTACTGGCGCAACTATCGAAACTACTAGTTACGTATTTGTCACTCTTCCTTTCCCTTATTAAGCATTGTTGAAATAAATGGTCGCAATTTGCTAGTGCGGATTGGAATACGCGCACAAAGGGATACGCCTACCGGTGACTTCCTCGTTCAAGTGCAGTTACGTTTTCGTTGCAATTATCTCGAGTTAAAGGTTGTATCAGTGAGTATTACATTTGATTACGTTGTTATGTCACATAAGTTAAATATAATGAGTCAATCTAGGTCGTTGCCACAATAGATCATAGTTTCACAGCTTATCTCCTTACATCTTCACGTGATGTTGGTCTATTTTGACAGATGGCCGAAAATTTGTAAAGTGCGTGTATCGATTTTGCTCACAGACCATGCGGATAGCATTACCAGTTGCCAAGAATGCATTGTAATATTGAAAGAGCTGAATGCTTTGTTGCAGCCTTGTTGTTTGAGGTGTTAAAATATAATGCACCACTAGCTAATTCACGTTAAGGAACAAAGCTTGGCTTTACTGACAAACCACTGACGCTGCCTAGGCGTATAATAGCGCAGTACATAAGAGAGCGTGTAGGGAAAGCATCTGACTCTCAGCAGGAGGTTATGTTTTCGTATATTTGATAGACCATTGTTTGCCGGGTCAGCGGTCTGAGTGTTCGTTACACTTCAAGCTGACTCAGTTGCTTTCTGGTTGGTTGTGGGGGCATATGGGCGCGTAAATCTGGCCAATGAACAGAAAACGGGTGACCTCTACTGGTAGTTTTTTGCCCTTCTACTGACCTGCCTTTATTAACAAGTATAGCTTGACTCAGTGAATGCGATACAACAGAGCATCCACTAGGGCATAGCCGCGAACTATAGATAACGTATTGAACTTATTAAACCACTGGGATTGCAACCATAGAGATAGAACAGGTCAGTTACGCAACTTTATTCACTCATGTTTCAGTTTATATTCATTAATTTCAATTTGAATTAATTAATACTGTTGGCAGCAATTGTGTTCAAGCATTACCATGATTATTGTCATGTTTTCTGTACTTGATATGGACTGAATTTATTACGATTTCCATACTTTAACAGGCTTCACGGTGTTATTATGCAATAAAGCAATAACTGGCATAGTACACATCAGTAAAGTTCCTCTACTCTCAATCCCAACAATCACCAGAGTTTTAGAGTTTGTTTAAAACTCTACAGTGAAGCCTTCCGATCTCTAACAGACAGAGCGGAGGATAAAGAACAACAAGCCAGCCATAAGTCAGCATCAACAGAATCTTGTCAGCTAAGTAGCCTAGTAAAGGTCAACTTGTTACTGTAGCCATTCTACAGAGTATTGCTGGAGCAGCAGCTGAAAGAGTATCCACATGCATGTAATTGCGTACGATCTATCCATATTGAAACTGTCAATCTAGCAGCTGCTCATACCAGGAGTTAACTCAAACTGTTCCTATCTAGGAGTTATCTCAACCAGTCAAATTCTAGAAGATCATTACCTGAAAGCATATTTCGTGACTATTTCAAGCCATTCATACCTTTATTTTAAGCTCCTTATATTCAGGAAATCGGCTATAAACTGTATGCATTTAGAAGATAGCTAGTTAATTATTAGAGTACCAGAATATATTGTTTTAGGAATTTGATTCGAAGTATAATCTAAATTCTTTTTTTTGAACTCAATATTTTCATTAACCCACTGTAAACCATTAGAGGTCACTCCACTTCTGCGAACTTGGCTGAGTTTTGTGGCCCTGTGCTAACCCATGGCTGACTCTGGGGGTGGTGAGTTGATTGATGGCGATGGGGAACACCCGGGGGGTTCTGACCTTAGCAAACAACCAGAAATTCACAATGCAGTGGAACACGATCTAAACCCTGCTAGTGAGTCAGTTGTCACCGAGCTACACTCAGAAAAATTGACTCTTAGCGCATCTAGTATTAGCAGCTCTGAAACTGAAAGCAGCGCTTCAACAGACGTGCATCATGAATTTTCAGCACGTACGCGTCGGAAAACTGCGCTAACATTGGTCGGTAAGGAGAGTAAAGCTTATCAGTTGCAAGTAAAGATCTCAAAAGAGATCAACTCAGAGTACAGATATCTTAATGAAATACAGGACAATCTAGCTCGTGGTGTTGCCCTAGAGGCACTGTATGACATGCATGATTTGTTAGCTGAGAGAGTGAACACTCTTTTGCACTCATATAATGATCTTGTGAACTTGTATGATAAAGATGAAGGTAGAGTAGCGCCACAAACCAAAACAATGTTCTATCATTTTATAGCGCATGCTCGCAAACTCAAGGAGGCCATCGAGGATAGGCTTGACAGGCTGGAAGAAGAACAAGCAAAGACAGAAGAAGACATGAAAAGAAGATTAACTGCAGAGTTAGAAGAAGAAAACCGACAATTTCAAGAGCTGGTTAGACTGTCAGAAAACAGCAGTATACAGTTCGGGGATGCCAGCAGCAGCCAAGCGGAGGCAACTCCCGCAGTTGGTGACCCTGGTCAAACGGAGGCAACTCCCGCAGTTGGTGACTCTAGTCAAGTGGAGGCAGCTGTTGTAGAGCAGAACTCACCCCAAACGAGGACAGCTCTTGAAGTAAGAAACTCAACCGCAGTAGAGACGTGCCCAGAAGTAGTAAATGTGATAGCAAAATCCGATGCGCCTGCTTCAGGCACACTACCACAAACTCAATGGCTCACTGCTACACAGCGACAGCATGCTATTGCTTCTAACCAAGAAATCTCACCAGAAACTAATGCAATGAACAGATTAGCTGAAACTCTGACATTGGCAATAAGTGCAAATAAAAGGTCTGTAGAACCAGTTATCTTTGAAGGTGATGTTCTCCAATTTTCTGATTGGGAAGTGGACCTCAACAACTTTCTACAAGCAGAGAACATACAGGGGCATGAAAGACTGCGTCACCTCAAAAGATTCATAACTGGAGACGCAAGAAGGTGCATTGAAGGCCACTTTATCACAAATACAAACGAAGCATACCTGTCAGCAAGAGCTATTCTTAAGGAACGATTCGGAAACCAACATAATATTGCCAGAGGATTTCGAAAGAGGCTAGATGAGTGGCCACAGATCCATCCAAGAAATGGCAAGGCACTGACAGAGTACAGTGACTTTCTTTGTCACTTAAAAAGTGCTATGTCATCTGTCAGCACACTTGACGTTCTAAACGACTATAATGAAAATGAGAAAATGTGCCAAAAGCTTCCAGATTGGCTTAAGCTTAAATGGGTTAGAGTGGTTGGCAAGCTGGAGGAGTGCGAGCAAAGATATCCAAAATTCCATGAATTCTGCTCCTTCGTAAGAGAAGAGGCTCGAATTATGTCACTCCCTATTTCGCAGGCACTCAGCTCGCAAGCCAATAGAATCAAGCGTAACAATGCTTCTGAGTCTCCAAGGGCAACCAAAACCTCAAGTTCCGAACCCCTGAGAAGTGTTAAGAGTTACTCTACTTCTACAGCAAAGGGTTGCCTGAACTGCACACTTGGCAACCACGAAACCGTCGACTGCTATCGTCTGCAAGAGATGGAAAAATCGCAGAAGCAAGAATTTGTAAAGAAACAAGGGATTTGCTTCCGTTGTTATGTTAAAGGCCATCGATCTAAGGGCTGCAACTCGACTTTAAGATGTCTTTTATGTGGAAAGAGTCACGCGACGGCCAATCACGATAACAATTGGAAACCAAACAGAAGTGACTCTCAGAAGGTATCAGCTTTTAGTGAAAGCAAGGAAGGCCAAAGACGTAAACAACCTGCGAACTTACCACAAACTACCGGTCCACCTTCTCAGAAGCCTATGGATCAAGCGACATACGAAACTCCCAAAACCTCAAAAGAAGACAAGCAGAAGTCTTGTAAGGCCACTTGTTTGGGAAGTAGACTGACAAGTATGGCTATACCAGTCTATGTGTCAGCAGGAACTGGCCAGAAAATGCTAGTCTATGCATTGCTAGACACAATGTCTGATTCCTGCTACGTTTCACCAGAAGTAATCTCACGGCTGGGAGCCACGGCTAGTGCAGTAGAGCACGACATAACTATCCACACAATGAACGGTCCTGAAACGACTAATCTCGAGAGGTATGACAACATACTTCTAACAGGGTACATGAATGACAACCAAGCTAAGATTAGTGCATACCAAAGAGCTATATTCTGCAACAAAAGTCAGTTGCCCTCCCCAGAACAAGCAAGAAAGTTACCTCATCTCAGAGATATAGCAAGCCAAATACCACCATTGCTAGACATACCAGTAGCATTACTGATAGGAATGAATCATACTGAGATCATTCAACCTCTAGAAAGTAGAACTTGCATGGATGGCAGACCGTTTGCATCAAAAACACTATTCGGATGGACCATGTGTGGTGGTAGAGAGCTGACCGCCGCAAGAAAGTCATACAATACATATACCGCTAGGGATACCGAACTACTCAACCTTCTTGATCAGGACTTCAGAGATATTAACACTGAAGGGGCCACTTCGCAAGAAGATATGAAATTCATCGATATACTAGAGAGCGGAATCACAAAGGACGGCAAGGGAAACCTGATGATGCCGCTACCATTTAGATCTGAACCAGAGCTACCAAACAACCGCCAGCAAGCTGAACTACGACTGAAGCAACAGCTGAGAAAGCTCGAAAGATCAGAAGGGGATAAGAGAGAGTATACAAAGTTCATGAAGGATCTCATAGCCAACGGACACGCTGAAGAAGTCATGTCAACTCCCGCAGAGCAAGGAAAGGTGTGGTATTTACCACACTTTGCCGTTCGGCATAAGAGAAAGGGAAAACTACGAGTAGTTTTTGATGGTAAGGCACGGTCAAGCAATGTATCATTAAATGACATGCTCCTCACTGGACCTGACCATATAAATTCCTTGCTAGGAATACTGCTAAGATTTAGGAAAGAAACCATCGCCATTACCTGTGACATCCAACACATGTTTTACAACTTCAAGGTGGACCCGTCTCACCGTGACTACTTAAGATTTCTCTGGACAACAGGCGAAGACCCCAAGACCATCAAGGAATATCGTATGACTGTTCATCTATTTGGAGCAAAATCCTCTCCTGGAGTAGCCACCTATGGGCTTAGAAAGCTAGCCAATGACAACAAGTCAACATTCCCGAAGGCAGCAGATTTTCTGATGAACAATTTCTATGTAGACGATGGAGTCACAAGCGTGGCGACCTATCAAGAGGCCGTAAACCTAATTCAGACCGCCACAGAGCTATGTTCCAAAGCAGGTATACGCCTGCACAAATATCTTTCAAACGACAAGCAAGTGCTAGCGGCAGTACCCCCTTCAGAGAGGGGTGAATCAACCAAGAGTTTGAACCTTTTTGCCGATCAATTACCATGTGACAGAACTCTTGGGATGGAGTGGAACCTCGAAGCAGACACATTCCATTTCACCACCCCTGCTTCTTTGAACAAGCCGTCAACAAAGAGAACCATGCTTTCCACAATAGCCCAGATCTATGATCCTATGGGACTTATATCACCTGTAATATTGAATGGAAAGCGAATCTTACAACGATGTATCTCATCTGGACTGTCATGGGATCAACTAATCCCTACTGATGAAGCAGAACAATGGACAAAATGGACTTCTGAACTGCCCAAGCTGGCGCAGCTAAATGTACAACGATGTTTCAAGCCGGAGGGAAACATCGTGTCAACTGAGTTACATCACTTCAGTGATGCGAGTACAGCCGGGTATGGAGCTTGTTCATACGTGAGACAAATCGATGATCAAGGCAAGATTAACTGCAACTTAATTCTTGCCAAGTCAAGAGTAGCCCCTCTGAACAAACCCACAACTATCCCTAGGCTCGAACTTCAAGGAGCAGTGACAGCTGCTCGTTTGTCAGTAACACTGAGAAAGGAGTTGCATATGGAGATCGACAAGGAAATGTTCTGGACGGATTCCAATATCGTTCTAGGCTACCTCAACAATGACTGTCGAAGATTCCACATGTACGTCGCGAACCGTGTCAAAGAAATAAAACTTCACACAGACACTAAAAAATGGAACTATGTAACAACAGCAGACAACCCCGCAGACATTGTGTCCCGTGGATCATCCACTAGTGGTCTCATATCAAGTCCAAATTGGTTCCAAGGACCGAAGTTTCTACACAAACTAGACATTTCAGTGTATACTCATAGCAACAAAGCTGATGCTGTTCTTCCCGAGAATGATCCAGAGCTACGCAAGGTAACCTCTCATGCTACAACGAGGACCTCGAATATCACGCAGAAATTCAATATATACAGTAACTGGATGACGCTCATCAGAAGCATAGCTATTCTGAAGAAATTCGCAAGACAAAAGACCTGGAAAATAACCGAAACAACGCCAAGCGAGCTACAAGAGGCCGAAATTTTTATTATCTTAGAGATTCAAACCACAGCTTACCCAACGAAAGCAAAGAATAAATCTCTTACTAAACTACACCCATATGTGGACAACAACGGGCTAGTGCGTGTTGGTGGGAGACTGGAAAACCAAACAGACTTAACTATGGAGGAAAAGCACCCAGTTCTAATACCGAAACACACCCATGTGTCATATCTGATTGCCAAACACTATCATGAAAGAATCTATCATCTGGGACGGCGAAGCACGTTGGCAGCAATAAGAGAAGCTGGATACTGGTTAGTGAACAGCACCGGACAAATTAAGAACTTGATAGGAAAGTGTGTAAACTGCAAACGCTTGAGGAAGGCTCCCGCGACTCAACTAATGGGACAACTTCCAGAAGAAAGGTTAGCCCGCACACCACCCTTTACTCACGTAGGCGTTGACGTATTCGGTCCATTCTATGTCAAAGAAAGACGAACGGAGCTAAAGCGATGGGGGCTGATAACTGCATGTTTGTACTCCAGAGCCATCCACATCGAAATTTTGGAGGACATGAGCTCCGACAGTCTGATCCAGGCACTAAGATGTTTCATGGCTATCCGGGGTCCAATTCAAACAATTGTATGCGACAACGGAACCAACTTGGTTGGTGCTAAAAACGAGCTGGAAAAACAGTTTGACCTGGCTCACCCTGACTTGAAGCAGTACTTGCAGAAAAACAAGATTATCTTCAAGTTCAACTCGCCAAATGCAAGTCACCAAGGTGGCGCCACAGAAAGACTGATCCGATCAGTGCGTGCAGTACTCAACGGCATGGCACTGAAGTTCAAACACAAGATGGACACAAAAACTTTGAGAACAGCACTGTGTGAAGCAGCCAACATTGTCAACAACAGACCATTAAATGCCACCTCAATCGTCTCTCCCGAAGACGAAATCCACACTCCTAACCACCTCCTGACCTCGAAACGGTCGACACTGGTAGCACCTCCACCGGGTGAGTTTCCTGACGAGAACTTGTACAGTAGGGCTAGATGGAAGATATCACAGAGGATGGCGGATGAATTCTGGCTGGCTTGGAAGACGGAGTACTTGAACTCAATAATTCCGCGACAGAAATGGAAAACAGAGCGTAAGAATATTAAGGTGGGAGATATCGTTATGATATTGGATGAAAATGTGGCTAGATCTGACTGGAAGATTGGCAAGGTCACACAGACATCACCAGGAAAGGATGGCCTAGTCAGGAACGTAGAAGTCATACTCGGAAACAGACACATCGATAGTGAAGGGAAGCAACTACAACCCCCGACTGTGTTGAGGAGAGCAGTTAATAAAATTGTGCTTCTCCTGAGATCATAAATCGCACTCTTTCTCATTTCATGCTAAGCAGCTTAAGCAAGTATTTGTTACGATAATGCTAGGGTTGTGGTATTCCATATTTTATGCTAGCATAAATAAACATATCAACAATAAGTTCTTTTAAACTGTAGGGTAAATTTAAGTAAATTTAGATGGGAGTGTAGGGAAAGCATCTGACTCTCAGCAGGAGGTTATGTTTTCGTATATTTGATAGACCATTGTTTGCCGGGTCAGCGGTCTGAGTGTTCGTTACACTTCAAGCTGACTCAGTTGCTTTCTGGTTGGTTGTGGGGGCATATGGGCGCGTAAATCTGGCCAATGAACAGAAAACGGGTGACCTCTACTGGTAGTTTTTTGCCCTTCTACTGACCTGCCTTTATTAACAAGTATAGCTTGACTCAGTGAATGCGATACAACAGAGCATCCACTAAGGCATAGCCGCGAACTATAGATAACGTATTGAACTTATTAAACCACTGGGATTGCAACCATAGAGATAGAACAGGTCAGTTACGCAACTTTATTCACTCATGTTTCAGTTTATATTCATTAATTTCAATTTGAATTAATTAATACTGTTGGCAGCAATTGTGTTCAAGCATTACCATGATTATTGTCATGTTTTCTGTACTTGATATGGACTGAATTTATTACGATTTCCATACTTTAACAGGCTTCACGGTGTTATTATGCAATAAAGCAATAACTGGCATAGTACACATCAGTAAAGTTCCTCTACTCTCAATCCCAACAATCACCAGAGTTTTAGAGTTTGTTTAAAACTCTACAGAGCGTGAACAAGAAAATTTGGAGTTGTTCATCAACATCGTTCTAAAGACATGAGCGCAACTTTCAAAGTTTTTTTCAGAAGTTCTGTACTTTTTGAGCAAGTTGTGTCTTCATGTCATGCCATTGCGTAAAACTGAGGTCAATAAATGTCAATCACTGTTTTGGTGAATCAATCACCAACCTCTTAGCTATAGACTGACTAGTCGAGACTGGCTCAGTTTGTACTACTAGTAGCAATCCTATTTTTACTGTGAATCTTTATGATTTTGTGCATTTTCTAAGGTTTTAAAATATATTTTTGATGTATTACAAGTAACAAACATCACAAATATGTCTCGCATTCAGATGTTACCCAGTCTACGACATTCTTATTGGTAATTTATACATCTTTGTTTCACCTTGGGAGTTGCCTTTTATTGTCACAGATGCGAGCTTTCCTCACTAGTCTTCAAAACTGTATTTTTAATTATAAAACATCTGATTTTATTGATAAAAATGAAATGTTTTTATTGTTATTGTAAATAAAAATAATATTAAAATACTATTATTTAATCATTAGAAAACTGGTATGAACTGTTTCAATTCTGGTAATTTTTCATTCGAACTATTGATAGTTTTCCATCGCAATAAACATGAGCTTTCTAATAAATTTAGACTATAGCATTGATGTGTGCCAGTTTTCTGCCTAGATACAATGCTCTCATTTGTGTGCATTGCAGTTTTATAATACAACGCTGAAGATATAATTTTAAGGAGTAGAAGTTATAAATATTTGAACTCTTAAATTATCTTGTATTCTTGGTATTTCATTGTAGCAATGGCTTCTGCATCAGAGGACATCGAATGCGAGTTTTGTGGTCTAAAAAATGATAAAATAGTTGATCCGAAGAAGTTGCCATGTGGGCACATAAACTGCATGCCATGCCTTACGTCACACTACAAAGAGAACGACATTTTCTGGTGTGGTCTGCAAAGTTGCGGGTAAGTAATATTCAACAATGCTGTCATGTTAACATTAAAAATATTTAACACGTGAAAGAGTTAACACTTCAAATAGTGATTGTTGTTGAAGTTCTGCCTCTGATCATTGTACTCTTCAAGGACATTGATTGGTAGAACTGGTTGTCTGCTACTTTGTGTGCGTTTGGTAAATTAGCATTTACTTGCTTTCAACAGGCCCAAACTACTGACAATAGAGACAAATGTGGTGTGTTGAAACTTGATAAACGCAAGCTGAAGATAGCTATTATGCTCTCCGTTTATACAAATTTTTATCAAACAATTGAGAAAGGATTTATGCAAATTTGATTTGTCAAAATGAGTTTTTTCAATAATTTGTTTGGGCATACCACAATTTCCATTGTAACTTTAATCTGAAATCAGGTTTTTTAGAAATTTGCTTTTTATTTTGTTTTGCAGCAGTTTTAAATATGCCAACTTTTCGTCAATCTCAAAATTATGTACACACAAGTTATGAGATGACTAAAATGTTGGTCAACATGGATCTTGAGTACCTGACATGCTGATTATCAGGCTGACACTCTAACCAACTGAGCTAATCAACTGCCTACCCAATCCTTAAATAATAGTACCAATCAAGGAATAAATATTGCTTTGTTACAGTAATAGCCAACAGATGGATGAAAGATGTTTAATAATATTATAGATAATTGAGAGTATTTCATTAGCAAATTGATCTGATTTGAAAATAAATAAGCTGCCCATTATAGTTTTATTATGATAGCATATCTATTGGAGCAAGTACCTACCCTAGGACACTTAAGTATTCGCGGCATCTAACTTTCGCGTTTTCGCGGAGTCATCATCACGCGAAAAATTCATGCGCGAAACTAAACTATCATAACGAACTAGCGAAAATTCGAAATTAAACAGCTATGTTCTACACAGGCCTGTATTCACTGGTTGCAAGTTGGGGGGCTAATGTTAGACGACTAGTTATGAACATCTGGGGTGTGGAGAAGGAGGGGGGGTGCTGTAAGCTCCCAACAGGTTTCTCTTATGTAGGGCCTCAGCCGGGCCTCTCACGTGAAGTTTTAAAAAATTTTATTGGCAAGTATCAACATTTTTTTTATTTTTTGAGATTTGCTTTGTTTTAGCTGATGTGACTGACAAAACGTTTTAAAATTAAAACAGGCAAAACTTGTATGCAGTTAAAAAGCTCAGAAAGAAGACATCTTTTTCTTTTAAGCGTTTTAACAAAGATCATTTTTGCCGATTTTATTTCAAGTTCATTAAGTAGGATATGGGCGAGCAGATGTTTGCTAAAACTTGATATTTTGCAAACCTTTATAAAAGTTGTTAACAAGAATATTTTGCCGCTGATGAAGATAATAATGACGCCTAAGAACTACTAAAAGTTGATGTTTGTATCTATGGCTTCGAATAAAGTGATATTCTACAGCGATAAAAACCTTTCTATAGCCGTTGGACTATGAAATTCCTAAAAAGTTGGGGCGTCTTAGCCGGCCAGCTGTCCAAGGGAATACGGCCCTGTAGTTCATTGATATCCACAACGAAATCGTGATATTAGAAATGCAGATAATTTTGTGTGTGATTGAGCTCATTGGGAAATTTCTAGTAAATTCGTTAATACACCGAATGAGCAGCATGGCAAAGCAAATTAAGATAACAAGTTTTTTTGGAAAAGCCAAGACAAACGAAGAAGATGATGATATCAGTTTAGTCACCGAATTTGTAACTGATGAGGATGAAAGTCTGGTAGGTGAAGTCATACAATTAAATAATACTTATTGTAGTGATGAATTTTACTGCCAACCAAAAACGATAACAACCCTCACCAGGTCCAACCATGTTATACAGTTCTGGTTGTGATGTTGGTTGTTATCTATTTTCTTTTTTATAAGACATGTACTGTATTTGATTTTTTTAAATTTGAAATATTGTGAACTCAAAACGTGCCATGGCCATCGCTTGCTATAAATACTTGAGATCTAATATTGGTACCATATCGCTCACGACGGAAAGGACCGAGACGTCATTGATAGTCCAGGAAACAAATGGCAGCAAGCGATCACGTTGAATTATCGATTTCTGCCATACATTTATACCTGCGGGTTACAAATACAAACTAGTCGCAAATATAAAAACTTTTTTTACTAGAGGACCGGACCTGAGGAATCTAATTTGTTTGTTCCACTGTATTTATTTTCACATCACTATATTTTCGCACTCATCAGAGCTGCGAAATTAAGTTGCAGCGAAATTTTACTCTGTGTGCTACTCACGAAACTAAATACTAGCGAAATATAAGTGTCCTAGGGTAATAAACTTATAGGATAACACAATATATTGTTGTAACAGTGTTAATAATGTTATTTTATTACACTATTTTTAGAATGTTCTGTTTTATGCCATCTCTGGTTTTTAGCAAAGTGTATAAAATGTCTCCTGAAATGCTACCTGCTTTTGATGATGCGCAATTCTGTGACACTTGTGTCAAGAAGGGTCAACACAAGCGTCAAGCTGTGTCATATTGCACAGATTGCTCCAGAAAGTTTTGCATGAAGCACCTTGAGGTATGTAACATATGCACATGTAGTATATTAGGTTATTTGCCATTACCATTCATACCTTCAGATTTCAGCTGGCCACACGAAGGTCATTTTACAGATAAGCATACTTCCTGTTGTTAGCTCTGTTATTCTTTAGATATAAATAGAATGGTCCAGTTGTTTACTTGTATTAACAGGCTGCAATGTCTCTCTCTGTAAATATTTACTCTAGCCACCAGCTCATATGCAGCATTAGATTATTAGGGGGTGACCTGCTATACGCTTATTATTTAGTGGGAGAAACTTTGCACTTAGGCTATGTAGTTTCAACTAAGTCATATAGTTGATCACTAGAGGTTTACTATGAAAGAGCCTTTTCTATGTGGTTATTTTATAAATCAAAGTTACTCCTAATGGTTATCCTGATAGTAGAGCAGGATAATTCACTAGTTAGCGCTTGTTCAGCCATTCCATTTAAACATGATTATAATAGGCAGTTGGTATACTAGTATACTAGTATACCAACTGAGTAATGTGTTATATGAGTTATATGAGTAATGTTATACTAGAGATGACAACATTGTGTTTGTAATTTGTGTAACTTCAGCTGCAACACAAATTATGCACGATAGTCTTTTGTATGTTTTTGTTTTTTGTATTTATATTTTTCTGTATTTTCTTCCCATTATTCATTGATACAAAGGTGGATATTATACATCTAGCTATCAAAGCTATGAATAGTGAATATGCTTTATTATAGTTTAGAAATAGATATCTCATTGTCTTATCTGAGTCGCAACTGTTTCTTTACTTTGCCCAGAGAATCCAAAATTATCCTTAAATATCTTCAAATGTTAATTTATAATAATAAAAGCCTGTCACCAATATTTTGAATCTTTTTATTTGCCTGACAAATTACAATGATAGGAATTCTATGGCAACCACATATTTTTTTATTCTAGCAACTCGATTGGTTAATTGATGACCATCGCACCAGTGTCTATAGCCTGGTATCTTGTCATAACACATTTAGCTTTATTTTAGCAACATGATGATGTACTTGAAGACCATCATACAATTCCTATGGCTCAGTATTTATCAAAGGAATGCCCCCATCTGCCAGACATCTGTACAAAGCATGAGAATCAGCCGCTAGTAATGGGATGTAAGGTCTGCCATACCATCAGCTGTATGAAATGTGTAGCAGATTCAACCAGATGTGATAATGGTAAGCTTATTGAGTTAACACTGTAACCCATCAGTTAACTCATCAACATAGGGGGTGTTGCTGTTGCTGACGTTATGGGTGAACACTAGTATTATTCTGTCGTAATCAGCACATTGACTGCCAAATTTGAATTTCGAGACAAACTTTATTAATAACAAATGGCAGAAGGTATTTTGTATGTAAAGAGCAAAAAATCATTGTGTTCCACATTGTTAAGCAAAAAAATCAAAGACCAGTGGCATCGTAACCCCAGGGCACTCTGTAGTATGCAAATTTGTCTGAGGTTTTGCCGTAGCTGATGCTAGTGAACACCATTCTATTAGCATATGTAAAGAATGTTTCATATTTACATCTTCTGCCTTGTCATGATTGGCAGGCTGATCATCAGTTAGTGTATTTTATGAAGAAACACAAATTGCTTGAAATAAAAATAAGCTAACTTGTAACTAAACCTCGGCTGTTTTAAAATATAACTGAAATATTCCGTCAAACACTTTCGTAACTAATAAAACTATTAGAAACAGTTGCTAAAATATTCACTTTATATTGCAAGTTTTTTGATGAAAATTGACTACAATGAAGGTCAAAGACAGATATCGCACACTCGCCTGACAACCTACATGTAGTAGAATTTTACCGTTACTCCTATGCTTTTTTCAGTCTGTTCCATTTCTTCTCCTCATTTAAGAAGTTTAATGTACCCACTTTTTGCAGTTATAACACTGTCAAGGAAGATCATTTGATTGAGGAGCTTTATCGGTCTTATAACATTTATTACATGGACAAGTGGTTAGGTGTGTTGACCTCCCTGAACTGTTTCAAGTGTCTGGATTAGCACAGGAAAACACTATGTTTATACATCCTTTAGCTGAACTTATTTCAACACATATAGTCAGCAGGTAGAGATCAAAGTTTGGTATAGATGATGCTACACAAACACCTGCATTCTGTCTAACATCTTGTGGTTTGTATCATATTCATCCTTCCTGTTTGATTTGTTTCATACTATCAGCTAAGATAATATTACACAGGTGTACCACATGACTTCCAGTTGCTTGAAAATCTGGCTGCCTCCCTCCTGGGTACTATGATAACACTAGAGAGTGCAAAGAAGGATGAGGAATATGAAAAACTCTTCAAAGAAGTATCCAAAGTTCAGTCGGACTATGATGCTGAAACGGAAAGCATGCTTCAGCTTATTCGTAAAACAAGAGAGAGTCAGGTTTGTAAATATTATTCTTGTTACAAGGTTTCATGCTGGTAAAATCAGTACCTAAAATCTATCAGTTACTCTATTAACCCTCTGGGGCCCCTTGTTGCACTGGTGCAACATAAATTTCAAAACTAGATAGAGCAACTACAAATGCTTTATAGCCAAATATTATTCTCAAGTGGCTTCTTACATATCTTTATGCAACCCTAAACCCAAAATTGATTGGATTTCATGCTCGTGATGTCATCACATAACTCTAGAGCATTCCATGGAATTGAGAGTTGACCACACATGAGGAAAGCAACTTTTTAGGCAAAGATTTATAGCTCTTTGAGGTAAGTTGGAATAACTCATTTTCGGTTTTTTGGTACTATGCTGACCATATTTTTACACACATAAAATGTTTCGAAGAAGTAAAAAAAAATTGTCTATCTATATGAGCTCAAAGTTTCTTGTGCAGGAGTGCAACATTGGGCTCTACATTGCTAAGCTGCAAGCCAAGGGATTAGTATCGGAAGTTCCAATAGACCATTTTTAGGGCTAATGCTCTTCATTCCTGTTGATGTGCATAATACTTAGTGTTGTAAAAATGATAGTAGAGGTACACTGACTGCCATTGAAGTAATATTACAAGGTTTCCTTCACTGCTACTAGTACTACTGTTATTAGTCGTTTACTACCAAAGCAAATTGGTATTTCCGAATGATACAAAATTGTGCAATTATTTCACTTGATATAGCATGATAGTTAGGTGTGTAGGCTTTCTTTTGGGCCATTTTAGGTGTTAGATGAATAATATTTCAAAATATACTGGTTTAGTTTGTAGATACAAAATGCATTCAAAGCCTTCCACTTCAAACAGCAACAGCAACCGCCTTCGAATGAGAAGCAGAGTTGATGGAACGAATTTGCTAGACGAGCTCTGGAAAATGGGACGAAGGATAGGTTCCATATGGAATGAATGTCTGTAAATAGAACCCGACAATACATAAAGAGTAAGCCACATCCATGGCACTTCAAGATCTAGCATCGAGCAGGAGTCAGTGGCATTATGCATGACTGGAGTATATCAGGGTGGTGATTGTAAACGGACGGAGTTGGGCTAAGAAGCTGATGTTGTGCCCAAGCTAACATCTACTCTACAAAATAACTGGAAGTAAAAAATTGTTGGAGGCAACTTGTTTATTGCTATTCCCTTCATCTCTGAGCTAAATAAAACTGGGATGTTCTATACAGATACTGTTCAAACCAACAGGGTTCAAGAATGCATGCTCAATAATTCAAAAGTCCTCAAACGAGATAGTAAAGGATCTTATGACAGCTATGTAAAGGAGGTCAACAATGTGGTTGCTGTCAAATAGTGTGACAACAAAGATATCACCGTTCTCTCCTCATTGACTGGTGTGCAGTCCTTTGCTCAAGCCAAACGGTGGGACAAGTCGTCAAAAGAGCATCGTTTCTATAACATGCCTGCTGTTATACAACCACATAAAAATATGGGAGGCAGTGATTTGTAAGATTTATTTTTAGCAGAGTATCGTTTTGCCATGAAGAGCCGGTGATGATATCTCTACCTGTAACGACATTTGTAATGGTAGCCGAAATCAACACTTGGAATATCTACAGAAGTGATAGTCGCCTTCTCAAGCTACCAGAAATAAAGTACTAAATAGAAGAGAATTCCAAGCTGAAGTTGCCGGCAGTCTCATCTATGTCAATGGTGCTGCCAAACAAGGAAGACCAGCTGCAGCAGGTGATGCTAGTCTATGCCTTACACCAGCTAAAAAATTGGAAAAGGTCCGTGCAATGTTCACTATGACAATTTTGCTCATTGGCCAAAAAAGGCTCCAAAGCGAAGTCACGGCAAGCTGTTCAAGAAAATAACTACTACAAAATGTGAAATAGTCTCGGCTTTTTTGATGAACGAAATTATTTTCGTACCTATCACTGCAAGCGAATGGAGAGCTATAGTTACTTTGGAACAGTTGATATTGCTCCAGGATTTAGTCCATTTGTACCAAGCAGTGATGTAAACTTATATGCTTGTGTTATATATATATATATATATATATATATATATATATATATATATATATATATATATATATATATATATATATATATATCTATATATATATATATATTTTTTTATATATATTTATATATGTATATATATGTGTGTGCATATATGTATGCATATATACAATATATACATATATATATGTATGCGTATATGTATGTATATATACAACTTATATATACTGAATGTATATATATTCAATATATGTACTATATATATGTATATGTACATTGTATGTATCTGTATACATGTATATGTATAAGTACATTTACCATTTATTTATTCAAATAAAGTTATTTTACTGGCTCAAATACTTCATAACTATTGTCTAATGCGTAATGTATATAGGTAGCATTAAAGCCCAATGTTGCGTGAGTGCAACATTTAATATCTCAGGTCAGGGTTGTTGTAGAAAATAAAAAAATTAGAAAAACACTCATACATATATCTGGAAACTATTCAAAAAGTTTGAAAATTTTTAGAGCAAAGCTTCTGTGTATGGGCCTCACAGGGTTAAGGTAACTAATACAGACTCTATTGACAGAATATTTTTAGGTACTTACATGTATTAATAAATATGTTAGGAAACTGCAAAAGCAGCATATATTAGGAGTAGTTTATCTGATATTCACTGAAACAAACTGGTGTTTTATGAAACTATCATTTTGAATGAGTGGTTGCAGCAAGAGCAGACACGCTGACTTTTGCGGACAGCAAGATATTGGTGGAGTCTGATAATTTTTTATTATAGAGTAAACATCCCACCCTATAATGTCTCTAATTGGGATCTATGGCACAATTTTCCATCTAATCTTATTTTATTTCAGTAAAAAGCAGCCTATACCCTATTATGCACTGTATAGCTACTGAAGGATGTTATGTTTTTGTTTTAACTCATCTCCTCTTCTTCAGGTTTAACCAAGTAGTTGCTGTGATACTGAAGCAATTGTGTTAGTATGACAAGGAGGCTACAACTCCTGTTTATTAGCTTTTCTATTATTTCCATTTACTATTTTCTGTTACAGCTAAATGCGGTTAAAGTCAAATATGACACACTTGAGAAACAGGTGCTAGAAAACCGCCAGAAATCACAAACTAAAATTGCTGATTTTGTCGAAGATGTGTTGCTCAAGCAGTGGAATAGCCTGAGAACCCATCAAGAGCTGCTTGAAACTGGGACCAAGAGCCATCCCCCAGTAAGTTATTAAGCAGTGTTGTTATCCAGGAGTTCAGTAATGTGAATGAAATATTGTACTAACTGTATGTGAGTGTTTGTGAATATGTTGGTGAATATGTACGTACCAGTATACTTGTGTGGTAATGGACTTGAGGTGTTTGAGGTGGTTTTATTGATATGCATATATATTATTGATCATGGATAGAAAGTTGTGTTTGTACATGTATTTACATCGATTTCTGTACTTGTCAGTTTCATGCAGTGGATCCGTGTCTATGTGTCAGCATATCTGCTGCATACAATATTTTGATCTACTGAGTTTGATTTATCTACTTTATAAGACTCCTAGACTTATTGCTCATGACCTACTGACCTCATACTATCAGCTGGCTGTTCCTTTTCTTCCTTCAATGCATCTGAGTCTATGAACTTGCTATTACTAATGTATCATACATTGTGATCTGTCTACTAGCTCTCCTTACTTGTATGTTTCCATTGCTTAGTCTATACTCTCAGCCTTTCCATCCCTGCTTTACCTACAATCAGTCATGTTCACCAGGTACCACTTGTCAGGGCTTATATTCAGCATTGGAAGTTGTCCCATAGATACACTGACTGTAAGTATATCAACTTACAGATAACATATCTTTGTCCTTCTTTTATCGATTCTATTGGGGCAACTATATGTTTAGGCAGCGATTGTGAGAGGATTCAAGGAGTTGAAGGCCCAGCTCGACAAAATTGCCCAGGAGCATTTGCCAAAGCTCAAACTCACAGACCAGCTACAGTTAAAGCAGATAGGTATGAATAACTGAAAATAGATGTATACATTTTCTATCATCATTGAGGGGTGATCCCACTGTGCTGCATGTACTGTAGAACATGTTTGTTTTGCACCTTTTTAGTATTTTGAATAAAATTTATGTCCTTTTTAATTCTTGTAAAGCTTGTAGTTAGAATCTGAAAATTTTGGCTAGAAAAGAGAAAATTTGCTTAGCTCTGACATCAAAATACATATCAGGTTGCTACTGGCATGGAAGCCTTGATTTTGAAGCATGTGCCCTGGTGGGTTGCTGGTGTGAGATACCAAAAAGACATCCATAAGTGCATGCGATCATTAAGCCCATGTTTTATCTGTGGTCTTAGAGTTAACTGCCGCCTGTCACTTTCTACTGTACTAAAATAAAAAGAGGATTACTCTATTGATGACTCATGAATGACTCTAATAAACCATTATTAACAAAGCTATTAACAATTACCAAGTTTTTTTGACTAAGTACAAAGATATAAAGACTATAAAACTACTACTTTTATTGACTTTTTAGTGATTTAGACTGTTGCTGAGCAGAACTGTTAGGTTCATAGCCTTAGAGCTACTGTATATGATGAGCCACCCCTTCTTTATTTCTGATGTTGGAAGTTTTTTCAGCCTTCTGTGATTTTAATTTTTTGACATATCGATAGTTGAGATATTCTTAATATAAGTAGCTGGACAAATTAATGTAGTTGTTAGAACTGCTCATTAGTTTCAGGTCCAGCGTTTAAAGCACATAAATTACATAATTTTTTATTGTATTCATCAATACATCAGAGTCTTGGCTTTCGAATTATGTATTGTTTGCCATAGTGTGACATACATTGTTTGGTGTTTATAGGATTTCCCCAGAGCTCTACCGCAGAAATTTTTACTGGCATAGGTTCTGAAATTGTGATGTCACAATTTTCATATGCGGTGTTGTGTGCTCTTACCGCCTATTCTATTGTTTACCACTTATATTTATCAACTACGATAATGACGCTAGTGTCAGGCGAAAATAGGACAACTCCAGAGAACCAATGACGATGACAGAGGAATCAGTGTCCTTAGTTCTCCATGTACAGCTTATTTCTACGTATAATAAATAACTCAGATTCCAAGCATCATACTATGTTTTCCCGAAGATATTATGCCGGGCTAGTCTAGCCCTCTCAATTTATTGTGATGTTGAGGGTTGCGACTGAGACTAATTAGTTTTAAGCTTTGCTCAATCTCGCGAAAGTACGATTTGCATATAGTCCTAGGGCCTCGCAACCACAGGTCACATTTTAATTGATGTGATTTCATTACCTTTATCAACGATAGTACATTTATTGAAGCATAATTAATTAACCCAGGACATGTGTTTGTATTGGTCAGGGTTAGCACGTTGTTGATTATTTAGAATCCTAGTTAATTATTAGTGCTCTCTGAGTTTAACAGCACTGATTGTCACAGAAAAGCGCAGCCTCAATGGCAGTGAAAGGGATCGACTACCTAAGGCTAAATAATAATTGTGACATCACATTTTGAGAACCTGAACCAAGCGTTTTCTTTTTGCAGGACATACTTTTGACACCCTGTTTTTCATAGTTATATTATTCTTTGTGTATTGAATATAGGCTCATTCGAAAGCCAAGACTCTGATGTATTGAAATATCTAATAAGAAAATTATGTAATTTATGTGCTTTAACTATTTTGGTACCACAAGCCGATGTATCGCCTTTCGCTGTAGTAGAAGTACAGACCGTGAGTCGATGAGTCGAGTTGTCAGTAGGGTTTCACTTTTCTATTCATTACGAAGCCTACAAATTAACTCGACCTATCAAGTTTTGCCTCCAACAAAGCAAACTGGTTGCCAATCACGGGTAGCCAATCAAAATGTTTTGGCTGGCAGTAAGAAATTCACCACATTTGTTTTATTCAAAGGAAGCCTAAAGGCCGGGCCACACAGACCGTGTAATTTCAACTAATCTGGGAAATTCCATTTGTACGAAATTTCTGACTTGCCACACGGAGTTTCCCCACCACGGATTCGTACGAAACTAACTTTCAACTAGCCAATCATAACGCGGTGATAAATTGAAGCCGATTCCGTTTCAATCATTTGCTTCAGTACAAACACGTGGGTCAGATCTACGTGTTGATCTAAAAGATAACGATTTGTGAGTTTCTAGTCGCAATTCCTAATTCCTAAAATCGGTTGCGGAATGTACACGTAAATTAATTTCGGGGCCTACAATATAACTGCGCGTTAATAAGGTCGTTTCTACGCAACTACAAAACTGCTAATGCTAGTTGCACTGAGTAGTTGTAGTAGGCTGTTGTTGTAAATGGTTTTTAGTATACTTTTGAATAGAGCTTGTACATTGATAATATTATTACGAACTATTACGTATGTACTACATTGCAAAACGGTTATTTTGTATGACTACAGCAGGTTTTGGCTTGCCCACAAAACCGTTTTACTTTTTCTTCTAATTACAATACAAATTTGAACTTGAATTTTCAGCAATTATTTGCCTAGCTACAAAACAGTTATATTTCTATTAAATACATATTGGAACCTGACTTTTCAGCAAATATTAGTCTAGCTACAAAACAGTTATATTTCTATTAAAAAAATCCATTACGGCCATGGTACTACTGATTACATATAATCGCCAACACAGTACGCAGTTTTCAAACCGAGTTAGGAACTGTTGGCTAGAAACTCGCAAATCGTTATCTTTTTTAGATCTGACCAAACATGCACAAAAGAAAACGACCTTCAACATTCAACTAACCTTTTCGACCGACCGATCAAACAACGATTCGTAGGAATTTCTGACGTTTCGTCCAATTCTGGATTCGTTCATCGTGCGCAACCAACGATGGATGAATTCGTCCAAATGTCAGTTCGTACGAATCATTTTGTCCAAATTTCGCCGATTTCGTGAGAATTTTGTCTCGTGTGGCCCTACCTTAAAAGATTTTGCAAGATTCACTAAATGATTTTATATTTATCTCGTAGTGAATCTTGTTTTTTGAATAAAATGCATTTTAAAATAAAACAATATCTGCATTGATTCACAAGATATTGCATGAATACTAACGGTATATCTATTTTCAGAAAATATGCTTGAATGAATTTGGTCAAAATAGTGATTTTGGCGTAGTAGTGAAAGATTTGAAATACGTTTTATATTACAAATATCTATAAGTCTCATAGCCTCGTTGTCAGTTATGCGCAGCCTCCATATTTGTTAACCTTGCGCTGTCAAACCAACGTTTACAGGATGAGTTTCCATGACTGTATATTCACATAAAAATTATCGTTGTTTTTTGGAATACTAAAGCACCTTTAACCATACTAATAGTTAATAGTCTGGTGTTTAGGTGAGAATTAGCTAGGTAAAAAGAGCCAGGTTGGTAACCTCCAAGTAATTCATATAACAAGGGTTAATATAGGATGCTGCTGATAGCAGTTGATATTAGTATTATATAACTAATTATTAGTTTATAGTTGTACAGTATGGCAGCGCTGTCACATGGGCTGACTGTTGAGTTATTTTTAATTGGATAAAATATCCTTTCATTACTCTACTTCTCATGCAAGGAAGAGGAAAATTCATGAACATAATTTTATAGTTGTATAAAGAGCAATGTGGAGATGGTGATAAAACAGGAATCCTGGCTACTATGAGCTAATATCTTTCTCTCAAGTACAATATTTTTGTGTATAATATTTAATAACTGTTGCTAGTCACATGTACACTCTATATACTACAGGTGAGAGGAGAGATATCGAATTAGAAGTTGCCTCCTCTCATGATATCATCATTGAAGAACAAAAAGCTCCACCTGTTCAACTCCCTAAGTCCCTCACCAAACTGTCCTCCATACAACTACCAGCCCATCCCTACTCCAGCTGCCACTATAAGGGTAATACTTATATTGGACTATATGATAAGACAGTCAGCAGAGTAGATATTGATAATAAGATCACCAACAAGTTCATCTCCACCTCCGGTCCAGTAAAGTCTGTCACTTGTTACAAGGAAAGAATTTACACCTTATCCTTTACCAGTCCTTATACAGTTGGTGTCTACAGCATGTCAGGGGAGTTGATCACCAGCTGGAAGCATCCTTCTCATCGCTACTCATCTGACACGCTGGTGATAGTTGAAGACAAGGTACTTATCACAGACCCATCCAACGCCAGAATCACTACCTACTCCTTAGATGGTCAAGTTCTACATCATACTCCCTGTCCTCTTCTCGCTGATAGTGGTAGTGTCAGAATGTGCGCCCCTGACAACAACTCTCTCATAATATCATCTAGCAAACATTCCAAAGTGTTTAAAATAGACCGGACCACCCAGGGAGTGATGTGGACCTTCACTGAAGTGGAGAAGCCTCAAGGGCTGGTTAGCTATGGGGAGTACACTCTACTGGCTGCATATGATGACAAGACTATTTACATCATTAATTCCACTACAGGTTAGTTATTAGCATGATGCAGGGTGATTATAATATATATTGTTATATTATAGGGATATATTTTGATTAAAATATGTAAATGACTACACAGAGGGTAACAATATATTTTTAGCATATCAAATAGTTCATGAAAGACTGAGCTCCTATTTTTTCAAACAAAACACTTTAAAAGGTATGTATGGCTACAAAGAGTTGAGCCATATAATAGTGTAATATATAATTTAATACTGCATGATAAGCTGAGCTTACACTGAATGTACCATATATAATACCCGTTGGTAGACTGAGTTCATATTGCAGGGTGTTATTAAAACAAAGGTGTTTTGCTATTTGTTAATGGAAGACATGGACTTGCATTTTATTCTATTATAGACTGAGCTCCCAGAAGCATTTGTTATTTGGCTATGAAAAAGCTGTCCTTATACAGTATTTGCAGTATTTTAAATATGAAATGTAATCCCACATGATAGACAGAACTCCTGCTGAAGGTAGACTGAGCTCCTATCGCTGGCTAAATAGAAAGAAATCACTTTAAAAGAATGTTTGTAAGATTTATAACAATAGAGTGATATTCTTAATAACTTTTACAAGGTATAAAAATAAAGACTAATAAATCAGTGTGTTATATTAACAACAAGAAAATGTGTATATTAGTACCTTACCAATATGTAATATAGCAGTGATAAATATCATTATACTGTAGAAATACTGTTCTTCCTAATCAAGTACTTCTAAGTGTACCTGTGAGTGTACTGTGTTAGATAAAGCATTACCAGCTCTTATCACACCCTCTAACCATGTAGTTCATATCTGAGTAGGTGAACTATAAGTGACCTCTGATATATATTTACTCTTGGTTTAAAGTCAAACTCTATGTCATTATCTTGTAAATTTTTGCTACTGCGGAATTGTAAGAGCAATATTACATTTCCCCCTTCCCTGAACCCCCTTCCTTTAGCATTCAATGTAACAATAGCTATTATTGTGCTATGAGAGAGCTAATTATCTGCAGCTTTGAAATTTATCATGTAATTTCATGTTAAATTGTATGCTGCCTCCGTGTTTCTTCTATTTTAACTGGAAGACCTGACTGACAGCAGTGTCCATGTGTAACTAATATTCATCTGTGGACGTCTGACTGTGTATTTATTATTATATATTGTAGGGAATATAGTCTCTCAGATGGCACATGATGATATAGCGGGAGATGTGCCCTCCTTAGAAGTGTATGAATCCACCCTCCTGGTTCCTAAATACAACAACCAGAATCTCTCTTTCTACAAGATGACATAACTAATAACTAGAGAGAGTTGATTATAAACATGTTGATTCCTTCTATTATTGCTAGAGATTATTATATTACTAGATGTTCTTGATGACTGTCTGTAATCCTTGTTATATGTACATATGTCTGCATGCATCTGAATATGTGTGAGTATAAAATGTGTGTTTTTACTTGTATATGACTCACTGTATGCTGAGCAATCAGAGTACATACACCATTGTGTTGGAGTGTATGAGTATATATACATGCATGTGTGTACATATCATGTTATTTGTAGCCATGTTGACAACTACACGCATCCTTGTAGTGCCTAAATAAGTGTGTTTGATTTTATGCGTTGGGCTGTTTGAATTCTGGTATATTTGAGGCTTGGTTCAGGTATTTGTAGACCAGAATGTCTCATTTTTATACTTGTTTGGATATTTTACTCTGTGTTTTTTAAATGTAAAAGTTTGTAATAAATTATATTGTCTTTGGGCAGAAAATGTGAGACTATCATAGCAGGGCAGTAGAATATGTCGATAGGTGAAAAGTCATAGAGCTCTTCAAACTTTGCTTGATAAACATCCATAGAAATAAAATCCAACGAAACCTGGAAGCTTGCCAAACCTTCTAGAAGAAAGCTGGTAATAAGCAATTAAAAAAGTTATAAAGCATCTAATAGAATTGCCCTGCTATACTGAATGTTGTGAATGTTTGCAGGTAGATAAGAAAAACTGCAGTTTAAAGAAAACAGACATAAGTGCATATGATTATTAGCACATGTAGTATGTTATAACATAGTCGTCATCATGAACAATCAGTATGAGAATAGATACATTCATTTACTGTAATCTGTTAACTGGAGACTATTATCTGTCTGTAGGAAAGGTTAAAAGGTCGGTTCACAGAACTAGTCTATTATAAATTTTTCCTAAATTCCTAAATAGTAACAAAGAATGATAAAGATAACAAACTATTAATCAAGACAAAATTGTTCTTCGGTGCAAATTGAATTTTTGGAAGTTTGCCAACTCTACTAGAAGAAAGCTTGTTGATTGACACGACTGTGGCGTGTATAAAAGGGAAGCTTGTATAGAGCTGAATTTATTATGGCATCGCTGTCTGGAGGCTTGCCAAGTCTACTGAAGAAAGTCAATATGTGGTGTCACTGTTTACTGTTCTTTTCCTATTTGTATTGGCATCAGCTGATGTTTTGTTTATGTTTGCAGTGTTACCCGTCTCTGTTGACATGTACATCTATTTTATTTTGTATTTGCCTATGATTGTTGAAAAAAAAACTTTAAATATAGCCTGAGATACATTGATATATTATACGTTTCAAATACTCTAAAGAGTTTGTAGAAAGGGTAAAATTTGCGCCATTCTTTTTCTTTTACTGTTGTGTAAACATATTATGTTTACACAACAGTAAAAGTTCGAACCCAACATGAAGCAATTTTTTATCTAAACTTCTTAACCGTAGTTACATTTAAATATATAGTCCACTCTTCCATTCACATTGCATAAATCAGTCCAAGCAATTAACAAGGTGAGTAATATATGCATGATAAATGCAACCATTGTTCATACTGGAAGGGCGAATAGCTATAAATCATAATTTTGTTGAGAATTTGCTATAAAATCAAAAAACAGATATGAAGGGCTGATCACTAACTGGTACAGTGTCAGTCTCCATGTACCACGAGAGGTTGTTCACATGCAATAAGTATACGCACAGTTATTCTAAAATGCAACTAAGTGGTTGAGTGGCACAGATGGTGGGAAGCTAAATATCTGGTTTCAAATGCCGTGTGAGAAATCTTTTTTCTAACTTTCTTCACATGGCTTCAGACAGACAGAGACAACTCCTACTATAGTAAATATTGAATTGTTTACAATACTAAACAGTTCTCATTTTAATCACTTTAATCCCTAGAATCTATTTGCATTCCCCTTCACAACCTCAGTATATAGGTATATTAATACTGCTTATTATCTGTCTATATTTCCCCATGATCTCAAGTTATTCCTGCACGACCTTACCACGAGTGGCACCTAACAAGTATCACCTAGTACATATGCTAGTACAGTACCTAGTACCTAGTACAGTGGTAATCACTGTAGGTAGGCAGGCCTCCTCACATGCAGTTTTATTCTACAAACAATAGAACACTTGAAAATCTTCTAGTTTGATGCACCAAAAGTTGTCAGCTCATGATTTAGCTCTGGAAGACAACTCCTTTTCATCAGTGTTAAAAACTTAAGATGAACTTGCCCAAAATGTTGGTAGATTTTATCAGAAAGTGTTGGGGAGTGTTTGATGCTGTCAAACTATCCTGATAGTGTGCCAGGCACTCACGAGACTATATGCAATGTGAACCACTTCAGTGATGGTGATTAGACATCACAGATTGCTGGATCTACAATTATATTTAAACCCTCTAAGTAACATGTCGTCGGGGACCCAATATGGCTGCCAGTTTAAAGTTGAACCTGTATAAAATTTTAGTATAATTTATCAGAGAATATCGGTGTATTTCTATCATTTGCAACTGATTTTGATGTTTCAGGTGATCTGACCACCAGGATATTTCACAATTAAAATAGACAAAATCTATCGTGGTTAAAACGTGCATGGCTCATCTCTCATTGGTTATTAGCAGCTGCTAGCTTGTACTGCCTCGGAAGATGCAATCACACTTGATCTGCTCTGATTGATTGTCTCAATCGTACAATCACTTGAAATTTAATTGCAATTTGTTAATTTAATAAACTCAAACTGAATTTTACTTGTTTTCTTTAAAAAATCTCAGTCAGCCATAAAATGTTTTTCTTTATATTTATAGACTAACCAAGACTTAGGTGAATTATTTTTGATAACCGGTTGGATTCAAGCAAAACAATCAATGTCTATAAGTTATTGTTAGGATGAAATCTTCTGGGTTTATGCTATAATTTCAATTTACTAAAATATATAAACTAGTAATTGTTACAGTTAATAATCAGTGAGTATTAGTGAAGAGCTGGTAAATCAGAATAAATAATAAACTATTATAAAAGGAAACTAGCTGAGGTTATCTCAATGGTGAATATTGTGGGCAAAATCTTACAATGTTATCAGACACTGCATGTTACTCTTTACTTCCCGTTCTTTAATAAAATAAGTAGCTAATATTTTATATTATTTATTGCTAGTCTTTGCGTGTACTCAACAACTCAAAAGCTAAAGTTTTTCAACATTTACCTAAGCATAAGCAATATTTTTAACATAAAATGACTTAAATTTCTCAAAGTTTTACAGCTTTCCTGATAAAAGTACCAAAGTTAATGGAAATTAGACAACATAAAAACAATAAAAGTATTAACCATATGATATAGCAAACAGTGCTCAGTATATCTATCACTCACTTGGACACCTAGCTTGTTGAAATATGTACTGAATATAATCAGCAGACGTCACATAACCTTAGTATAACTGCTCTACGTACTGATACTTGGTGTATCTGAAGCTACTTGAAATGAATAAAATGATCACACTTACATAAAAGTGTTTGGCAATGGTTAATGTTGAGCCATTTTTATGAGTGGACCTTTTGAAAAAGCACTGGTGCACAGCACTAGTACGTAGTGAAGACATGATCAGAGGCAGCATGTTTGATGAATGTTTTTTGAACTGCCTTCTAAATACATTCATCAAATATAGCTTAAATTCAAGAATAAAAAACATTAGAAATTTTTATCGTAATGCTTACTGTAATGAGAATCGTGTTTCTCTGTAGCCTCGGTTGGAGCGTTATTATTAAAAAGATTGCTCCGGGTGGGAATTGAACTTACATATTCAGGTTTCAGGCTAACCACACTACCATCTGCAACTCACACCAATCTTTTTCTATTCAAGAATAATTATGCACATAATTATTACACATGATTATCACTCACGGCGCACAGAACTGCCAGGGGACTGATGTTTACAATAGCCAAAGCCATGTCAGTTTTCTGTATGCCCGAAGCCACGATTATAGATTGGAAAAAGATTGCACTGTACAAGATTTGAACCGGAACTTTTCACCTTGGTGAACTGACACTATAATAACTGCTCTAATTCACTGCCTATTGGTTTACCAGAGTAATGTAAAATAATATAGTTATTGCACCTGAAAATCTCTGTAGGCATAACAGATTGCCAGGGTACTCATAGATATAATTTTATTAATATTAAATTGTTTACATTAATCTTCCAACATTTAATCATGGCTTTAAACAAAAAATAAAGCCTTAGATCAATCGGCTTGCTCAAAGAAAACCTAAGCTATGCACAAAACTCACTCCATACCTAGTTATTGTCTATAGACTCAGATCCAAAATATTTCAGTTTTCCTTGATAAGACGAGAGAAAGAAATCGAAGCCAGACCTACTTTGCCTAATAACCACCCATGCATCACTAAATCTCACAGTAAGTAGATTTAAAATCTTCATGACCATCTTCCGTTAGCAATGCGTGAATCAGCCCAACAAATTACAGTAATTAACAAGACAAGTAATGTGAACGAGGGAGGCAAATGAAATTATTGTTCATACTAGAAAAGTGTTTTCTATAAAGTACGATTTTCTTGAAAATTGGCTACTAAATCAGAAACAGATATGAAGTGATGATCACAAACTGGCACACCGGCAGTCCTGTGCACGTGTAGCGAGTATGTGTACAGTTATTCCAGAATACAACCAAGTGGTTGAGTGACACAGATGGCAGTAAGCTTAATTGGGAAGTTGAATATCTGGTTTCGAATGCCCTGCGAGGTGTCTTTTTCCTAACATTTATAGCACAGTTTTAGACAGACAACTCCTATTATAGTAAAGATTGAATTGTCTACAATATTAAACAATTCTCATCTCAATCACTTTACAACATTCATATAAAAATAGTATATATTTTATCACATACTTATCCAAACGTTCTTAACATGGCTTCAAACAGACAGAGACAACTCCTATTTTACTAAAGACCCTATTGTTTACAATACTGAACAGGTTTCATCTCAATCACTTTACTCACTAGAATCTATTATCATTCCTTTCACAACCTCGTTATATAAATACTACATATTTTCTGTCTTTTTTTTGTCATGATTGTTGGTTATCCTTCCATAGTCCTGTCCCCAGTCGCAGCTGAAAAGTATCAACAGGTACATATGCTATAGTAATCACTGTACATGGGCCGGCCTCCTCACAAGTGGCTGTACTCTATAAACAAAAGAACACTTGCAAAGTTCTAATGAAGCTTGATTCAACAGAAGTTATCAGCTCATGATTTGTTTTAGCAAACAGATATTTCCATTTGTATTACAAATCAGAAAAGAACATGCACATAATTTTAATACATTATATCAAAAAGTATTGATATTGTTCAATCATTTGTGATTGCTTTTGTTGTTTTAGGTAATCCGACTGCTAAGATATTTCACATTTGAAATTGACAACAATTCATCGCAGGTAAAATGCGCTGAGCTCAATTCTCATCGGTCGTATGGTAGCTGCTAGCTTGTAGGCCTAATGCCTTAAAAGTGCAACTGCACTCAATTTATTCTGGTTGGTTGTCTCAATCGCACCACCATTTGCAAATTGAACAAATTCAAACTGTGTTTTGCCCATTTTCTTCAACAAGTTTTTAGTAAGCCAAAGATTTACTCTTTGTTACTCCTTACTCCAAGTTACTTCTTGTGTCTATATACAGTAAGTTGACAGTTTAGTCTCTGCAAGAGTTCTCAGCCAGCAAAGAGAAAAAGACAGAGAGAAGAAAGGTTTTAAAAAAATATGCGCAAAATAAATCTATAAGCCATGCACTATCAATGAGATAACACCAGCTACTCACACCCTCATAATTTCTTATTCAGGTAGACTGTGTTCTGTACACACCTTTATGTAGTTACTAGTAATTTCAAGAAAGCAGTCGTGGTCTTGTGGTTACAAAGCCTGACCTGAAAGAAAGAACAGATGAAGGGTAAATTCCCAAAAAAATGTCAGAGCGTCCAAAGTTACTCATACTATTTTATTACTGTAAGATGACAAGTTCTAATGGGAAAGAACAAAAAAGACTGACAGAAAATTAATGTTGGTTGAAAGATACACGTAAACATAAGGGTTTGAGAACATCATATTAATATCAGAATATATGGTAGAAATTCAATAACACACATTTACCGTAAAACCTCTATTTACACGCCATAGTGCAACACATTTTAACCCTTATTTTATAGTGGTGCTTTATTAAAGGGGATGTTCAAATGCCGCTGTATTTTAGATCAGCTTCTCAGAATTTTGGAAACATAAATTCCGAATGAAAAAAAGTGAAGAGATGCTAATTAATGGACATTAATTCTCAGCATTTCTGCCAAATCGTCTTTCCCAGGCTCTCTAAATAACAGATTGAGCTGCAAAACCAAACAGTTTAAATAAAAATATATTAGCTGGATACAATTATTAATTATTTCAAGAGTGTCGCTTTAAAAGTGTAAAAAAATGCCGTAAATGATTTCGAGCTACAGTACGGACTTTGATAGGCCATAACAGTGAATGCCATTACGCCACATGGGGTTCCACAAGAGAATTCCCATCATTCATCCAAACACTTTAAAGTCTTCAAGTCAGTTTCCAAACCATATTACATGTTTCTGAAAACAAGGGATCAGATTTAGTTCTTAGTTATGTTGAAATTGTTACGGTTGAATCAGAGTGCGATTCTGATCATTTTAATTAACGATCGATCTTTCCAAGTAAAACGTCACCAAAACCATGAAAAAAATGAAAGAATTAATTATTATTCATGTCAACGAGTCAGTATTTGTTTATTAGTACCAGTTTGTGGACACTTTTCTACTGATGACCTTTCATTATGGGTTCATAAAAATCAAATAAGTTATAAGTGGTGGTCGAATAAAAGTGACTTTCAATTAAATGGTGGCTCTGTTTCTTTTAACCCTTTTTCTATATAATAGTGGCAACTAAATGGAGGTTTCACGCTAGGCTGTAAATTACAAGTTTTTTCTGCATCAGATCAGGATTAAATTAAGAGTTTTGCGAAACTTAGCAGAAAATTCCAACATAACTGAACAATAGCAATAAAAATATTATCGATACAAAAGCAGGTAGTCTACTGTAGGGAGATTACTTAACAGCAATGAATGTTTGTTTACAAAACCAGTCTGAGCGACAAACAGTCGATATATTGATGAATTGATTTACCTGCCTTTGACTGAGTAAAGATCGACAAACTTTGGCTACTTTTAAATCAGTATAAATATATGTATACATATTTAAATACAATCTCAAAATCTGACACTTGTATATACAGTTGTAGCAGTTAAATTTTACCAACAAAAAATCTGCATTCCATTGAGTTGAAAAGCAAAACAGCGAATTCATGAGGCAGCCAGCTAACTCATTAAGCCATACAGGCCATTTCGATATCTAAGGAATAATAAAGTACATAGCCTTTACACATCAGTTAAAATAAACATAACGAAGCGATGTGATGCCTAACGTCACTAGAGCTGGGTTCATGACATACCTCTTTTACTATAGTAAGTTTAGCAATATACTAGCTTCAAGATGTGGTATTTATTTAGTTTTTCATGTAACAACTAACTGAATAATTACTAAGAATATTTATAACAAAAACATTTACAGCAGTCATTTTATGATTCATTATAGCTACTATTATCATTATAATTATTATCCTTATTCACACTATTATCCATCATTTATTATCATTTAACATACAGATTTACCACACTTCTACTTGTCACATCACAAAATATTTGAACATATTGCCCCATCCTAAAGTTGCTCACTTCCACAGTTGTGCTACATGTATTAAAATATTTAGTAAAGTATGCCGACAATAGTTGGTTTATTTGTATTTGTCTCTCCACGCATAGAAACAAGTCTTGTTTTCTATTTCGTAAAACCTACAAACTACATTCACTATTATATACTTCACTTCATGAAATTTCTGTTACTCTCTTCAACTCGCCATTCTGACACTTTTTTCAATATTATTATATAATCGCTATTTATCAATCAGTCTAAATTTCTGTACATACATTTTTTCTTTCACCATGTAACAGAAAATATTATTCTGTTGATACTTACCAATGACTAAAACAACTTATAATTCATACAAACGCTCCCAAAATCAGATAACAACATAAATTATTTTCCATTATTAGTCACGCTTCCGCTAAGTACATAAGTAAAAGAGAAAGTATACCAAAACTAGAGGAACTTACCAAAGACTGTTAGACTTCTCCTTACAGCCACCATAGATGATCTCAACATAGATGTTCACTCAATATAAAAAAATATTTACATATATTTCTCATATTTTGTGTGTCTGTGTATGTCCAGCTATAGCTATAAAAATCTTGATTTAAAACTCCGCACTCTGATAGATTTGAAAACACGGATAATGCAGCCAGAAGTTTTAATTCTATGAGCTCTACCACTGAGATATGCAACATATATTAATCCAAAACATTATCATAAACCGTATGGCATATGCACACAACAAATGACGTTTTATTTGGGATTCTATGAATTATTATAACTCTATGAAACACGAGGCTTTTTAATGTTGTCTTGAACTTCTATTTTAGGTTTTTTGTAAAGTTGATTTGCTAAATCACGGCCAAAGTCAATTCTTTTCATGCGGATAATTGCATTATCTTTGTAGAAAGTGCCTCTACATTCTATCTTTGTTCGGTCAGACAAAGACAGCACGACATCTCATATTTACAGTTGCTTCAGTATCGATAGGTACCAGTAATGTCGTACTCAAAACTTTGATGGATAGCTTCTGATGGAACAGAAATATTTTATTATAACGGTAACATAAACACACGCACACACACGCACACACACACGCACGCACACACACACACTCATGCACACACACACACACGCACACACACACTAAGCCACATGAGGTTACTGTGTAACACACACACCCTACACCTAAATCCAAAGCCACTTCACACACCTACACTGCACACCACACATTACACACCGCACACCACACACCACAAATTAAACACCACACGCCACACACTACCCATCAAACAGCACACACCACACCCAACACACCACACACAACACACCACAACCCACACATCCCACACAGCACACCACACACTACACACCACACACCACACACCATGCACCACACACTACACATCATGTACCACACACTGCACACAACACACAGTTCTATGCAAGAAATGTTATTATTAATTCAACATATTCAATTTTTTTATTTTGTTTTTTTCAGCTAGTATCAACTGTATCTTTACTAAATTATCTTATAATGCAATCGGAGCAAAACGGACTTAATTTAGTTTTTACTTGCTAACTACTTCACATTTCCATTTTAACATTTTTATCGTCAATTTATTTCTTTTAATTCATTGAACCTGTGCAAAACAATTTCTTCATAATATGAAATTAAAAAGTCGCAGTTGTTTGACAAAGTTTAAAAACTTTTATAGTTGTTGTTTTTTCTTTCTCAGTTTGTTTCAACATTTATTTCAACTTTATTTTCAGCATAAAACATATTTCTCATGATATGAAGTTTGAACGTTAGAATGGTGAATGTTGGTTTATGTTAAATACAAATAAATTTTCCGCCTTAAACCTTCTTATCACCTGGGCAATGTTGAGTATTTAACCAGTTTATAAGGAAGTTGAAAGAACTAAAAAACATCTATTAGAGAGTTTGTTCTGATTGGCAACGTCGTGATTGGTATGCTGTGATGGGATGGGGTTGGTATGAGCCCAAAATCGATGAGACAGTTAGGTTGGACAATATCCTGTTTAAAATGTTTCGAACTGGATCAAACTAGAAAAGTTGGTAATATTTTCAGGATGCACCAAAATAGATATGAAAAAGATATCGCTGCCATCCATTAGTTATTTGTTTACTGTTGATTAGATATTGATTTATTCATCAGTTGTCACTATGATTATATAGTGTAGACAACTTCTATAGTACTTACTGTCTACTCATGTATAAAATACTAATACTTTATGATAGAGTTAGTTATATGTTAATTTGGACTGCATGCCCTCATTTTACCCTACTTCATGTGTAGCTTCACATCTGTTTACACTATATCTCTGAGTGTTCATCACACAATACTTCCGTGACTGTCTGTACAAACCTACAAACTATTGCAAACTTTTTTGTGTTCACATCAGCAAATAGTTCACAGCACAGAGTTCTGATTAAACAATGTGTCACTGGAGCAATGAAATACTAGTCTTGCAAAAACTGCCATGAAACCATGTTTGATAACTGCAATTTTTTTCAATGGTGAGGTCAAAAATTAAATATGTCTCCTCTGCTGTGTATCATTCCTTGTTGACTGTTCATCTCTTGACGTAATTTATACGTAAATTACTGATATTGATGATGGTGCAAGATGTCTCACAATGCCAAGTTCTCTTGGAAAATTTTAATGCTGAATTTTCTCACACATTTAACAAATACAACAGACTCGCCTTTATTTGTTACAGTATAATCTTTCTTATAATAAGATCTGGGTCTGTCTGTCTGTCCAAAGCAATACTAAGAGTATTATGGAACATATTACACCACAGGAGACCTTCCTATAATAAGAGCTGTGTCTGTCTGTCTGTCTGTCTGTCCGAAGCAACCCTAAGAGTATTATAGAGCATATTACACCACAGGTGACTTTCCTATAATAAGAGCTGTGTTGGTCTGTCTGTCTGAAGCAACCCTAAGAGTATTATGGAACATATTACACCACAGGAGACTTTCCTATAATGAGAGCTGTGTCTGTCTGTCTGTCTGAAGCAATACTAAGAGTATTATGAAACATATTACACTACAGGAGACTTTCCTATAATAAGAGTTGTGTCTGTCTGTCTGTCTGTCTGAAGCACCCCTAAAAGTATTATGAAACATATTATACCACAGGAGACTTTCCTATAATAAGAGCTGTGTCTGGCTGTCTGTCTGAAGCAATACTAAGAGTATTATGAAACATATTACACTACAGGAGACTTTCCTATAATAAGAGCTGTGTTGGTCTGTCTGTCTGAAGCACCCCTAAGAGTATTATGGAACATATTACACCACAGGAGACTTTCCTATAATGAGAGCTGTGTCTGTCTGTCTGTCTGAAGCAATACTAAGAGTATTATGAAACATATTACACTACAGGAGACTTTCCTATAATAAGAGTTGTGTCTGTCTGTCTGTCTGTCTGAAGCACCCCTAAAAGTATTATGAAACATATTATACCTCAGGAGACTTTCCTATAATAAGAGCTGTGTCTGGCTGTCTGTCTGAAGCAATACTAAGAGTATTATGAAACATATTACACTACAGGAGACTTTCCTATAATAAGAGCTGTGTCTGTCTGTCTGTCTGTCTGTCCGAAGCAACCCTAAGAGTATTATAGAGCATATTACACCACAGGTGACTTTCCTATAATAAGAGCTGTGTTGGTCTGTCTGTCTGAAGCAACCCTAAGAGTATTATGGAACATATTACACCACAGGAGACCTTCCTATAATAAGAGCTGTGTCTGTCTGTCTGTCTGTCTGTCCGAAGCAACCCTAAGAGTATTATAGAGCATATTACACCACAGGTGACTTTCCTATAATAAGAGCTGTGTTGGTCTGTCTGTCTGAAGCAACCCTAAGAGTATTATGGAACATATTACACCACAGGAGACTTTCCTATAATGAGAGCTGTGTCTGTCTGTCTGTCTGAAGCAATACTAAGAGTATTATGAAACATATTACACTACAGGAGACTTTCCTATAATAAGAGTTGTGTCTGTCTGTCTGTCTGTCTGTCTGAAGCACCCCTAAAAGTATTATGAAACATATTATACCACAGGAGACTTTCCTATAATAAGAGCTGTGTCTGGCTGTCTGTCTGAAGCAATACTAAGAGTATTATGAGACATATTACACCACAGGAGACTTTCCTATAATAAGAGCTGTGTCTGTCTGTCTGTCTGTCTGTCTGAAGCACTCCTAAGAGTATTATGGAACATATTACACCACAGGTGACTTTCCTATAATAAGAGCTGTGTCTGGCTGTCTGTCTGAAGCAATACTAAGAGTATTATGAAACATATTACACCACAGGAGACTTTCCTATAATAAGAGCTGTGTCTGTCTGTCTGTCTGAAGCACCCCTAAAAGTATTATGAAACATATTATACCACAGGAGACTTTCCTATACCCTACAGGATGAAAATATTCGTTGGTAATAAAAATTCGCTAATTCGCGAACAGTCAATCCCGCGAATTATTAAATTCAGTGAATAATTAGTTCTATTTTTAATCACAAGAGAGAATAACTACTGCATCAAATTAAAAACTAGTCGCTAGCCTAGTTTTTAATGTAAATACTAAATGTAATTGAGTTCCAAAACATTTTTAAAATCATTGCCTGAGCTTTGAGCTAACACCATTGGTAATGCATCACATTTATTTACTAAATTATTCGAGGTTGTCACAAGATATGCAGAATGGCGTCATCGCGAAAATAGCCGCGAGGCAGAAGTACTAAACGTAGCCGAGTTCCAGAACTTCTTTAAAATCATCGCCAGACTTCGAGCTTTATTGCCATTGCGTCAAACTTTACAAAATTTTTCAAAGTTTTTACAAGTTATTCGGCATGGCTTCAGCATAGCAAAAAAACTCTCCTAGTCTTTCTATATTAGAATCAACTTCATCAATCTCTAATACCGAAGTCAAGGACGATCATGATTCTGATCTGGGCATTATGGTGTGTATTAGATTTGCTGTTGCAGATACGTTTTTCCATAATCAACTGCATTAGTTAATTCTTTTGTTTAAAAACTGATCGCTTTCATCAAATACTTCAGCTATTGTTTTTGTACTTCCTCAACACTCGTTAATATTTTCTTTTTTGTGTTTACTGCAGATTGAGAATGAAACAACCTAGTCCGATTACAAAAACTAGAGACAAGTAGTAATATTCATCAAGGCAGGAATATTGGCAGAGAGGCAACCAGTCAACCTAGACCTCCTTCATTGACAACAACTCCTTGATATCGCTGTAGCAAACATGATTAAATTATGTATTTTATTTCATGTATAGATATATTATAATTAATTACAAACTTGAGTGTACAAATAAAATATTTCAAATAGAAATAAAATTTTAAAAACGATGAATGGAGTAAATATAAACAGTTTAGTCCATATGGTGGTTGTCTAGCAATAAAATTAAACTGGTACTCTTGATATGTGAATACTAGCGTGTAATGGTGCTTTCTGACTATTTATTTTACTAATAGCAGATCTGTCGCTGTCACTGTCTTGGGTAGGTGTTGAAGGCGATTCTCTCGCTACTACATGGCTGGTAAGGAAGTTATCATCAGAATTCTCTTCGTGGCTTACTATTGCAAAGTTCTGTCGGTTGGCCAAAGATTTGTGCTCGTAAAGGCGTTTTAGTTCATTTTTTTAAAAACAGACAGATTCTTCTCGTAAGTAGCTGCGGTCACTTCAACCTCAATTTCCAGACCTCCCTGAATGATTGGTGATCTTCTAAGAATGACATCTACCACCCTTGCAATCATTGTTTTTTGGTGTATGGTGAAAAATCTCTCTCTCACACTAAAACAAATAATTAAGCAGTAGGGATGGAAAAACATATGGTAGTATTGCGTTTTACCGAAGAACCAAAGTAAAATTCAACTAATTTAGTAAAGGTAAAAACTCATTACTTACTGCAAATTGTTGGCTGATCAAAGGCCTCCAAAGCGATAAATATTCGTGAAAACCTCTGGAGGCAGCAAAAATCGTTTACCGTAGAATAGCATAATCGCTTCGCAGTTGAAAGCTAAATATAAACCGGAACACGCGGTGTGCGCATGCGTAGTAATAACTATTACTAGCCGCAATAGAGTTAACTTTTCCTAGAAAGCGGCAGTTTTCAGCCGCGAATAAATTAATCCGCGACCATGCATGAAAAGACAATTTTTGCGAAATATAACTCGGCGAATAAATTCATCCTGTAGGGTAATAAGAGCTGTGTCTGTCTGTCAGACCGAAGCAACCCTAAGAGTATTATGAAACATAAATGTTCACTTTGTTGACAAATTAGCTTCAAAGCGCATTTTTAAATTCTAAATTATGAAGAAGTTTTTATTTTCTAGTAATTGTCTTAACTTATAAAATTATTTTAATCGCAGGCAAAGTTTTATTATAAATATATAAGTGTGTTTTAAAAACAAGCATAAAATGTAATTTAAGATTTTAACGAAGTACCAGGCTGTTTGAGCTTTTTATTACTAATATATTTAAATTATTTGAAGTTTTAACGTACAGAAAAAGCATTTTCACTTTAACAAACTGCTCAAGGGTTGACTCGTTAGTATTATTTCTACGATGTGCACATCCATGCAAATCAAGTGAAAACTTGCGACAGAGGCCAACTCCTATTACTAGCAAACTCTTACCATCAGACCTGTTGGTACTACAACGTTCGTATTAAAACGGGTATTATTTCTGTTGTCAACGAAACTCACTTGGAAAAAATCTGTTATGCTATGACACAACGTGAGATACAAAACCTCAAGCATACTTATAACCAGAAGTTTCCCAGTACCTTATTAGCTAGCATACCTCTTAGTTTTATGTACATTTATATTCTATTTCTTTCTGCAAGTTTGTCAAACTTACCTCTCTTTGGCGAGTAGAGAACTTTTTGGTGTTGGTTTCATATTTATCAACTGCGTGGTGACTTTCTTATGCTCACTAATTTCATGTTTCCAGAGCCGGAGGTTTATCAATATTTTTCTCTGAGTAATGCGAGAAGTACACTCAAGACGACTATCCTGACAAGGCTTTTTCAGTTGATGCTTCGTGGTGGAAGTCTAATATTGTTAGCTAAAAGTTCCTTGGTGATTCCACAAGATATTATGATGTACATCAGAAGAATTAGGAGAGATGTGCTAATTTAATTGGCAAAATACTCGATAGAAATAGGCAAAGAACTAAATAAAAATTTGGTAATGATTTGTTAAGTTGACTGATGGTTGAATGTAAGTGAGGAATCGGCACAAACAAAGCATTAAAAGCCTTGAATGCCTTTCTACTGTAGTTTATAGAGACCATTGTTACAGACGACTGCAGACAACAAGCATTGAGACAGGTTAATTATAAAACTAATAATTTAATCTGATAAAACTTAATATTGTACTAATAATGATGACGTAACTGATAACTTGCATCTAACAAAGATTTTAACACTGTTTTGCAGAGAGTTTGGCAAGTGGATTTCTAAAATACCAGCAGATAATGCTTTTCTAACACAGAGGGCAGAACAGTAAACCCTAATAGCAAAGTGACTAATAGCTCTCATATGACTTCTTCACAGCTAATTTTATGAACATTTAGCACATTGGTAGTCTAGTGCATTGTGAGAGATCAGATGTAATAACTAACTGTACAGTTATTTCTGATTGTGGCAAAGCAGTCAATTAGGGCAGGTAATAGTGCGCTGGACATGTAAGGTAAAGGTAACCTGTTCTAATCATATTGAAAGCATTTCTTTTTTGCAACATTTCAGCAAGACTTCAGGCATACAGACACACAAACGGACCCGCTCCTAGTATAATAGTAAATATTATGGAATACACATTCATGTAGATATGGTTTACCAGCAGGAATGAGTGGTCTCTTTGTCTCCAAAATATGATTGTTTAGGGCAGTGTTTGGTAAACCTATCAACTAGCTGGCCACCTTGTTTTTGAAATTTTGACAGTTAGACAGGGTCAGCACAAAATATGATAATTAGATTATTTATTAAGTTATTTAGTAATAATCCATAAAATGTTGCAAAGATAAAGTCAAAAACAAGTACAGGGTATGTAAATCATAAATAAGAGTTCATAATATGTGGAACAAGTTAAAACAAAGATAAGAACCAAAAAGATTGTTTTAGAATCTGTTACTTCTTGACATCAGCTACCAGCTACGATCTGACTGCTGCTTCCACTTTGACCTTGAGCTTTATTTGGCACCTGTTGACACCAAGCAACTGTCACTGAATGTCATGTTCAATGCAGACCTACACTATGTTTCCATGACACGGTTAATCATCAAGCTTGCCTCATTAAGATGGACACAGCAGAAATATCCGCAAGTCAAGTGTGTTTAGTTACTCACGGTTATTATTAAATGTTTCATGTTTATGAAAGATGAAATTTATCTTGGGAATTGATGGGCATGAAACTGCTGGGCCAACTATTTAATTATAATCATTTTCCACACTTCAGTCATTCCTTCAGCCGCTCCTAAGACAGGAGTGCATCGCTATGACTTCTGGCATGGAATTCCTTTTTTTAGCGATTTTTTTTGTTATTTCACCGCATGCGAGTGTTTATTGAAACGCTTACCGCCTGGTATTACAAATCACAAGTTGCTACATCTACACAATGTAAACAGTCACAAACATCCTTATGATCTCAGTTGATCACAACTTGCAAAGATAATTGTTAATATTGTATGATTTGTTGCAGAACCAAAAGTCATCGTGAGAAAGCTTGCCTTCCTACAGCAACAGAAGCACTTGTTGACAATTGCCAGTTGTCACTTGTAACAGAGTTACGCAAAGTCGCCTTCCCTATATTGTCAAGTGAGGATGGTAAATATTTTGAGTTTGCCTGTGATGGTGGTGGAGGAAATGATAACAACTTACAGTAAGTCGGTTGTGTAACCAGTAGTGTAGGATTAACATGTAAATTAGCTGCTATCTGTAGTATATTTGTCTATGATGGTAGTCATCCGTACAGTAGTGTTACATAAGAAGATCGAGCAAATGATGGCATCTTAGTGAACCCAGTGAATTTCCATTTATAATTCTTGGTCAATAGGTGGTCGTAACACTAAATCGCCGATAAGATGGTAATTTGGTGATTGTCTATAATAACAATGATCACAATATCAAAAACCTATCAGTGTTTACATCATCGAATACTCCACAGCATAGCATTCTCAATATTCCTTGTGGTGCAAACAATGAAATATTGGTCTTGCAGCAAATATAGTGAAACAAAATTTAGATCAGGCAATCCATGATGACCAATCACCATCACCAAAGTCATGCGCATTGCACATGTTCTCTTAGACCCAGTGTCAGAAGAGTTTTACAGTAGCAAACTTTCCCGTTAGTTTTATAAAAAATATTATACTGCAGAGGTTTCGAACTAGCAACCTTTGGCTCATTAGAGCAATTCTTTTACAGCTGCTACTCTGACAAACTATTGGAAAAGTTTGGCATTTGCAATCTTACTCAATAGAGGTGTAAAGAGAATTACCTTGCAGGAGATTAGAACCCACAACCTTTGGCTGGGGAGACTGATGCTCTAACATCTGCACCAATAATGAACACTCCGGTGTTCTAGAATGGCATACATATGGTTCTTTTCCATGCTTCTTTGGCTCACTTGACTACCAGAGTACTTGTAGTCAAGTAATAATAATAATAGTAGTCAATAATAATTAGGCATCAATAAATTATTATCTTGCTCACTTAGTCTGAAATACTTGATAAGGTTAAAGAATAGAGAAAGTGTGATATTATTGTGCTTTATTATTTATCTTGAGGTGTTGACTAATGTTCTAAAAAATAATCAAGGAGATTGACCAACCAGAAGCTGAGATATAGCCAGCCAAACACAGGTCTACCAAAATGCATAAGTGTTTTGGTAATACTCATATTAGCATCAATATATCACATATGAAATTGACTTGTGTGCCATTGGTCAATTAAGCCAACTAATGCGCTCTCCTATAACAATCACAGCGTTTTAATTGGTTTAATCCCTGGAAGTATAGAACAATCAAATTGGGCCTTACAATCATTGCTCTGATATTTCCGAACCAGTCCCTCTGACGTGTATATTAGTTTTAGTATTAAATAATTACACGCATCTATTATTTCGCAACATTTCGCTATCTTGCTACTTCAGCTCAGTTTTGTTGTTCTCCCACTTAGCTTCCCTATTTAAACTCATCTTTAGCGCTGTCCAGTTTTTTTTATCTATATATAGCTAATAAATGGAATCAATTAAATCAATCATCAATCTCGGTTATCATTTATAATTTTCTACAAATTATATTAGTTACATCATTTATTCTATACACAGTCATATTATTATTTTGTATAATATGCATTATGATTATTTTATTAATCATAAGAAATAATCATAGATAGGATAATAGATAAATAGAAGAATCAAATGTTATCGTTTTCTTTTCTTACAGCCATAGCAGCACCGTTAAGTTATTCTTTTCAAAATTAGTAGTGAAAAAGTAGTGAACTTACAGCCGGTTAATAATGATGATAATCATGAAAATCTGCTGAATGCTGCAGTAGGTACACAGTAGAAAGGTAATGAATGATCAAAAATTCCCATTCCCATTTCTTATTCTGCAAACATAAACAAATTGCAAATCACGGATATCAAATAATATAGACTATACACGCGCCGTTCGTTGAACAGAGGAGCATATCTGTGGTGATCGAGTTAAAATTTTAAGCACAATAGTCAAAATCTGCTTTTCTGGTTTGAAAAACCATGCCTAGGGGTTGTGGGCAACTGCCTTTACCACACAATGTTTGCTTGGTTTTCCTGAGAAACCAGAGCTAGTCTGTAAATTCTTTACTATTGCGAGAAGCGTTTCCCATCTCGTAGCCAAAACAATCAGTAAACGTAACGGCGGTAAGGGTGCACAACTCCGGCACATGAACATTAAGTCGATTTCATACGTCACAATCCTCGGGATTTTCAAAAGGTTTTCCCTCTGATTCATTATTAGGTAGACCTGTGGTTGGCTGGCTATATCTCAGCTTCTGGTGGGTCAATCTCCTTGATTTTTTTAGAACATCAGTCAACATCTCAAAATAAATAATAAAGCATAATAATATCACACTTTCTCTATTCTTTAATTAGTAATAATGAAAAGGCAGCCAAAGATCGTTCTCAGTTGCAATTTTCCACCATCAGTCACATCAAATGCAATTCAATGCATCCACAGTGCCCCAATAATTTCGTCGGTTTACCGTGCAAATAGCTGATGAATAATCGGCGAGAGGAACAACCTGAAATGCAGCGATGTAGCCAATAGAGCCAATAAGCCAATAGAAAACGTGTTTACAGCTCATGCTGAGCTGAGCTTCACTTTGACGCTTGGCAAATTGTAGCCCAATGGATTCTGATGATTATTTCTTGAATAATAGTAACAAGGGCAGTAAACATTCTCAATAATTTTGTAAGAAAAAAGATCATATTGTAAAGGTTTCGAACTTGCAATATTTGGCCTGGGAGATTGACACCTGAACCTCTGACAAACTATCGGGATACTTCACCAGCTGCAATCCTTTCCGAGAGTGGTGTGAAAAAATAAGTATTTGTCTTTCGGAATGGTTCATTTCCTGTTGACTGCTTTATCCCTCGACATAATTTATACATATATCATTCATATTGATTATTGTCTCACGATGATACAATCTCTTAAAATGTTTTAATGCTGTGGCTGACCTGGGCCAGCAGCAATGCCAGTTGCAGTGAGCTCATCCATAGTGGCTGTAAGGGAAATTCTAAAATACTCTGGTAAGTTCTTCTAGTTTTGATGAATCACTGTAACAGCCTGAAGCAGAGTGCAAACTATAAGTGACATTAGCATTCCTTCGGATGTTTCTCATATGGAATTAATTTGTCAAAAGTTCTGACAAGCTAGTCTAAAATACAGCGCCGTTTAAACATCACCTCTAACAAAATGTCTCGATAGGGAAGGTTTGAAACGTGCATCACCGCAGCTTCCAAGTAGAGGATTTATGGTACATGTAGGTTGTTGAATTTATGTTATATATTCTGATATTAAAATAATCTTCTCAAACCCTACATTCTTTTTACTATGAGTTTTTTTAAACAAGCATTTTTTTTCTGTTGGTCTGTTTTCCCTTTTTCCTTTAGAACTTGAAGGACCATCTTAGAGTATTAAAATAGTATGAGTTACTCATTGACAAAAAGAGACTATCTTTTTATGAAGGACATCATTTTGAAGTTATCTATTCGAACAATTCCTCAGAGTATAATATTTGCTTAGCTTGCTGAAAGCAGAGACTGTATTTTGAAGAGAATTATTGTACAAACAATACTTCAGTGATCCTGGCTTGACACATTCGGGTCTAGTGGCAAGGAAACCTTAATGACTGGATATATGCCCAGTTCCTGAGAACAATTTAATGTTGCATGGCAACAGCCTTTGTTAGGTATTGAACCCTCATCTGTTTTTTACAAGTCAGGCCTTCTGACCACCAGGCCAGAACTGCTGTCTTGAAGTTACTAGTAAGTATATCAAGGTGAGCCCAAAACACGTTCCAACCAAATAGGAAGTTATGATGGTATGAGTAGCTGAAATTATCTCTTTGATAGTGCACGGCTTATAGATTTATTTAGTGCATATATTTTAATAAGCTTTTTTCTCTATTCGACCTTGAAGCTTGCTTCCCATATCGGTTGCGAGACTCCGGCGGTAACTTGCGCAGCAAAGCGCCGGCAACATTAGGCTCGGCGTTCTCTGTTCACATATAAAGCAGCATCGCTAAACATAATCACATAATCACAAAAAGTGTTTGCTCGCCATGCCGTTTCCATTATGTTGACCTTCACCTGTGGTGTGCATTTCGGGAAAGTTTTCCCTGCGGTTCTTCGGAAAGTTTGAACAGCGCTAAACTCTTCCATTGCCGCCGGCAACTACTGGCGGTCCTCAGCGCGTATGTTTCTATTTCACCGCTAATAGCCTGCGGTGCCGTGGCCAGTGCCTTGCGACATATCTGGGAACCAGGCTTAACTCTTCACCCGCTGAGAACTCTTGTAGAACTTAAATTGTCAACTTACTGTATTTAGACACAAAAAGACTAGCAATATATAATATGAAATATTAGCTACTTATTTTATTTAAGATCAGGATGTAAAGAGTGACATGTAGTGTCTGATAACATTGTAAGATTTTACCCACAATATTTACCATTGAGATAACCTCAGCTAGTTTCCTTTTATAATAGTTTATTCTTTTTTCCAATTTACCAGCTCTTCACTAATACTCACTAATTATTAACAATAACATTTACTAGTTTATATATTTTAGTAAATTGAACTCATGGTGTAGACCGAAAAGATTTCATTTTAACAATAATTCCTGCCATAAGTTGTGTTGCTGGTAGCCACTTAGTAATCATAAATAATATACCTAAATCTTGATTGGTCAACAAATCTCGAAAAAACATTTTATGTCTGATTGGAATATTTTGAAGAAAATGGGTAGAATGCAGTTTGAATTTGTTGAATTTGTTGAATTTGTTGAATTTGTTGAATTTGTTGAATTTGTTGAATTTGTTGAATTTGTTGAATTTGTTGAATTTGTTGAATTTGTTGAATTTGTTGAATTTGTTGAATTTGTTGAATTTGTTGAATTTGTTGAATTTGTTGAATTTGTTGAATTTGTTGAATTTGTTGAATTTGTTGAATTTGTTGAATTTGTTGAATTTGTTGAATTTGTTGAATTTGTTGAATTTGTTGAATTTGTTGAATTTGTTGAATTTGTTGAATTTGTTGAATTTGTTGAATTTGTTGAATTTGTTGAATTTGTTGAATTTGTTGAATTTGTTGAATTTGTTGAATTTGTTGAATTTGTTGAATTTGTTGAATTTGTTGAATTTGTTGAATTTGTTGAATTTGTTGAATTTGTTGAATTTGTTGAATTTGTTGAATTTGTTGAATTTGTTGAATTTGTTGAATTTGTTGAATTTGTTGAATTTGTTGAATTTGTTGAATTTGTTGAATTTGTTGAATTTGTTGAATTTGTTGAATTTGTTGAATTTGTTGAATTTGTTGAATTTACAAATTATTATACGATTGAGACAACTAATCAGAGTACATTTAGATCAATTGCAGTTGCATTTTTGAGGCCATACAAGCTAGCAGCTGCTAATAACCAATGAGAGATGAGCCATGTGCATTTTAGCCGTGATCAAGTTGTATCGATTTTAATCATGAAATACCTTGGCAGTCAAATCACCTAAAACATTAAAAACCTTCACGAATGATAAAACAATATGAACAAACCTTGTTAGAGTTTTTCAAGCGTTCTTTTGTTTGTAGACCAGAGGCGATTGTGAGGAGGCCTGCCCTCTTACAGGGATTACTACAGCATATGTACCTGTTGATACTTGTCAGCAGCTGCTACTCGTGGCAGAACCGTGCAGGGATAACATATCATAAGGAATATGATCATATCATATAATCATATAATCATATAATATCATAACAATCATAGGGAATTATAGGCAAAAATAAATAGTAGTAATTATACACCGAGGTATTCATACACTGAGTTTGTGAAAGGAATGAGAATAGATACCAGCATGTAAAGTGATTGAGATGAGAGCTGTTTAATATTGTAAACAATCCAATCCTTACTATAATAGGAGTTGTCTCTGTCTGTCTGAAGCCATGTTAAGAACGGTAGGAAAAAAGATTCCTCACAGGGCATTCGAAACTAAACAAATCATCTAATCTGTGATGTCTAATCACCATCACCGAAGTGGTACACATTGCATATGGTCTCGTGGGTGCCTGGCACACTATCAGGATAGTTTGACAGCATCAGACACTCCCAACACTTTCTGATAAAATCTACCTACATTTTGTGCAAGTTCACCTCAAGCTTTAAACACTGATGAAAAGGAGTTGTCTTTCAGAGCTAAGTCATCAGCTGACAACTTCTGTTGGATTAAACTGTTAAAGATTTTCAAGTGTTCTTTTGTTTGTAGAGTAAAGCCGCATGTGAGGAGGCCTGCCTACCTACAGTGATTATTACAGTATATGTACCTGCTGTTACTTGTCAGCTGCCACTGGTGGCAAGGTCGTGCAGGAAAAACTTGAGATCATGGGGAGATATAGACATATAATATGAAGTATTAATATACAGATATACTGAGGTTGTGAAAGGAATGCAAATAGATTCTAGGGATTAAATTGATTGAAATGAGAACTGTTGAGTATTGTAAACATTTCGATCCTTATTATAATAGGAGTTGTCTCCATGTGCCTGAAGCCATGTTAAGAACGTTAGAAAAAAGACTCTTCACAGGGCATTTCTCTTCAAACGGCATTATAAACTAGATATTCAGCTTCTTGCTACCATCTGTTTCACTCGACTACTTGGCTGCATTTATGAATAATTGTGTGTATACTTATTACCGGTGAACAGCCTCTCATGGTGCATGGGACTGCCGGTGTACCAGTTAGTGATCAGCCCTTCATATCTGTTTATGCTTTTATAGCCAATTATCAATAAAATTATGATTTTTAGCTATTCACCCTTCCAGTATGAACAATAGTTGCATTTGTCTTGTATATATTAATTTCCTTGTTAATTGCTTGGGCTGGTTTTCGCAATGTGAATGGAAAAGTGAACTATATATTTAAATGTACAAGTTTAGATATACAAGTTTAGATAAAAGATTGCTTCATGCGGGGTTTGAACTTGTGACATTCCATCTGGTTGACCAATACCTTAAATTATCTTGCGCACGACTGTAAAATTATTGTAATAGCACTCACAGCATGGCTAGAAACAGATAGACTCACATCTTGATCTGTCTCTGTGATCAAAGCCTCATTGCTCACCAAATGCGATGTTATAATCTAGTTTTTTGTCCCTATGTTGAAAGGATTTTTACCGCTTTTTTCCTTTTGGTATTGGCATCAGCTGTTGTTGTGTTTATGTTTGCAGTGTTACCCGTCTCTGTTGACATCTATTTTATTTTGTATTTGCCAATGATTGTTGGAAAAAAACTTTAAATTTAGCCTGAGATACATTGCTATATTGTACGTTTTAAATACTCTAAAAAGTTTGTAGCAAGAGTTGAATTTGCGCCATTGTTTTTCTCTTACTGTTGTGTAAACATATCTTAGTAACCAATGCTGATGATTGGATAAATAAGATGTCGTATATTTATCTCTTTTAAACTTAAACAACTGTTAGATACGTCATTTTAAGGGAAGTCTGAATGTTTTAACTGCTACCAAGTTTTGTCAGTTTTAATCTTGAAACATCCTGGCACTCAGAACACCTAAAATAACAAACAGAATCTCACAGGAAAAAAGAATATCTATACTTTCTGATATAATCTACTAGAATTTGATGTGATCACATCTTTATGGATCAGAGATTTTTGAGTTTTAGTTTATTCTAACACCTTGACAGCTGTATTGGCTGAGTGGTCAAGAGTGCCTGACATGCGATTAACAACTTGTAGTTTGGTGTCACTAATTTTAAGTTGTAGGACCTTTTATACCACCAGAAAGGTGGTAAGAAGTACATCCTATCACATGTTGCTGTAGTTGTAAAAGAGATCTACTAAAACATGATTGTAACATGTAGTCTTGTCGGCACAAATATTGATTTTGTAGGAAACTTTTTGTTTCCAATAGCTATAACAATGATTCACTTTTTATTGCTGTAGTTTTGCAAATTCAAATACAGCCATAAAATCACGAAAAAATCACCAAATTAAGTATATATGGCCAATAAATAGCAGCTGTGGCCTTGTGGTCTAGCACGCTTGACCTACAAACAACATATTTTGATGTCAAAAAGTGATCGAAAAGTGTCACTGCTGGTAACAACAATGGTAATTTTACCTTAAATTACTGCAACTGGGCATGTCTCAAGTATTGGAGGTTTCCTTGCTGCTGGGTTCATACATGTTCAGATAAGCAGGTTTGTTCACCAATGCTTTCAAAGGTAAACTTCCATTAATATTCTTTTGGTTTCAATAGAAACTTTTGTATTTTTTTATTATTTGCGATTGTTTTTCACGCTTGGTGCGTCCTGACTTCGAAAATGTTTCAAAATTAAAATATACCAAACTTGATCGCAGTTAAAAATAATCAGAAGATAAATACATTCTAAATGACATCACTAATTGCTATTGTTGAGACAGTTGATATCAGCTTTTGCATTGAAGTTGGGGCACTACGTGTTTCTATGTTGTTGATCTCTTTACTACTATAGACATTATACTGACACTTTCAAATGATCGGAATGTTTTAACTGCAATCAAGTTTTGTAGATTTTAATTATAAAATATCGTTGAAGTCAGGTCACCGCAAACATCAAAAATAATCTCAAATGGTAAAAAAACACCAATAATTTATGTTAAAATCTGCTATATTTTTTGTACAAGTTTATCTTTAAACTGGCAGCAATATTGGGTCCCCACCAGCATATTACTTAGAGAGTTTAAGCATATGCAGAAGAGCAGCAGTGATAAGGTGTCACCTCGATAGATGCCTCACTTGATTCTGACACTAGTCAACTTTTTGATATTAGCTGTCAGTTTTGTTTTCGGTGGGTCATCAACATCTTTATGAACTCCGCAAAGGCAGAGTGAACATTGTACAACCTTATGCACTGAAGGGTCCAACTATAGGCCTTGATAGATGCCTTAATTAATTCTGACACTAGTTAGCTTTTTACCTTTAGCTGTCAGTTCCGTTTTCGGTGGGTCATCAACATCTTTATAAACTCCGCAAGGGCAGAGTGAACATTGTACAACCTTATGCACTGAAGGGTCCAACTATAGGCCTTGATAGATGCCTTAATTGATTCTGACACTAGTCAGCTTTTTACCTTTAGCTGTCAGTTCCGTTTTCGGTGGGTCATCAACATCTTTATAAACTCCGCAAGGGCAGAGTGAACATTGTACAACCTTATGCACTGAAGGGTCCAACTATAGGCATTGATAGATGCCTTAATTGATTCTGACACTAGTCAGCTTTTTACCTTTAGCTGTCAGTTCCGTTTTCGGTGGGTCATCAACATCTTTATAAACTCCGCAAGGGCAGAGTGAACATTGTACAACCTTATGCACTGAAGGGTCCAACTATAGGCCTTGATAGATGCCTTAATTGATTCTGACACTAGTCAGCTTTTTACCTTTAGCTGTCAGTTCCGTTTTCGGTGGGTCATCAACATCTTTATGAACTCCACAAAGGCAGAGTGAACATTGTACAACCTTATGCACTGAAGGGTCCAACTATAGGCCTTGATAGATGCCTTAATTGATTCTGACACTAGTCAGCTTTTTACCTTTAGCTGTCAGTTCCGTTTTCGGTGGGTCATCAACATCTTTATGAACTCCGCAAGGGCAGAGTGAACATTGTACAATCTTATGCACTCAATGATCCAACTATAGGAATTGAGTCATAGATCTTTCTGTAGTCATTACAAGCCATAGAAAAATTGTGTGTGTTGAGTCAAAATTATTAGAATCAAGGGAAGTATGAGTGTACTTTTTATTAGAGCTGATGTAGTTCTAAATATATATTTTACTTTGAGGTATTTAAACTAAGCATTGCGAATCATTGTAGATAATGCAGGCTTGTTATGAAATTATAATTCTTCCATAATTACTCAAGTAAATGAGTTACTATATTATTTATATTTATCTAACGTTGTGATTAAGATAATTGCAGTTACTTGACATTCAGAATGTGGTTTAGCTAGCCATCAAGAGAATAAACAGGGGGAAAATTAATGCCACGAGTGGGTCTTGAACCCACATACTTACAGAACACTGAGAAGATATAATTTTTATACTCCTTACTTTTATAGGACACTGAAGGCATTTGAAAAGAACTGTCAAAACTGATAAATGGGACAATTGATTCCCAAAGGAGAAATGACTGACTTGCGTTTAATCAAATGTGTTTAATTTCTATTTCAAATAGCTTGTTGTTATTTAACAAATTAACACTTTTGTACATTTGATGAAAATTAACTTGTGTTATTAATGTACATGTATAATTGTATACTTTTTTTGCTTTGGTATTTTAGGGTCAAACATAGACTGTAGAAACCAATTTATCAAATATGCTTCTGTTTGTTTTGATCATTTCATAAGTAGATACACGAGTTATATAAAAACCAAGATGCCCAAACCCCTGGTTATGGAAGGTCCCTAGCTCGTCCCTTATTGCTAGCTGTCAGTTTTTAGGCTACTATGTAATGTAGGAATGCCTCTATAATCATGAGCCTTGTTATGCACTTTACTGATAGCACTGATTGGGGAGGCAACTGCTATTAACCATTTCCTGCATTTCCGAAACTGACTCTAGTACTGGTATCAAGAACTAACAAGGAAATAATCTCTTTACTACTGCTTTCTAGTAGTAACCAAGTTTTACCCATTCTCTTACTTATGTTCTAATCTAGTTTGTGATGAAGATGTTATATAACAGGAGTAGCTGTGTGTGTTAAACTCTACCTTCTGTAAAATATAATTATTGTGTTTTTCAAGCTGATTAGCAGACTTCACGATCAAACAAGTTTGTCAGCTGACATATAATAAAGGTAATGGTACCTTTCCTCTTGTCTCCAACGACTAACTAGTTAACACATTTCTCCCCATAATAAATAGATAGATACGCTGGTTGCTGTTTAAGGTCTCTGATAATATGCTAGCGCCTTCTTGAAAATCATAGAGTGGCTACATGCTGACCAGTTAACAATATCTGTTCTGGCTGTATATTAGTCAATGTAGTTACTAGTAGCCACTACTATAATCTATTGGTAAGTTTTCTAGTTTGTTAAGTAGGGTTCTCTGTCGACCACTACTACTACCTAACATGAGAAAATATGATGATAATTCGGAGTTATCTTTTCTTTGTCAATACCTATGTTGAGCTAACACAGTAATTATTCGATTATACTATTCTATTACCTAATATAACTAATATTAACTAATATAACATTTTAGCACTGCACAAATATGGTTGTTACACTTGTTGCTGAATTTTTACATCACATATTAATTCTCTTTAGTAGACTTGGCAAGCCTCCAGACAGCAAGGCTATAATAAATTAGCTCTATACAAATGTTCTTGTTATACACAGGGGCGGGTGTCAATCAACAAGCTTTCTTCTAGTAGAGTTGGCAAACTTCCAAAAATTCAATCGGCTGCGAAGAACAGTATTGTCTTGATTAATAGTTTGTTAGCTTTATCATTCTTGGTTACTATACAGGAATTTAGGAAAAAAATTATAATAGGCTAGCTCTGTGAACCGACCTTTTAACTTTTCCTACAGACAGATAATAATCTCCAGTAAACAGATTACAGTAATTGAGTGTATCTATTCTCATACTGATTGTTCATGATGAAGACTATGTTATAACATACTACATGTGCTAATAATCATATGCACTTATGTCTGTTTTCTGTAACCTGCAGTTTTTCTTATCTACCTGCAAACATTCACAACATTCAGTATAGCAGGGCAATTCTATTAGATGCTTTATAACTTTTCTAATTGCTTATTACCAGCTTTCTTCTAGAAGGTTTGGCAAGCTTCCAGGATGCGTTGGATTTCATTTCTATGGATGTTTATCAAAGAAAGTTTGAAGAGCTCTCTGACTTGTCACCTATCGACATATTCTACTGCCCTGCTATGATAGTCTCACATTTTCTGCCCAAAGACAATATAATTTATTACAAACCTTTAAATTTAAAAAACACAGAGTAAAATATCCAAACAAGTATGAAAATGAGACATTCTGGTCCACAAATACCTGAACCCAGCCTCAAATATAATACCGGCATTCCAAGAGCCCAACACATAAAATCAAACATACATATTCAGGCCCTACAAGGATGCATGTAGTTGTCAACATGGCTACAAATAACATGATATGTACACCCATGCATGTATATATACTTATACACTCCAACACTATGGTGAATGTACTCTGATTGCTTAGCATACAGAAAGTCATATACAAGTAGAAACACATATTTTATACTCACACATATTCAGATGCATGCAGACATATGTACATATAGCAAGGATTACAGACAGTCATCAAGAACATCTAGTAATATAATAATCACTAGTAATAATAGAAGGAATCAACATGTTTATAATCAACTCTCTCTAGTTATCAGTTATGTCATCTTGTAGAAAGAGAAATTCTGGTTGTTGAATTGAAGTACAACTAGGGTGGATTCATACACATCTAAGGAGAACACATAATCTCCTGCTATATCATCATGTGCCATCTGAGAGACTATTTGCCCTGCAATATATAATAATAAATACACAGTCAGAATTCAACAGATGAATATTAGTTACACATGGACACTGCTGTCAGCCAGGTCTTCCAGTTAAAATAGAAGAAACATGGAGGCAGCACACAATTTAACATGAAATTACATGATACAGTTTAAAGGTGCAGATGATTGGCTCTATCATAGCACGATAATAGCCATTGTTACAGAGATTGTTGAATGAAAGGGTTAATATAGTAATAAATACATGCATTTTTTATAAGGCTTACAATCATTTTTTGAAAATGATTTTTTTTCTATTTAGCGTACATTAGGAACTCAGTCTACCATCAGCAGAAGCTCAGTTTATCATGCAGTTTTATAATTCACATTTAAAATGCCGCAAATACTGCATATGGTCAGCTTTTTGCTAGCCAAAGAACAAATGCTTCTTGGAGCTCAGTCTATAATAGAATAAAATGTGAGTCAAGGGCTTCCATTAATAAATTACAAAAAACTTTTCGTTTCAATAACATCCTGCGATATGAGCTCTGTCTACCATATGATATTATATCTGGTACCTTTAGTGTAAGCACAGCTTATGATGCAGTAATATATTATATATTACACTATTATATGGCTCAACTCTTTGTAGCCATACATACCTTTTAAAGTGTTTTGTTTGAAAAAAATAGGAGCTCAGTCTATCATAGAATATTACATATGACACCCTTAGCAGGAGCTCAGTCTATCATGAACTATTTAATATGCTAAAAGTATATGGTTACCTTCTGTGTAGCCATTTACATATTTTAATCAAAATATATCCCTATATTATAACAATATATATTATAACAACCCTGCATCATACTCAAAACTAACCTGTAGTAGAATTAATGATGTAAATAGTCTTGTTGTTGTATGCAGCCAGTACAATATACTCCCCATAGCTAACCAGCCCTAGAGGGTCCTCCACTTCAGTGAGGGTCCACATCACTTCCTGGGTGGTCTTGTCTATTTTAAACACTTTGGAATGTGCGCTAGATGATATTATGAGAGAGTTGTTGTCAGGGGCGCACATTCTGACACCACTGCTATCAGCGAGAAGAGGACAGGGAGTATGATGTAGAACTTGACCATCTAAGGAGTAGGTAGTGATTCTGGTGTTGGATGGGTCTGTGATAAGAACCTTGTCTTCAATTATCACCAGCGTGTCAGAGAGGAAGCCATGAAAAGGATGCTCCCAGCTGGTGATCAACTCCCCTGACATGCTGTAGACACCAACTGTATAAGGACTGGTACCGGATAATGTGTAAATTCTTTCCTTGTAGCAAGTGACAGACTCTACTGGACCAGAGGTAGAGATGAACTCGTTGGTGATCTTATTATCAATATCTACTCTGCTGACTGTCTTATCATATAGTCCAATATAAGTATTACCCTTATGGTGGCAGTTGGAGAGGGGACGGGCTGGTAGTTGTATGGAGGACAGTTTGGAGAGGGACTTAGGGAGTTGAACAGGTGGAGCCTTTTGTTCTTCAATGATAACATCATGAGAGGAGGTAACTTCTAATTCAATATCTCTCCTCTCACCTGTAGTATATAGAGTATACATGTGACTAGCAACAGTTACTAAATATTATACACAGAAATATTGTACTTGAGAGAAATATATTAGCTCATAGTAGTCAGGATTCCTGTTTTATCACCATCTTCACACTGCTCTGTATGCAACTATAATATTACGTTCATGAATTATCCTCTTCCTTACATGACAAGTAGAGTAAGGAAAGGATATTTTATCCAATTAAAAATAACGCAACAGTCAGCCCATGTGACAGCGCTGCCATACTGTACAACTATAAACTAATAATTAGTTATATAATACTAATATCAACTGCTATCAGCAGCATCCTATATTAACCATTGTTATATGAATTACTTGGAGGTATGCCAACCTGGCTCTTTTACCTAGCTATTTCTCACCTAAACACCAGACTATTAACTATTAGTATCATTAAAGGTGCTCTAGTATTCCATGTAACAATAGTAATTATTATGTGAGTATGTTGATATACAGTGATGGCAGCTCATCCTGTAAGAACTGGTTTGGCAGCGCAACTCTAGATTACACCGATGCTGCGCATGAATGGCAAGTAGGCTATGATACTTATATTTATCATTGATATAAGATATGTTTTTACCATTGAACCTGAGGCTAATGAGCCGTTCTGACAACTACAAAAAATTGTCTAGCTGTTTTTATTAAAAATATCTCAGCTATCAATATATCAGAAAGCTGAAATGACAAAATGCTGAAAAAAATTGAAACATCAGAAATAAAGGTGATGGACCATCATATACAGTAACTCTGAGGCTATGAACCTAACAGTTCTGCTCAGTAACAGTCTTAATCGTTATAAAGACAATAAAAGTTATAGTTTTATAGTATTTATATGTTTATACTTAGTCAAAAACTGGGTATTTGTTAATAGCGGTTTATTAGATTCATTCATGAGTCATCAATAGAGTAATCCTCTCTTTATTTTAATACCGTAGAAAGTGCATGACAAGCAGGATATAACTCCAAGATCACAGATATGATTAGAACTTAATGATTACCTGTAATTATTTATGTCCTTTTTATATTCGCCAACAAACCCTCCAGGACACATGTGTCAAAATTAAGGCTTTCACGACTTTCAGTGACCCAACATGTCATTTTATGTGAGAGATAAAGTTTTTTTTGTTATAGCCAACAATTTTAGATTTTAAATACAGCTCTACAAGAAATAACCAAACATACATTTTATTTGAAATACTAAAAAGGTACAAAGCAAACATGTTGTACAGCACATGCAGCACAGTGTGGTCACCCCTCAATGATGATAGGAAGTGTATACATCCATTTTCAGTTATTCATACCTATCTGCTTTAACTGTAGCTGGTCTGTAAGTTGGAGCTTTGGTAAATGCTCTTGGGTAATTTTGTCAAGCTGGGCCTTTAACTCCTTGAATCCTCTCACAATCGCCGCCTAAACATAGAGTTACCCTAATAGAATCGATAGAAGACAAAGAGATGTTATCTGTAAGTTGATATACTTACAGTCAGTGTATCTACGGGAGAACTGCCAATGCTGAATATAAGCCCTGACGAGCGGTGCCTGGAAACTGGACTGATGGTAGGTAAAGCAGAGATGGAAAGGCTGAGAGTGTAGACTAAGCAATGGAAACATACAAGTAAGGAGAGCTAGTAGACAGCTCACAATGTACGGTACATTAGTAGTAACAAGTACATAGACTCAGATACATTGAAGGAATGGATGGAGCAGGCAGCTGATGGTAAGAGGTTAGTAGGTCATCATAAATCAGTCTAGTAGTCTTATTAAGCAGATTAATCTGACTGAGTAGATCAATTGATCATATGCAGCAGATATGCTGACACGTAGACATGGATCCACTGCACAAAACAGACAAGTTCAGAAATAAATCTAAATAATGTACAAACGCAGCTATCCATATAATACAACAACTTCATAGACCTCAAGTACTTTACCACACAAGCACTGGTACATAAAAGTATATCAACATATTCACAAGCACTCACACACAGCTAGTACAAAAATCATGCACGATACCAAAGTCCTGAATAAGAACACCGATCAATAACTTACCGGGGGATGACTCTTGGTCCCAGTTTCGAGCAACTCTTGATGGGTTCTCAGGCTATTCCATTGCTTGAGCAACACATCTTCTATGAAGTCCGCAATTTTAGTCTGTGATTCCTGTCGGTTTTCAAGCACCTGTCTCTCAAGTGTGTCATATTTAAGTTTAACCTCATTCAGCTGTAACAGGAAATAGTAAACGGAAATAATAGAAAAGCTAAAAATTTGGAGTTGTAGCCTCCTCCTCATTCTAACACAGATCCTTCAGTATCACAGTAACCACTACTCAGTGTGTCTGCTCTTGCTGCAACTACTCATTCCACTGATGGTTTCATAAAACACCAGTTTGTTTCAGTGAATACTAAATATATTACTCTTACTATCTGCTGCTTTTGTAGCTTCTTAACATATTTATTAACAAATCTCTAAAATACACAGTCAATAGAGTCCTTAATAGTTACCTTAATAGAGTAACTGATAGATTTTAGGTACTGGTTTTACCATCATGAAACCTTGTAGCGATGATAATATTTACAAACCTGACTCTCTCTGGTTTTACGAATAAGCTGAAGCATGCTTTCTGTTTCAGCATCATAGTCCGACTGAACTTTGGATACTTCTTTGAAGAGTTTTTCATATTCCTCATCCTTCTTTGCACTCTCTACTGTTATCATAGTACTCAGGAGGGAGGCAGCCAGATCTTCAAGCAACTGGAAGTCATGTGGTCCACCTGTGTAATATTATCTTAGCTGTTAGTAAGAAACAAATCAAACTGGAAGTATGAATTTGATACAAACCTCATGATATTAGACAGAAGACAGATGTTTGTGTGACGTCGTCAACACCAAACTTTGATCCGGTCTTGTTGGCTATATTTGCCTTGAAACAAGTTCAGCTAAAGAATGTGTATATATGGTGTTTTCCTGTACTAATCTAGAATTTTGAAGCAGTTCAAAAAGCTAAATGTCTCACCGCATTCTGTATAATAAATCTTGAATGACCAACCAAATTTCCCTAACCTTGTTATAACTGGAAAAAGTGGGTCCATTAAACCACTTAAATAAGGAGAAAGGAAGGAACAGACTGTGAGGAAAATGGAAGTAACTGCAAAATTCTATTAATTTGTCAGACGAGTGTGCGATATTTGTCTTTGACTTTTATTGTAGTCAAATCTCATCAAGGCAGTTGCATTATAAAATGAATATTTTAACAACTGTTTCTATTAATTTTATTAATTACAAACGTTTGGTCAGAATAATAAGTTTAAAACAGCCGAGTTTTAATTACAAGTTGAACTTTTTGTATTCAGAGCAATTTGTGTTCCTTTATAAAATATACTAACTGAAGATCAGCCTGCCAATCATGACAAGGCAGCAGATGTAAATATGAAGCACTCTTTACATATGCTAATAGATTGGTGTTCTCCACTAGCATCAGCTACAGCAAAAACCTCATACAAATTTGCCTACTACAGAGCGCCCTGGGGTAACGATGACACTGGCCTTTGATTTTTTTGCCCGGCGATGCGGAACACAATGATTTTTTGCTCTTTCTATACAAATACCTTCAGCCATATGTTATTAATAAAATTTGTCTCGAAATTCAAATTTGGCCATCGGTTGTGCTTATTACGCCAGAATAATACTAGTGTTTACCAATAGCATCGGCAGCAGCAACATTCCCTATGCTGATAAGTTCACTGATGGGTTACAGTGTTAACTCAATAAGCTTACCATTATCACATCTGGTTGAATCTGCTACACATTTCATACAGCTGATGGTATGGCAGACCTTACATCCCATTACTAGCGGCTGATTCTCATGTTTTGTACAGATTTCTGGCAGATGGGGGCTTTCTTTTGATAAATACTGAGCCATGGGAGTTGTATGATGGTCTTCTAAGGCACCATCGTGTAGCTGAAATAAAGCCAAACATGTTATAGCACAATACCAGCTATAGACACTGGCGTGATACACTAATTGACTAATTGCCTCGCTTAATCCGCATGATTCCCATAATTCGAACGATCCGCAAGTTGAGTTACTTAGCAATCGAGCGTTTCAATGAACACCTGGCGATGCGGATTTAACACCAGTACTTGACTCCGTAGGTCAAGTATTAGCCTAATTAATGACTCTATAAATAGCTAAGCGGTCTTGTCACGCTTAGCTTAGCAGCGATCGTTCGGAACGTTGGCGCATTGAGACTGCTGAAATCGAAATAAAAACGACTGAAGCGTGAAAATGTTTTTAATGTAATAGCCAACGATAATCAAATGCGCATTAATAGCAAGTACTGTTTCCATGATTCGCAAGCACGATGGATTCGATAAAGTTTTGCGGATCGCAAAACTTGCTTAGCTTGCGAATTTATGCAGATAGCTTGCGGATTTATGCCGTTTCCATGACGCGGTTATCTTGCGGATTGGCTCTAATTTGCGAATTATGCGGGTCATGGAAACGCAGTGATAGTCATCAATTAACCAATCGAGTTGCTAGAATAAAGAAATATGTGGTTGCCATAGAATTCCCATCATTGTAATTTGTCAGGCAAATAAAAAGATTCAAGATATCGGTGACAGGCCTTTATCAATATAAATTAACATCTGAGGGAATTGAAGGATAATTTTGGATTCTCTGGGAAAAGTAGAGAAACAGTTGCGACTCAGATAAGACAATGACAATGTGATATCTATTTGTAAACTATAATAAAGCATATTCACTACTCATAACTTGGATAGATACATGTATAATATCCACTTTTGTATCAATGAATAATGGGAGGTTGTTGAGCATGCGTATACAAAAACAATTGTGCATAATTTTTATTGCAGCTAAACTTATACAAAATTATAAACATAATGTTATCACCTTTAGTATACCAACTGCCTATTATAATCATGTTTAAATGAAATGGCTGAACAAGCGCTAACTAGTGATTTATTTTGCTCTGCTATCAGGATAACCATTAGAAGTAACTTTGATTCATAAAATAACAACAAGTAAAAATGCTCTTTCATAGTAAACCTCTAGTGATTAACTATATAACTTAGTTGAAACTGCATAGCCTAAGTACAAAGTTTCTCCTACTAAGTAATAAGCGTATAGCAGGTCACCCCCTAATAATCTAATGCTGTATATGAGCTGGTGGCTAGAGTAAATATTTACAGAGAGAGATATTGCAGCTGGTTAGCACAAGTAAACAACTGGACCATTCCATTTATATCTAATGAATAACAAAGCTAACAACAGCAATTATGCTGCTCTGTAAAATGACCTTCATGTGACCAGCTGAAATCTGAAGGTATGAATGGTAATGACAAATAACCTATTGTACTACATGTGCATATGTTACATACCTCAAGGTGCTGCGTGCAAAACTTTCTGGAGCAATCTGTGCAATATGACACAGCCTGACGCTTGTTTTGTCCCTTCTTGACACAAGTGTCACAGAATAGCGCATCATCAAAATCTGGGAGCATTTCAGGAGACATTTTATACACTTTGCTAAAAATCAGAGATGGCATAAAACAGAACATTCCAAAAATAGTGTAATAAGATAATATTACTAATATTGTTACAACAATACATTATGTTATCCTAAAAGTTTATTGGACGCTTGCTCCAATAGATATGCTATCATAATAAAACTATAATGGGCAGCTCATTTTTTCCCAATTTAGATCAATTTGCTAATGAAATACTCTCAATTATCTATAATATTATTAACCATCTTTTGTCCATCTGTTGACTATTACTGTCACAAAGCAATGTTTATTCCCTGATTAGTACAATTATTTGAGGATTTGGTAAACAGCTGATTAGCTCAGTTGGTTAGAGTGTCAGCTTGATAATCAGCATGTCAGGTACTCAAGATCCATGTTGACCAACATTTTAGTCTTCTCATAACTTGCGTTTACATAATTTTTAGATTGACTAAATGTTGGCACAATTAAAACCGCTGCAAAACAAAAATTAAATGAATCTCCAATAATTAATTTCAGATTAAAGTTACAATGGAAATTGTAGTCTGTCCAGAGGACTTATGAAAAAACTAATTTCATCAAATTTCATCAAATTTTCATAAATCCTTCTCATTTGTCCAATAAAAAGGTGTACAAATGAAGAGCATGATAGCTATCTTCAGCTTGCGTTTATCAATATTCAACTCATCATGTTTGTCTCTATTGTCGGTTGTTCAGACCTGTTCAAATCAAGTAAATGCTAACTTATTAAAACATGTAAAGTAACTAACAACCTGTCCTACTAGTCGTTATCCCTGAAGAGGAAAATGATTGGATGAAAAACTTCAACAACAATAACCATTTAAAGCGTTTACAGGGTCAATAGTTGAATGTGTATTTTTTTTCCAGTTTACTCTCACATGTTAAATATTTTTAATGTTAACATGATGGTATCATTGAATATTACTTACCCGCAACTTTGCAAACCACACCAGAAAATGTCATTCTCTTTGTAGTGTGATGTAAGGCAAGGCATGCAGTTTATGTGCCCACATGGCAGCTTCTTCGGATCAACTATTTTATCATTTTTTAGACCGCAAAACTCGCATTCGATGTCCTCTGCTGTGGTAGCCATTGCTTCAAAGAAATAACAACATTACAAGATAATTTAAAAGCTCAAAGGATGCAAATTTTTATTCCTTAAAATTAAATTTTAAGTGTTGTATTGTAAAAATGATATGAACATAAATAAGCATTGGACCTAAGCAGAAAATTAGCGCACATCAATGCAATTTCCTAAAAATGTATTAGAAAATTCCTTCTTAACGTTATAGAAAGCCATCCTATTTTCCACAGAAGGGAGCAGAAATTGAAAAAGTTCCTACCGGTTTCCTTATGATTAACTGATAGCGTTTTAATACTATTTATACTTATAACAAAAATATTTCACTTTCAGTAATAACCGTAGATGTTTTATAACTAATACACAGTTTTGGAGACTAGCGAGGCAATCTTGTGTCCGTGACCATAAAAGGTAACTTCTATGGTGAAACAAAGATGTATAAATTTCCAATAGAAATCCCGTGAACAAAATAACATCTGAATGTGAGATGAATCTTTGGTGGTATTCGTCACTTGTAATACATTTAAAAGGTACATTATAACCTCAGAAATGCACAAAATCAGAAATATTCACAGTAAAAATAGGATAACTACTAGTAATACAAACTGAGCCTGTCATGACTAATCAGTCTACAGTTAAAAGGTTAGTGATTAGTTTACCAAAGTGGTGATTGGCATATATTGACTTTACAAGATGACATTAATTGCACAAAAAGTACTAACTTCTTAAAAAAAAACTTGTACAATCTAGAATGTTCTATAAAAAGCTGCACACATGTCTCTAGAATGATGTTGATGAACAAACTCAAAAATTCTTTTTCACACTTTTTAGATAGTACTCTAACACACGCCTAACACAGGATGAGTAGTTTGTCAGTAAAGCCAAATATTGTTCCCCAGTGTGAAGTAATTTGTGGTGGGTTTATCTTATCACATTTAATAACAAGGCTGCTGCAAAGCGTTTATTTTTTATAATAAAATGCATGCTTGGCAGTAAGCAATACTGTCAGCATAGTTAGCAAACAAAAGCAATTCATGTACGTGGTTAAATTTTAATAATTTTCGGTAATCTTTTGGTATGGAAATATCACCACAACGCGATACAAACGTGAAGGAAGCCAGACCACAAGATAAGCATATAATATGTACAAACAACAAGACACCCGAATCAACAAAATCAACAATAACTAAAGTTGTAAAAAAAATAATTAAAAATTCTGAAAAATGAAAGAATCAATCATAGAAAATAAGTCAATCGTCGTACTAGAGAACCACCAAAAACATTGGAGATGAATCAGGTGATTACACGTAGATGACTACATCTTCTATCACTACATAGTGCTAACACTTTTTTAAGGTTACAACTGAACAGCTTATTGCATTATATAACCGTAAATTACTTGAAATGTTCTGAACACATCGGTGAAGGCTAATACTTACTGTTAGGGCTTTCAATCCGAATGAATTCTAACGTTCCGCAAACGTTTCTACAACAATAATGCTACGGACAAGCGTTACCAAGCAACAAGGCGGAAATACTACTGCGTTCGATACCGTTTATGACAATTCATAAAGTGAAATTGTCGCGCGTGCGCAGGAAGTCCTGATTGTTGAGATACCGGCTTGTCTAACGAAACGTCAACAAAAAACAATTTTATTAGACATTTAACCATAATTTGTGTTTGAGGATACAAGGACTGGGCGAGCTGTATTCTTGCTTTACGTAAACGACCGCAAGACGACTGTTTTAGCAATCCGTTACTAAGATGTACCTTTCCCATACCCGTAGGTGGCCGCAGGCCGGTCATCTGCTTATTAAAACCGCTGCTCTCCTTCTTGGAATGCCCTGCGAACCTCACAAATTAATACACGTTAAATTTTGTAAAGAAACAAGCTAGTTTGCGTTATTAACATTGAATGTCAATCGTGATTTGGAAAGAGTAACGGATAAAAGAGTAAGTCGGTCTATTCTCATAGACTTGTTAACCATTTCTTCTTGGGTATACGCTGTTTGGGATTTATTGTGGTTTACTTACAATTGGTTAGAGTTTTACTGGGTACATGTTTTGTGAATTGTTAGCCAAGTGCTTATGCATGTTTTTTTTACTAATTTATTATATATGCTGCGTAATTGGATACGATTGTAGGGTCTGCATCAATATTTTTTTAAGAGTCGTACAAAATTTGCATTGGGTTGAATTTTTGTGCAAAACCTGTATCTTTTGTTCGCTTTCAAAGTTTATTCTTACGCTAGTTTACCTATAAAACCATTAATTTTATTCAAAGTTCTTTTTAAAGTAACTAACAATTGGTTAGAGGTTTTAAGGGTATGTGTTTCGTGAATTGTTTGCCAAATGCTTATGCACGTTTGGCGAATTATAAAATTCAATGTGAATTTCATGCACAGTTGGTCATTGCACAAATAAATATGCCACGCTGTATAATCATTTTGCAGGATAATTACAGACCTTTATATATAAGTGTGCTCACTTTTTATTTTTATGATGCTTGTTTCTGGTTACTGTTTTGTTATTTTGAAGATAAGGTTTTTGTATATCTGGTTCTAAGCACCATGTTAATCTTTAACTTATGATTCTACTTTTCTTATTCAAAAGGTTAAGCAAAACTTCTGTTTGCTAATATCAATGATATACAGCCCCCCAAGGATAGCCGACGGCTATCATATGGGCGCGGTTTAATGATGGAGCTCTGTTATTGTGCTAGCTCTGGCTTGTGCTAGCCTGGGTTTCGGAGCAAACACAACTCTCGCGGGGCGGTCGCGTTGCCTTGTTAGGTTTTGGAAAACACGACTCACTTTTATCGTTTAATCAGCTCATTAAGTCAGTAGGCTCCGCGGTTCACAATAGCAAACCTTGAATTTCTACAATGTAGGGGTGATACCTAACCAAAATAATATATCCATGCAAAATAAAACATTTTCAATTACCTACTCTTAGTAATTTTAAAATTTGTAAAGGTCGTAGTATATGCTTAAAGTTGAATATAATTACCCGAACATCGGCATTTTTTTTCTAGTTTTTGATTAATATTTTGCCACCCCTAATATAAAATGACAAAGTCTTTCATCGTTTTTACATTGTTTTATCTAGCCATTAAGATGGGACAGCAGGCAAAGCTGTGCAGTGTAGTTTTCATACTCAAAATCTAAATACAAAACCGAATTTGAATTATTTTACGATTGTGACTATTAATATCACGAATGCTTGTGAATGGCAACTGACTGATCATGACGGTGACAATATTGGGATACTATATTTATTTGACAACAAAATGAATTCAACAGATAAGTAAAATAACCACTATAGTTCATAATATTTGTAAATTTACAAGGTGCTTGTCAGCGTATTTGTTTGTTCGGGTGCCGTGTTCGGGTTAATCGCAACAGAGCTTCATCATTAAACCCCGCCCATATGAGTGACGTCGGCTATCCTTGGGGGCTGTATATCATTGCTAATATCATACACACAATTTTTATTGCAGCCAATATTTGCGATGCCATTAAAGGGGAGGATTTCCATCAGTGCAGGCTGTATCTTCTCTCAGCTCTCTAGAGCTTAAATACAGCGAATCATCAGATCTTACAGATATATGGCTGTTGGGCATACCTTATCCTACGGGTAATCTTTAGTTGTCCTTCCTATCAAATCCTCTTAATGCCGCTTTCAACCTGTGATACTAGTATTATTAGTTTTCCAATATTCCTCGTCTTCTGTTGTTTTCCTAGTTGCTGCTGTGTAACTCAATTGTTTAGCATATCAGCTGGGAAATGGGAGGTCATGATATCAAATCATCTGTGATACGGATTCTTCAATCTAAGTTTTAATAGCTATAGCTGGACAGACAGACATCCGAACAGATGACAAACTTTTGAGATTCATATATATATAGATTACAATTTCATCACATACAATCATGACAGTCTAAATAGTGGTTAGAGAGTGCTGTATATCTCCATTGCTATCATTCAGTCATCTCACAGTTATTTGATCCTGCTGTCAGTTCAAGCACTTGTACACCTTCCATCTCCAGATATGTTCTTTCTGTTGAGCTGTATATTGTCTTCTATTCCTCTCTAGTATCATCTACTCTTTACGTGTCTCCACTCCTGTTCTATTCTTCTAAGAGCCTTTGATTGTCAGGTTTGGGTCTCTGCTACTCACTAGCTGACCAGCTATTGGTAAGTTGTGGATTATTTTGTGTTATTTAGATGTCATGATGGAACCATTGTGTGAATAGTAAATCTGTGTATATTTTGTTTTGTTAGAAGCTTCATAAAAAGGTTAGATAACTCCTAAATTTATCTTCACTTTAACCATTTCATGACCAAGCTATCCTGATTCGTTGTCTGTCATTAGCTTATTATGGTTGATCTGTCATGTTTTATATGTGCGTACTTGATCTTTTCAATTCTCTATTTCATCAAGTGCCGTCAGTTTCTATTATTAACTCTTATAATTACAGCACTATTTTGAAGACGTTGAAAAAGTTTTTAAGCTGATCTATTCATTTGCATAGCAAAAATTAAATATTGCATCGAAATAACCAATATTAACAAGATGGAGTCCACTGGTGTTATGAATTGGCGGTATAACTTTAGAATTTGCAGGAGTACTTAGTTTATAGTATATTCCATGTCCTTACTAGTTATAGTTATACCATGTTTCAATCACTCACTCTACACTCAACCTGCTCATTGCCAAATCTTCACTTTTCTTTTTTTTAAGTACTTTAAGCGTTCCTACAACAGAAAGTTCTTAAGTTCCTATAAGAACAGTGAAGTACATGTTAATTGTCTGATTCGGTCCAAGATCTTTCCAAACTCACCTCTTTAGCCATGCGAAAAGGAAAAACTTAACTCAACTTTTTTAATTTGTGGGCTGTATAGTAACTGCCATATAAGCGGTTTGCATCAGCAAATTTTCTCCCTTTTATGATCAATATCACTGGTTATATAGACCATGATTGTAGTAATTTTACAACGAGGAGATGAGAACTACACATTTTCTGCATTGATTTACAACGTTTTGCTTATTTGTTCCAATCAGTATGGTCTATTCTGCAAAGTAAAACTAATGACACATTTTGTTATTGGTTCTACAATAAAGCAAAACGACAAAATGTTGATGTTTATTATAAGCTAGACCCTTGCATAGAGAGGTCAAGGTTATAATAAAAGATAACTTTCGACGATACTTCAACTCTTGACATTCAGATTAGTAGATCGCTTTAACACATGCGCTAGTCAACTGCCTTTAAGTATTTATGAGCAATTTGCACAGCTGTCCTATTCTCTGTTTTATCTACACATTTGACGATCTATCCCAACAAATTAGTATGTCGCGAAAGATATGTATATAATAAATATCACGCTACACGCACGTATATAACAATATTACGCTATATGCATGTTGTTTTTCCTCCGCAAGTGCGGTGAGATAAACTAACATTCTAATTGAATATGAAAACTCGACCGACTTGACACTTTACGTTATACAAACATTTTTAAATAGTATGAAGTGGAAACTAAATAAAATTTCTACGTTATCCGGAATTTATGTTATAGGATATATACATTATAGGAGTGTCTAATGTATCTGATATACACATTATGTGAGTGTCTACTGTATAGGAGTGTCTACTGTATAGGAGTGTCTACTGTATAAGAGTGTCTACTGTATAGGAGTGTCTACTGTATAGGGGTGTCTGCTGTATAGGAGTGTCTACTGTATAGGAGTGTCTACTGTATATGAGTGTCTACTGTATAGGAGTGTCTGATGTATCTGATATATACATTATATGAGTGTCTACTGTATAAGAGTGTCTACTGTATAGGAGTGTCTACTGTATAGGAGTGTCTTTTGTATAGGAGTGTCTACTGTATAGGAGTGTCTACTGTATAGGAGTGTCTACTGTATTGGAGTGTCTACTGTATAAGAGTGTCTATTGTATAAGAGTGTCTACTGTATAGGAGTGTCTACTGTATAGGAGTGTCTACTGTATAGGAGTGTCTACTGTATAGGAGTGTCTACTGTGTAAGAGTGTCTACTGTATAGGAGTGTCTACTGTATAGGGGTGTCTGCTGTATAGGAGTGTCTACTGTATAGGAGTGTCTACTGTATAGGAGTGTCTACTGTATAGGAGTGTCTACTGTATAAGAGTGTCTACTGTATAGGAGTGTCTACTGTATAGGGGTGTCTGCTGTATAGGAGTGTCTACTGTATAGGAGTGTCTACTGTATATGAGTGTCTACTGTATAGGAGTGTCTACTGTATAGGAGTGTCTACTGTATAGGAGTGTCTACTGTATAGGGGTGTCTGCTGTATAGGAGTGTCTACTGTATAGGAGTGTCTACTGTATATGAGTGTCTACTGTATAGGAGTGTCTACTGTATAGGAGTGTCTACTGTATAGGAGTGTCTACTGTATAGGAGTGTCTACTGTATATGAGTGTCTACTGTATATGAGTGTCTGATGTATCTGATATATACATTATATGAGTGTCTACTGTATAAGAGTGTCTACTGTATAGGAGTGTCTACTGTATAGGAGTGTCTTTGGTATAGGAGTGTCTACTGTATAGGAGTGTCTACTGTATAGGAGTGTCTACTGTATAAGAGTGTCTATTGTATAAGAGTGTCTACTGTATAGGAGTGTCTTTGGTATAGGAGTGTCTACTGTATAGGAGTGTCTACTGTATAGGAGTGTCTACTGTATAGGAGTGTCTACTGTATAGGAGTGTCTACTGTATAGGAGTGTCTACTGTATAAGAGTGTCTATTGTATAAGAGTGTCTACTGTATAGGAGTGTCTACTGTATAGGAGTGTCTACTGTATAGGAGTGTCTACTGTATAGGAGTGTCTACTGTATTGGAGTGTCTACTGTATAGGAGTGTCTACTGTATATGAGTGTCTACTCAGTATGAAAAAAAACAACAAAAATGTTATCATTGCTGTACAGCAGACAAAACACTTTAAAAGGTAGATTTAGTACATGTAGTTCATATCTGAGTAGGTGAACTATAAGTGACCTCTGATATATATTTACTCTTGGTTTAAAGTCAAACTCTATGTCATTATCTTGTAAATTTTTGCTACTGCGGAATTGTAAGAGCAATATTACATTTCCCCCTTCCCTGAACCCCCTTCCTTTAGCATTCAATGTAACAATAGCTATTATTGTGCTATGAGAGAGCTAATTATCTGCAGCTTTGAAATTTATCATGTAATTTCATGTTAAATTGTGTGCTGCCTCCGTGTTTCTTCTATTTTAACTGGAAGACCTGACTGACAGCAGTGTCCATGTGTAACTAATATTCATCTGTGGACGTCTGACTGTGTATTTATTATTATATATTGTAGGGAATATAGTCTCTCAGATGGCACATGATGATATAGCGGGAGATGTGCCCTCCTTAGAAGTGTATGAATCCACCCTCCTGGTTCCTAAATACAACAACCAGAATCTCTCTTTCTACAAGATGACATAACTAATAACTAGAGAGAGTTGATTATAAACATGTTGATTCCTTCTATTATTACTAGAGATTATTATATTACTAGATGTTCTTGATGACTGTCTGTAATCCTTGTTATATGTACATATGTCTGCATGCATCTGAATATGTGTGAGTATAAAATGTGTGTTTTTACTTGTATATGACTCACTGTATGCTGAGCAATCAGAGTACATACACCATTGTGTTGGAGTGTATGAGTATATATACATGCATGTGTGTACATATCATGTTATTTGTAGCCATGTTGACAACTACACGCATCCTTGTAGTGCCTAAATAAGTGTGTTTGATTTTATGCGTTGGGCTGTTTGAATTCTGGTATATTTGAGGCTTGGTTCAGGTATTTGTAGACCAGAATGTCTCATTTTTATACTTGTTTGGATATTTTACTCTGTGTTTTTTAAATGTAAAAGTTTGTAATAAATTATATTGTCTTTGGGCAGAAAATGTGAGACTATCATAGCAGGGCAGTAGAATATGTCGATAGGTGAAAAGTCATAGAGCTCTTCAAACTTTGCTTGATAAACATCCATAGAAATAAAATCCAACGAAACCTGGAAGCTTGCCAAACCTTCTAGAAGAAAGCTGGTAATAAGCAATTAAAAAAGTTATAAAGCATCTAATAGAATTGCCCTGCTATACTGAATGTTGTGAATGTTTGCAGGTAGATAAGAAAAACTGCAGTTTAAAGAAAACAGACATAAGTGCATATGATTATTAGCACATGTAGTATGTTATAACATAGTCGTCATCATGAACAATCAGTATGAGAATAGATACATTCATTTACTGTAATCTGTTAACTGGAGACTATTATCTGTCTGTAGGAAAGGTTAAAAGGTCGGTTCACAGAACTAGTCTATTATAAATTTTTCCTAAATTCCTAAATAGTAACAAAGAATGATAAAGATAACAAACTATTAATCAAGACAAAATTGTTCTTCGGTGCAAATTGAATTTTTGGAAGTTTGCCAACTCTACTAGAAGAAAGCTTGTTGATTGACACGACTGTGGCGTGTATAAAAGGGAAGCTTGTATAGAGCTGAATTTATTATGGCATCGCTGTCTGGAGGCTTGCCAAGTCTACTGAAGAAAGTCAATATGTGGTGTCACTGTTTACTGTTCTTTTCCTATTTGTATTGGCATCAGCTGATGTTTTGTTTATGTTTGCAGTGTTACCCGTCTCTGTTGACATGTACATCTATTTTATTTTGTATTTGCCTATGATTGTTGAAAAAAAAACTTTAAATATAGCCTGAGATACATTGATATATTATACGTTTCAAATACTCTAAAGAGTTTGTAGAAAGGGTAAAATTTGCGCCATTCTTTTTCTTTTACTGTTGTGTAAACATATTATGTTTACACAACAGTAAAAGTTCGAACCCAACATGAAGCAATTTTTTATCTAAACTTCTTAACCGTAGTTACATTTAAATATATAGTCCACTCTTCCATTCACATTGCATAAATCAGTCCAAGCAATTAACAAGGTGAGTAATATATGCATGATAAATGCAACCATTGTTCATACTGGAAGGGCGAATAGCTATAAATCATAATTTTGTTGAGAATTTGCTATAAAATCAAAAAACAGATATGAAGGGCTGATCACTAACTGGTACAGTGTCAGTCTCCATGTACCACGAGAGGTTGTTCACATGCAATAAGTATACGCACAGTTATTCTAAAATGCAACTAAGTGGTTGAGTGGCACAGATGGTGGGAAGCTAAATATCTGGTTTCAAATGCCGTGTGAGAAATCTTTTTTCTAACTTTCTTCACATGGCTTCAGACAGACAGAGACAACTCCTACTATAGTAAATATTGAATTGTTTACAATACTAAACAGTTCTCATTTTAATCACTTTAATCCCTAGAATCTATTTGCATTCCCCTTCACAACCTCAGTATATAGGTATATTAATACTGCTTATTATCTGTCTATATTTCCCCATGATCTCAAGTTATTCCTGCACGACCTTACCACGAGTGGCACCTAACAAGTATCACCTAGTACATATGCTAGTACAGTACCTAGTACCTAGTACAGTGGTAATCACTGTAGGTAGGCAGGCCTCCTCACATGCAGTTTTATTCTACAAACAATAGAACACTTGAAAATCTTCTAGTTTGATGCACCAAAAGTTGTCAGCTCATGATTTAGCTCTGGAAGACAACTCCTTTTCATCAGTGTTAAAAACTTAAGATGAACTTGCCCAAAATGTTGGTAGATTTTATCAGAAAGTGTTGGGGAGTGTTTGATGCTGTCAAACTATCCTGATAGTGTGCCAGGCACTCACGAGACTATATGCAATGTGAACCACTTCAGTGATGGTGATTAGACATCACAGATTGCTGGATCTACAATTATATTTAAACCCTCTAAGTAACATGTCGTCGGGGACCCAATATGGCTGCCAGTTTAAAGTTGAACCTGTATAAAATTTTAGTATAATTTATCAGAGAATATCGGTGTATTTCTATCATTTGCAACTGATTTTGATGTTTCAGGTGATCTGACCACCAGGATATTTCACAATTAAAATAGACAAAATCTATCGTGGTTAAAACGTGCATGGCTCATCTCTCATTGGTTATTAGCAGCTGCTAGCTTGTACTGCCTCGGAAGATGCAATCACACTTGATCTGCTCTGATTGATTGTCTCAATCGTACAATCACTTGAAATTTAATTGCAATTTGTTAATTTAATAAACTCAAACTGAATTTTACTTGTTTTCTTTAAAAAATCTCAGTCAGCCATAAAATGTTTTTCTTTATATTTATAGACTAACCAAGACTTAGGTGAATTATTTTTGATAACCGGTTGGATTCAAGCAAAACAATCAATGTCTATAAGTTATTGTTAGGATGAAATCTTCTGGGTTTATGCTATAATTTCAATTTACTAAAATATATAAACTAGTAATTGTTACAGTTAATAATCAGTGAGTATTAGTGAAGAGCTGGTAAATCAGAATAAATAATAAACTATTATAAAAGGAAACTAGCTGAGGTTATCTCAATGGTGAATATTGTGGGCAAAATCTTACAATGTTATCAGACACTGCATGTTACTCTTTACTTCCCGTTCTTTAATAAAATAAGTAGCTAATATTTTATATTATTTATTGCTAGTCTTTGCGTGTACTCAACAACTCAAAAGCTAAAGTTTTTCAACATTTACCTAAGCATAAGCAATATTTTTAACATAAAATGACTTAAATTTCTCAAAGTTTTACAGCTTTCCTGATAAAAGTACCAAAGTTAATGGAAATTAGACAACATAAAAACAATAAAAGTATTAACCATATGATATAGCAAACAGTGCTCAGTATATCTATCACTCACTTGGACACCTAGCTTGTTGAAATATGTACTGGATATAATCAGCAGACGTCACATAACCTTAGTATAACTGCTCTACGTACTGATACTTGGTGTATCTGAAGCTACTTGAAATGAATAAAATGATCACACTTACATAAAAGTGTTTGGCAATGGTTAATGTTGAGCCATTTTTATGAGTGGACCTTTTGAAAAAGCACTGGTGCACAGCACTAGTACGTAGTGAAGACATGATCAGAGGCAGCATGTTTGATGAATGTTTTTTGAACTGCCTTCTAAATACATTCATCAAATATAGCTTAAATTCAAGAATAAAAAACATTAGAAATTTTTATCGTAATGCTTACTGTAATGAGAATCGTGTTTCTCTGTAGCCTCGGTTGGAGCGTTATTATTAAAAAGATTGCTCCGGGTGGGAATTGAACTTACATATTCAGGTTTCAGGCTAACCACACTACCATCTGCAACTCACACCAATCTTTTTCTATTCAAGAATAATTATGCACATAATTATTACACATGATTATCACTCACGGCGCACAGAACTGCCAGGGGACTGATGTTTACAATAGCCAAAGCCATGTCAGTTTTCTGTATGCCCGAAGCCACGATTATAGATTGGAAAAAGATTGCACTGTACAAGATTTGAACCGGAACTTTTCACCTTGGTGAACTGACACTATAATAACTGCTCTAATTCACTGCCTATTGGTTTACCAGAGTAATGTAAAATAATATAGTTATTGCACCTGAAAATCTCTGTAGGCATAACAGATTGCCAGGGTACTCATAGATATAATTTTATTAATATTAAATTGTTTACATTAATCTTCCAACATTTAATCATGGCTTTAAACAAAAAATAAAGCCTTAGATCAATCGGCTTGCTCAAAGAAAACCTAAGCTATGCACAAAACTCACTCCATACCTAGTTATTGTCTATAGACTCAGATCCAAAATATTTCAGTTTTCCTTGATAAGACGAGAGAAAGAAATCGAAGCCAGACCTACTTTGCCTAATAACCACCCATGCATCACTAAATCTCACAGTAAGTAGATTTAAAATCTTCATGACCATCTTCCGTTAGCAATGCGTGAATCAGCCCAACAAATTACAGTAATTAACAAGACAAGTAATGTGAACGAGGGAGGCAAATGAAATTATTGTTCATACTAGAAAAGTGTTTTCTATAAAGTACGATTTTCTTGAAAATTGGCTACTAAATCAGAAACAGATATGAAGTGATGATCACAAACTGGCACACCGGCAGTCCTGTGCACGTGTAGCGAGTATGTGTACAGTTATTCCAGAATACAACCAAGTGGTTGAGTGACACAGATGGCAGTAAGCTTAATTGGGAAGTTGAATATCTGGTTTCGAATGCCCTGCGAGGTGTCTTTTTCCTAACATTTATAGCACAGTTTTAGACAGACAACTCCTATTATAGTAAAGATTGAATTGTCTACAATATTAAACAATTCTCATCTCAATCACTTTACAACATTCATATAAAAATAGTATATATTTTATCACATACTTATCCAAACGTTCTTAACATGGCTTCAAACAGACAGAGACAACTCCTATTTTACTAAAGACCCTATTGTTTACAATACTGAACAGGTTTCATCTCAATCACTTTACTCACTAGAATCTATTATCATTCCTTTCACAACCTCGTTATATAAATACTACATATTTTCTGTCTTTTTTTTGTCATGATTGTTGGTTATCCTTCCATAGTCCTGTCCCCAGTCGCAGCTGAAAAGTATCAACAGGTACATATGCTATAGTAATCACTGTACATGGGCCGGCCTCCTCACAAGTGGCTGTACTCTATAAACAAAAGAACACTTGCAAAGTTCTAATGAAGCTTGATTCAACAGAAGTTATCAGCTCATGATTTGTTTTAGCAAACAGATATTTCCATTTGTATTACAAATCAGAAAAGAACATGCACATAATTTTAATACATTATATCAAAAAGTATTGATATTGTTCAATCATTTGTGATTGCTTTTGTTGTTTTAGGTAATCCGACTGCTAAGATATTTCACATTTGAAATTGACAACAATTCATCGCAGGTAAAATGCGCTGAGCTCAATTCTCATCGGTCGTATGGTAGCTGCTAGCTTGTAGGCCTAATGCCTTAAAAGTGCAACTGCACTCAATTTATTCTGGTTGGTTGTCTCAATCGCACCACCATTTGCAAATTGAACAAATTCAAACTGTGTTTTGCCCATTTTCTTCAACAAGTTTTTAGTAAGCCAAAGATTTACTCTTTGTTACTCCTTACTCCAAGTTACTTCTTGTGTCTATATACAGTAAGTTGACAGTTTAGTCTCTGCAAGAGTTCTCAGCCAGCAAAGAGAAAAAGACAGAGAGAAGAAAGGTTTTAAAAAAATATGCGCAAAATAAATCTATAAGCCATGCACTATCAATGAGATAACACCAGCTACTCACACCCTCATAATTTCTTATTCAGGTAGACTGTGTTCTGTACACACCTTTATGTAGTTACTAGTAATTTCAAGAAAGCAGTCGTGGTCTTGTGGTTACAAAGCCTGACCTGAAAGAAAGAACAGATGAAGGGTAAATTCCCAAAAAAATGTCAGAGCGTCCAAAGTTACTCATACTATTTTATTACTGTAAGATGACAAGTTCTAATGGGAAAGAACAAAAAAGACTGACAGAAAATTAATGTTGGTTGAAAGATACACGTAAACATAAGGGTTTGAGAACATCATATTAATATCAGAATATATGGTAGAAATTCAATAACACACATTTACCGTAAAACCTCTATTTACACGCCATAGTGCAACACATTTTAACCCTTATTTTATAGTGGTGCTTTATTAAAGGGGATGTTCAAATGCCGCTGTATTTTAGATCAGCTTCTCAGAATTTTGGAAACATAAATTCCGAATGAAAAAAAGTGAAGAGATGCTAATTAATGGACATTAATTCTCAGCATTTCTGCCAAATCGTCTTTCCCAGGCTCTCTAAATAACAGATTGAGCTGCAAAACCAAACAGTTTAAATAAAAATATATTAGCTGGATACAATTATTAATTATTTCAAGAGTGTCGCTTTAAAAGTGTAAAAAAATGCCGTAAATGATTTCGAGCTACAGTACGGACTTTGATAGGCCATAACAGTGAATGCCATTACGCCACATGGGGTTCCACAAGAGAATTCCCATCATTCATCCAAACACTTTAAAGTCTTCAAGTCAGTTTCCAAACCATATTACATGTTTCTGAAAACAAGGGATCAGATTTAGTTCTTAGTTATGTTGAAATTGTTACGGTTGAATCAGAGTGCGATTCTGATCATTTTAATTAACGATCGATCTTTCCAAGTAAAACGTCACCAAAACCATGAAAAAAATGAAAGAATTAATTATTATTCATGTCAACGAGTCAGTATTTGTTTATTAGTACCAGTTTGTGGACACTTTTCTACTGATGACCTTTCATTATGGGTTCATAAAAATCAAATAAGTTATAAGTGGTGGTCGAATAAAAGTGACTTTCAATTAAATGGTGGCTCTGTTTCTTTTAACCCTTTTTCTATATAATAGTGGCAACTAAATGGAGGTTTCACGCTAGGCTGTAAATTACAAGTTTTTTCTGCATCAGATCAGGATTAAATTAAGAGTTTTGCGAAACTTAGCAGAAAATTCCAACATAACTGAACAATAGCAATAAAAATATTATCGATACAAAAGCAGGTAGTCTACTGTAGGGAGATTACTTAACAGCAATGAATGTTTGTTTACAAAACCAGTCTGAGCGACAAACAGTCGATATATTGATGAATTGATTTACCTGCCTTTGACTGAGTAAAGATCGACAAACTTTGGCTACTTTTAAATCAGTATAAATATATGTATACATATTTAAATACAATCTCAAAATCTGACACTTGTATATACAGTTGTAGCAGTTAAATTTTACCAACAAAAAATCTGCATTCCATTGAGTTGAAAAGCAAAACAGCGAATTCATGAGGCAGCCAGCTAACTCATTAAGCCATACAGGCCATTTCGATATCTAAGGAATAATAAAGTACATAGCCTTTACACATCAGTTAAAATAAACATAACGAAGCGATGTGATGCCTAACGTCACTAGAGCTGGGTTCATGACATACCTCTTTTACTATAGTAAGTTTAGCAATATACTAGCTTCAAGATGTGGTATTTATTTAGTTTTTCATGTAACAACTAACTGAATAATTACTAAGAATATTTATAACAAAAACATTTACAGCAGTCATTTTATGATTCATTATAGCTACTATTATCATTATAATTATTATCCTTATTCACACTATTATCCATCATTTATTATCATTTAACATACAGATTTACCACACTTCTACTTGTCACATCACAAAATATTTGAACATATTGCCCCATCCTAAAGTTGCTCACTTCCACAGTTGTGCTACATGTATTAAAATATTTAGTAAAGTATGCCGACAATAGTTGGTTTATTTGTATTTGTCTCTCCACGCATAGAAACAAGTCTTGTTTTCTATTTCGTAAAACCTACAAACTACATTCACTATTATATACTTCACTTCATGAAATTTCTGTTACTCTCTTCAACTCGCCATTCTGACACTTTTTTCAATATTATTATATAATCGCTATTTATCAATCAGTCTAAATTTCTGTACATACATTTTTTCTTTCACCATGTAACAGAAAATATTATTCTGTTGATACTTACCAATGACTAAAACAACTTATAATTCATACAAACGCTCCCAAAATCAGATAACAACATAAATTATTTTCCATTATTAGTCACGCTTCCGCTAAGTACATAAGTAAAAGAGAAAGTATACCAAAACTAGAGGAACTTACCAAAGACTGTTAGACTTCTCCTTACAGCCACCATAGATGATCTCAACATAGATGTTCACTCAATATAAAAAAATATTTACATATATTTCTCATATTTTGTGTGTCTGTGTATGTCCAGCTATAGCTATAAAAATCTTGATTTAAAACTCCGCACTCTGATAGATTTGAAAACACGGATAATGCAGCCAGAAGTTTTAATTCTATGAGCTCTACCACTGAGATATGCAACATATATTAATCCAAAACATTATCATAAACCGTATGGCATATGCACACAACAAATGACGTTTTATTTGGGATTCTATGAATTATTATAACTCTATGAAACACGAGGCTTTTTAATGTTGTCTTGAACTTCTATTTTAGGTTTTTTGTAAAGTTGATTTGCTAAATCACGGCCAAAGTCAATTCTTTTCATGCGGATAATTGCATTATCTTTGTAGAAAGTGCCTCTACATTCTATCTTTGTTCGGTCAGACAAAGACAGCACGACATCTCATATTTACAGTTGCTTCAGTATCGATAGGTACCAGTAATGTCGTACTCAAAACTTTGATGGATAGCTTCTGATGGAACAGAAATATTTTATTATAACGGTAACATAAACACACGCACACACACGCACACACACACGCACGCACACACACACACTCATGCACACACACACACACGCACACACACACTAAGCCACATGAGGTTACTGTGTAACACACACACCCTACACCTAAATCCAAAGCCACTTCACACACCTACACTGCACACCACACATTACACACCGCACACCACACACCACAAATTAAACACCACACGCCACACACTACCCATCAAACAGCACACACCACACCCAACACACCACACACAACACACCACAACCCACACATCCCACACAGCACACCACACACTACACACCACACACCACACACCATGCACCACACACTACACATCATGTACCACACACTGCACACAACACACAGTTCTATGCAAGAAATGTTATTATTAATTCAACATATTCAATTTTTTTATTTTGTTTTTTTCAGCTAGTATCAACTGTATCTTTACTAAATTATCTTATAATGCAATCGGAGCAAAACGGACTTAATTTAGTTTTTACTTGCTAACTACTTCACATTTCCATTTTAACATTTTTATCGTCAATTTATTTCTTTTAATTCATTGAACCTGTGCAAAACAATTTCTTCATAATATGAAATTAAAAAGTCGCAGTTGTTTGACAAAGTTTAAAAACTTTTATAGTTGTTGTTTTTTCTTTCTCAGTTTGTTTCAACATTTATTTCAACTTTATTTTCAGCATAAAACATATTTCTCATGATATGAAGTTTGAACGTTAGAATGGTGAATGTTGGTTTATGTTAAATACAAATAAATTTTCCGCCTTAAACCTTCTTATCACCTGGGCAATGTTGAGTATTTAACCAGTTTATAAGGAAGTTGAAAGAACTAAAAAACATCTATTAGAGAGTTTGTTCTGATTGGCAACGTCGTGATTGGTATGCTGTGATGGGATGGGGTTGGTATGAGCCCAAAATCGATGAGACAGTTAGGTTGGACAATATCCTGTTTAAAATGTTTCGAACTGGATCAAACTAGAAAAGTTGGTAATATTTTCAGGATGCACCAAAATAGATATGAAAAAGATATCGCTGCCATCCATTAGTTATTTGTTTACTGTTGATTAGATATTGATTTATTCATCAGTTGTCACTATGATTATATAGTGTAGACAACTTCTATAGTACTTACTGTCTACTCATGTATAAAATACTAATACTTTATGATAGAGTTAGTTATATGTTAATTTGGACTGCATGCCCTCATTTTACCCTACTTCATGTGTAGCTTCACATCTGTTTACACTATATCTCTGAGTGTTCATCACACAATACTTCCGTGACTGTCTGTACAAACCTACAAACTATTGCAAACTTTTTTGTGTTCACATCAGCAAATAGTTCACAGCACAGAGTTCTGATTAAACAATGTGTCACTGGAGCAATGAAATACTAGTCTTGCAAAAACTGCCATGAAACCATGTTTGATAACTGCAATTTTTTTCAATGGTGAGGTCAAAAATTAAATATGTCTCCTCTGCTGTGTATCATTCCTTGTTGACTGTTCATCTCTTGACGTAATTTATACGTAAATTACTGATATTGATGATGGTGCAAGATGTCTCACAATGCCAAGTTCTCTTGGAAAATTTTAATGCTGAATTTTCTCACACATTTAACAAATACAACAGACTCGCCTTTATTTGTTACAGTATAATCTTTCTTATAATAAGATCTGGGTCTGTCTGTCTGTCCAAAGCAATACTAAGAGTATTATGGAACATATTACACCACAGGAGACCTTCCTATAATAAGAGCTGTGTCTGTCTGTCTGTCTGTCTGTCCGAAGCAACCCTAAGAGTATTATAGAGCATATTACACCACAGGTGACTTTCCTATAATAAGAGCTGTGTTGGTCTGTCTGTCTGAAGCAACCCTAAGAGTATTATGGAACATATTACACCACAGGAGACTTTCCTATAATGAGAGCTGTGTCTGTCTGTCTGTCTGAAGCAATACTAAGAGTATTATGAAACATATTACACTACAGGAGACTTTCCTATAATAAGAGTTGTGTCTGTCTGTCTGTCTGTCTGAAGCACCCCTAAAAGTATTATGAAACATATTATACCACAGGAGACTTTCCTATAATAAGAGCTGTGTCTGGCTGTCTGTCTGAAGCAATACTAAGAGTATTATGAAACATATTACACTACAGGAGACTTTCCTATAATAAGAGCTGTGTTGGTCTGTCTGTCTGAAGCACCCCTAAGAGTATTATGGAACATATTACACCACAGGAGACTTTCCTATAATGAGAGCTGTGTCTGTCTGTCTGTCTGAAGCAATACTAAGAGTATTATGAAACATATTACACTACAGGAGACTTTCCTATAATAAGAGTTGTGTCTGTCTGTCTGTCTGTCTGAAGCACCCCTAAAAGTATTATGAAACATATTATACCTCAGGAGACTTTCCTATAATAAGAGCTGTGTCTGGCTGTCTGTCTGAAGCAATACTAAGAGTATTATGAAACATATTACACTACAGGAGACTTTCCTATAATAAGAGCTGTGTCTGTCTGTCTGTCTGTCTGTCCGAAGCAACCCTAAGAGTATTATAGAGCATATTACACCACAGGTGACTTTCCTATAATAAGAGCTGTGTTGGTCTGTCTGTCTGAAGCAACCCTAAGAGTATTATGGAACATATTACACCACAGGAGACCTTCCTATAATAAGAGCTGTGTCTGTCTGTCTGTCTGTCTGTCCGAAGCAACCCTAAGAGTATTATAGAGCATATTACACCACAGGTGACTTTCCTATAATAAGAGCTGTGTTGGTCTGTCTGTCTGAAGCAACCCTAAGAGTATTATGGAACATATTACACCACAGGAGACTTTCCTATAATGAGAGCTGTGTCTGTCTGTCTGTCTGAAGCAATACTAAGAGTATTATGAAACATATTACACTACAGGAGACTTTCCTATAATAAGAGTTGTGTCTGTCTGTCTGTCTGTCTGTCTGAAGCACCCCTAAAAGTATTATGAAACATATTATACCACAGGAGACTTTCCTATAATAAGAGCTGTGTCTGGCTGTCTGTCTGAAGCAATACTAAGAGTATTATGAGACATATTACACCACAGGAGACTTTCCTATAATAAGAGCTGTGTCTGTCTGTCTGTCTGTCTGTCTGTCTGAAGCACTCCTAAGAGTATTATGGAACATATTACACCACAGGTGACTTTCCTATAATAAGAGCTGTGTCTGGCTGTCTGTCTGAAGCAATACTAAGAGTATTATGAAACATATTACACCACAGGAGACTTTCCTATAATAAGAGCTGTGTCTGTCTGTCTGTCTGAAGCACCCCTAAAAGTATTATGAAACATATTATACCACAGGAGACTTTCCTATACCCTACAGGATGAAAATATTCGTTGGTAATAAAAATTCGCTAATTCGCGAACAGTCAATCCCGCGAATTATTAAATTCAGTGAATAATTAGTTCTATTTTTAATCACAAGAGAGAATAACTACTGCATCAAATTAAAAACTAGTCGCTAGCCTAGTTTTTAATGTAAATACTAAATGTAATTGAGTTCCAAAACATTTTTAAAATCATTGCCTGAGCTTTGAGCTAACACCATTGGTAATGCATCACATTTATTTACTAAATTATTCGAGGTTGTCACAAGATATGCAGAATGGCGTCATCGCGAAAATAGCCGCGAGGCAGAAGTACTAAACGTAGCCGAGTTCCAGAACTTCTTTAAAATCATCGCCAGACTTCGAGCTTTATTGCCATTGCGTCAAACTTTACAAAATTTTTCAAAGTTTTTACAAGTTATTCGGCATGGCTTCAGCATAGCAAAAAAACTCTCCTAGTCTTTCTATATTAGAATCAACTTCATCAATCTCTAATACCGAAGTCAAGGACGATCATGATTCTGATCTGGGCATTATGGTGTGTATTAGATTTGCTGTTGCAGATACGTTTTTCCATAATCAACTGCATTAGTTAATTCTTTTGTTTAAAAACTGATCGCTTTCATCAAATACTTCAGCTATTGTTTTTGTACTTCCTCAACACTCGTTAATATTTTCTTTTTTGTGTTTACTGCAGATTGAGAATGAAACAACCTAGTCCGATTACGAAAACTAGAGACAAGTAGTAATATTCATCAAGGCAGGAATATTGGCAGAGAGGCAACCAGTCAACCTAGACCTCCTTCATTGACAACAACTCCTTGATATCGCTGTAGCAAACATGATTAAATTATGTATTTTATTTCATGTATAGATATATTATAATTAATTACAAACTTGAGTGTACAAATAAAATATTTCAAATAGAAATAAAATTTTAAAAACGATGAATGGAGTAAATATAAACAGTTTAGTCCATATGGTGGTTGTCTAGCAATAAAATTAAACTGGTACTCTTGATATGTGAATACTAGCGTGTAATGGTGCTTTCTGACTATTTATTTTACTAATAGCAGATCTGTCGCTGTCACTGTCTTGGGTAGGTGTTGAAGGCGATTCTCTCGCTACTACATGGCTGGTAAGGAAGTTATCATCAGAATTCTCTTCGTGGCTTACTATTGCAAAGTTCTGTCGGTTGGCCAAAGATTTGTGCTCGTAAAGGCGTTTTAGTTCATTTTTTTAAAAACAGACAGATTCTTCTCGTAAGTAGCTGCGGTCACTTCAACCTCAATTTCCAGACCTCCCTGAATGATTGGTGATCTTCTAAGAATGACATCTACCACCCTTGCAATCATTGTTTTTTGGTGTATGGTGAAAAATCTCTCTCTCACACTAAAACAAATAATTAAGCAGTAGGGATGGAAAAACATATGGTAGTATTGCGTTTTACCGAAGAACCAAAGTAAAATTCAACTAATTTAGTAAAGGTAAAAACTCATTACTTACTGCAAATTGTTGGCTGATCAAAGGCCTCCAAAGCGATAAATATTCGTGAAAACCTCTGGAGGCAGCAAAAATCGTTTACCGTAGAATAGCATAATCGCTTCGCAGTTGAAAGCTAAATATAAACCGGAACACGCGGTGTGCGCATGCGTAGTAATAACTATTACTAGCCGCAATAGAGTTAACTTTTCCTAGAAAGCGGCAGTTTTCAGCCGCGAATAAATTAATCCGCGACCATGCATGAAAAGACAATTTTTGCGAAATATAACTCGGCGAATAAATTCATCCTGTAGGGTAATAAGAGCTGTGTCTGTCTGTCAGACCGAAGCAACCCTAAGAGTATTATGAAACATAAATGTTCACTTTGTTGACAAATTAGCTTCAAAGCGCATTTTTAAATTCTAAATTATGAAGAAGTTTTTATTTTCTAGTAATTGTCTTAACTTATAAAATTATTTTAATCGCAGGCAAAGTTTTATTATAAATATATAAGTGTGTTTTAAAAACAAGCATAAAATGTAATTTAAGATTTTAACGAAGTACCAGGCTGTTTGAGCTTTTTATTACTAATATATTTAAATTATTTGAAGTTTTAACGTACAGAAAAAGCATTTTCACTTTAACAAACTGCTCAAGGGTTGACTCGTTAGTATTATTTCTACGATGTGCACATCCATGCAAATCAAGTGAAAACTTGCGACAGAGGCCAACTCCTATTACTAGCAAACTCTTACCATCAGACCTGTTGGTACTACAACGTTCGTATTAAAACGGGTATTATTTCTGTTGTCAACGAAACTCACTTGGAAAAAATCTGTTATGCTATGACACAACGTGAGATACAAAACCTCAAGCATACTTATAACCAGAAGTTTCCCAGTACCTTATTAGCTAGCATACCTCTTAGTTTTATGTACATTTATATTCTATTTCTTTCTGCAAGTTTGTCAAACTTACCTCTCTTTGGCGAGTAGAGAACTTTTTGGTGTTGGTTTCATATTTATCAACTGCGTGGTGACTTTCTTATGCTCACTAATTTCATGTTTCCAGAGCCGGAGGTTTATCAATATTTTTCTCTGAGTAATGCGAGAAGTACACTCAAGACGACTATCCTGACAAGGCTTTTTCAGTTGATGCTTCGTGGTGGAAGTCTAATATTGTTAGCTAAAAGTTCCTTGGTGATTCCACAAGATATTATGATGTACATCAGAAGAATTAGGAGAGATGTGCTAATTTAATTGGCAAAATACTCGATAGAAATAGGCAAAGAACTAAATAAAAATTTGGTAATGATTTGTTAAGTTGACTGATGGTTGAATGTAAGTGAGGAATCGGCACAAACAAAGCATTAAAAGCCTTGAATGCCTAATTTCTACTGTAGTTTATAGAGACCATTGTTACAGACGACTGCAGACAACAAGCATTGAGACAGGTTAATTATAAAACTAATAATTTAATCTGATAAAACTTAATATTGTACTAATAATGATGACGTAACTGATAACTTGCATCTAACAAAGATTTTAACACTGTTTTGCAGAGAGTTTGGCAAGTGGATTTCTAAAATACCAGCAGATAATGCTTTTCTAACACAGAGGGCAGAACAGTAAACCCTAATAGCAAAGTGACTAATAGCTCTCATATGACTTCTTCACAGCTAATTTTATGAACATTTAGCACATTGGTAGTCTAGTGCATTGTGAGAGATCAGATGTAATAACTAACTGTACAGTTATTTCTGATTGTGGCAAAGCAGTCAATTAGGGCAGGTAATAGTGCGCTGGACATGTAAGGTAAAGGTAACCTGTTCTAATCATATTGAAAGCATTTCTTTTTTGCAACATTTCAGCAAGACTTCAGGCATACAGACACACAAACGGACCCGCTCCTAGTATAATAGTAAATATTATGGAATACACATTCATGTAGATATGGTTTACCAGCAGGAATGAGTGGTCTCTTTGTCTCCAAAATATGATTGTTTAGGGCAGTGTTTGGTAAACCTATCAACTAGCTGGCCACCTTGTTTTTGAAATTTTGACAGTTAGACAGGGTCAGCACAAAATATGATAATTAGATTATTTATTAAGTTATTTAGTAATAATCCATAAAATGTTGCAAAGATAAAGTCAAAAACAAGTACAGGGTATGTAAATCATAAATAAGAGTTCATAATATGTGGAACAAGTTAAAACAAAGATAAGAACCAAAAAGATTGTTTTAGAATCTGTTACTTCTTGACATCAGCTACCAGCTACGATCTGACTGCTGCTTCCACTTTGACCTTGAGCTTTATTTGGCACCTGTTGACACCAAGCAACTGTCACTGAATGTCATGTTCAATGCAGACCTACACTATGTTTCCATGACACGGTTAATCATCAAGCTTGCCTCATTAAGATGGACACAGCAGAAATATCCGCAAGTCAAGTGTGTTTAGTTACTCACGGTTATTATTAAATGTTTCATGTTTATGAAAGATGAAATTTATCTTGGGAATTGATGGGCATGAAACTGCTGGGCCAACTATTTAATTATAATCATTTTCCACACTTCAGTCATTCCTTCAGCCGCTCCTAAGACAGGAGTGCATCGCTATGACTTCTGGCATGGAATTCCTTTTTTTAGCGATTTTTTTTGTTATTTCACCGCATGCGAGTGTTTATTGAAACGCTTACCGCCTGGTATTACAAATCACAAGTTGCTACATCTACACAATGTAAACAGTCACAAACATCCTTATGATCTCAGTTGATCACAACTTGCAAAGATAATTGTTAATATTGTATGATTTGTTGCAGAACCAAAAGTCATCGTGAGAAAGCTTGCCTTCCTACAGCAACAGAAGCACTTGTTGACAATTGCCAGTTGTCACTTGTAACAGAGTTACGCAAAGTCGCCTTCCCTATATTGTCAAGTGAGGATGGTAAATATTTTGAGTTTGCCTGTGATGGTGGTGGAGGAAATGATAACAACTTACAGTAAGTCGGTTGTGTAACCAGTAGTGTAGGATTAACATGTAAATTAGCTGCTATCTGTAGTATATTTGTCTATGATGGTAGTCATCCGTACAGTAGTGTTACATAAGAAGATCGAGCAAATGATGGCATCTTAGTGAACCCAGTGAATTTCCATTTATAATTCTTGGTCAATAGGTGGTCGTAACACTAAATCGCCGATAAGATGGTAATTTGGTGATTGTCTATAATAACAATGATCACAATATCAAAAACCTATCAGTGTTTACATCATCGAATACTCCACAGCATAGCATTCTCAATATTCCTTGTGGTGCAAACAATGAAATATTGGTCTTGCAGCAAATATAGTGAAACAAAATTTAGATCAGGCAATCCATGATGACCAATCACCATCACCAAAGTCATGCGCATTGCACATGTTCTCTTAGACCCAGTGTCAGAAGAGTTTTACAGTAGCAAACTTTCCCGTTAGTTTTATAAAAAATATTATACTGCAGAGGTTTCGAACTAGCAACCTTTGGCTCATTAGAGCAATTCTTTTACAGCTGCTACTCTGACAAACTATTGGAAAAGTTTGGCATTTGCAATCTTACTCAATAGAGGTGTAAAGAGAATTACCTTGCAGGAGATTAGAACCCACAACCTTTGGCTGGGGAGACTGATGCTCTAACATCTGCACCAATAATGAACACTCCGGTGTTCTAGAATGGCATACATATGGTTCTTTTCCATGCTTCTTTGGCTCACTTGACTACCAGAGTACTTGTAGTCAAGTAATAATAATAATAGTAGTCAATAATAATTAGGCATCAATAAATTATTATCTTGCTCACTTAGTCTGAAATACTTGATAAGGTTAAAGAATAGAGAAAGTGTGATATTATTGTGCTTTATTATTTATCTTGAGGTGTTGACTAATGTTCTAAAAAATAATCAAGGAGATTGACCAACCAGAAGCTGAGATATAGCCAGCCAAACACAGGTCTACCAAAATGCATAAGTGTTTTGGTAATACTCATATTAGCATCAATATATCACATATGAAATTGACTTGTGTGCCATTGGTCAATTAAGCCAACTAATGCGCTCTCCTATAACAATCACAGCGTTTTAATTGGTTTAATCCCTGGAAGTATAGAACAATCAAATTGGGCCTTACAATCATTGCTCTGATATTTCCGAACCAGTCCCTCTGACGTGTATATTAGTTTTAGTATTAAATAATTACACGCATCTATTATTTCGCAACATTTCGCTATCTTGCTACTTCAGCTCAGTTTTGTTGTTCTCCCACTTAGCTTCCCTATTTAAACTCATCTTTAGCGCTGTCCAGTTTTTTTTATCTATATATAGCTAATAAATGGAATCAATTAAATCAATCATCAATCTCGGTTATCATTTATAATTTTCTACAAATTATATTAGTTACATCATTTATTCTATACACAGTCATATTATTATTTTGTATAATATGCATTATGATTATTTTATTAATCATAAGAAATAATCATAGATAGGATAATAGATAAATAGAAGAATCAAATGTTATCGTTTTCTTTTCTTACAGCCATAGCAGCACCGTTAAGTTATTCTTTTCAAAATTAGTAGTGAAAAAGTAGTGAACTTACAGCCGGTTAATAATGATGATAATCATGAAAATCTGCTGAATGCTGCAGTAGGTACACAGTAGAAAGGTAATGAATGATCAAAAATTCCCATTCCCATTTCTTATTCTGCAAACATAAACAAATTGCAAATCACGGATATCAAATAATATAGACTATACACCCGCCGTTCGTTGAACAGAGGAGCATATCTGTGGTGATCGAGTTAAAATTTTAAGCACAATAGTCAAAATCTGCTTTTCTGGTTTGAAAAACCATGCCTAGGGGTTGTGGGCAACTGCCTTTACCACACAATGTTTGCTTGGTTTTCCTGAGAAACCAGAGCTAGTCTGTAAATTCTTTACTATTGCGAGAAGCGTTTCCCATCTCGTAGCCAAAACAATCAGTAAACGTAACGGCGGTAAGGGTGCACAACTCCGGCACATGAACATTAAGTCGATTTCATACGTCACAATCCTCGGGATTTTCAAAAGGTTTTCCTTCTGATTCATTATTAGGTAGACCTGTGGTTGGCTGGCTATATCTCAGCTTCTGGTGGGTCAATCTCCTTGATTTTTTTAGAACATCAGTCAACATCTCAAAATAAATAATAAAGCATAATAATATCACACTTTCTCTATTCTTTAATTAGTAATAATGAAAAGGCAGCCAAAGATCGTTCTCAGTTGCAATTTTCCACCATCAGTCACATCAAATGCAATTCAATGCATCCACAGTGCCCCAATAATTTCGTCGGTTTACCGTGCAAATAGCTGATGAATAATCGGCGAGAGGAACAACCTGAAATGCAGCGATGTAGCCAATAGAGCCAATAAGCCAATAGAAAACGTGTTTACAGCTCATGCTGAGCTGAGCTTCACTTTGACGCTTGGCAAATTGTAGCCCAATGGATTCTGATGATTATTTCTTGAATAATAGTAACAAGGGCAGTAAACATTCTCAATAATTTTGTAAGAAAAAAGATCATATTGTAAAGGTTTCGAACTTGCAATATTTGGCCTGGGAGATTGACACCTGAACCTCTGACAAACTATCGGGATACTTCACCAGCTGCAATCCTTTCCGAGAGTGGTGTGAAAAAATAAGTATTTGTCTTTCGGAATGGTTCATTTCCTGTTGACTGCTTTATCCCTCGACATAATTTATACATATATCATTCATATTGATTATTGTCTCACGATGATACAATCTCTTAAAATGTTTTAATGCTGTGGCTGACCTGGGCCAGCAGCAATGCCAGTTGCAGTGAGCTCATCCATAGTGGCTGTAAGGGAAATTCTAAAATACTCTGGTAAGTTCTTCTAGTTTTGATGAATCACTGTAACAGCCTGAAGCAGAGTGCAAACTATAAGTGACATTAGCATTCCTTCGGATGTTTCTCATATGGAATTAATTTGTCAAAAGTTCTGACAAGCTAGTCTAAAATACAGCGCCGTTTAAACATCACCTCTAACAAAATGTCTCGATAGGGAAGGTTTGAAACGTGCATCACCGCAGCTTCCAAGTAGAGGATTTATGGTACATGTAGGTTGTTGAATTTATGTTATATATTCTGATATTAAAATAATCTTCTCAAACCCTACATTCTTTTTACTATGAGTTTTTTTAAACAAGCATTTTTTTCTGTTGGTCTGTTTTCCCTTTTTCCTTTAGAACTTGAAGGACCATCTTAGAGTATTAAAATAGTATGAGTTACTCATTGACAAAAAGAGACTATCTTTTTATGAAGGACATCATTTTGAAGTTATCTATTCGAACAATTCCTCAGAGTATAATATTTGCTTAGCTTGCTGAAAGCAGAGACTGTATTTTGAAGAGAATTATTGTACAAACAATACTTCAGTGATCCTGGCTTGACACATTCGGGTCTAGTGGCAAGGAAACCTTAATGACTGGATATATGCCCAGTTCCTGAGAACAATTTAATGTTGCATGGCAACAGCCTTTGTTAGGTATTGAACCCTCATCTGTTTTTTACAAGTCAGGCCTTCTGACCACCAGGCCAGAACTGCTGTCTTGAAGTTACTAGTAAGTATATCAAGGTGAGCCCAAAACACGTTCCAACCAAATAGGAAGTTATGATGGTATGAGTAGCTGAAATTATCTCTTTGATAGTGCACGGCTTATAGATTTATTTAGTGCATATATTTTAATAAGCTTTTTTCTCTATTCGACCTTGAAGCTTGCTTCCCATATCGGTTGCGAGACTCCGGCGGTAACTTGCGCAGCAAAGCGCCGGCAACATTAGGCTCGGCGTTCTCTGTTCACATATAAAGCAGCATCGCTAAACATAATCACATAATCACAAAAAGTGTTTGCTCGCCATGCCGTTTCCATTATGTTGACCTTCACCTGTGGTGTGCATTTCGGGAAAGTTTTCCCTGCGGTTCTTCGGAAAGTTTGAACAGCGCTAAACTCTTCCATTGCCGCCGGCAACTACTGGCGGTCCTCAGCGCGTATGTTTCTATTTCACCGCTAATAGCCTGCGGTGCCGTGGCCAGTGCCTTGCGACATATCTGGGAACCAGGCTTAACTCTTCACCCGCTGAGAACTCTTGTAGAACTTAAATTGTCAACTTACTGTATTTAGACACAAAAAGACTAGCAATATATAATATGAAATATTAGCTACTTATTTTATTTAAGATCAGGATGTAAAGAGTGACATGTAGTGTCTGATAACATTGTAAGATTTTACCCACAATATTTACCATTGAGATAACCTCAGCTAGTTTCCTTTTATAATAGTTTATTCTTTTTTCCAATTTACCAGCTCTTCACTAATACTCACTAATTATTAACAATAACATTTACTAGTTTATATATTTTAGTAAATTGAACTCATGGTGTAGACCGAAAAGATTTCATTTTAACAATAATTCCTGCCATAAGTTGTGTTGCTGGTAGCCACTTAGTAATCATAAATAATATACCTAAATCTTGATTGGTCAACAAATCTCGAAAAAACATTTTATGTCTGATTGGAATATTTTGAAGAAAATGGGTAGAATGCAGTTTGAATTTGTTGAATTTGTTGAATTTGTTGAATTTGTTGAATTTGTTGAATTTGTTGAATTTGTTGAATTTGTTGAATTTGTTGAATTTGTTGAATTTGTTGAATTTGTTGAATTTGTTGAATTTGTTGAATTTGTTGAATTTGTTGAATTTGTTGAATTTGTTGAATTTGTTGAATTTGTTGAATTTGTTGAATTTGTTGAATTTGTTGAATTTGTTGAATTTGTTGAATTTGTTGAATTTGTTGAATTTGTTGAATTTGTTGAATTTGTTGAATTTGTTGAATTTGTTGAATTTGTTGAATTTGTTGAATTTGTTGAATTTGTTGAATTTGTTGAATTTGTTGAATTTGTTGAATTTGTTGAATTTGTTGAATTTGTTGAATTTGTTGAATTTGTTGAATTTGTTGAATTTGTTGAATTTGTTGAATTTGTTGAATTTGTTGAATTTGTTGAATTTGTTGAATTTGTTGAATTTGTTGAATTTGTTGAATTTGTTGAATTTGTTGAATTTGTTGAATTTGTTGAATTTGTTGAATTTGTTGAATTTGTTGAATTTGTTGAATTTGTTGAATTTGTTGAATTTGTTGAATTTACAAATTATTATACGATTGAGACAACTAATCAGAGTACATTTAGATCAATTGCAGTTGCATTTTTGAGGCCATACAAGCTAGCAGCTGCTAATAACCAATGAGAGATGAGCCATGTGCATTTTAGCCGTGATCAAGTTGTATCGATTTTAATCATGAAATACCTTGGCAGTCAAATCACCTAAAACATTAAAAACCTTCACGAATGATAAAACAATATGAACAAACCTTGTTAGAGTTTTTCAAGCGTTCTTTTGTTTGTAGACCAGAGGCGATTGTGAGGAGGCCTGCCCTCTTACAGGGATTACTACAGCATATGTACCTGTTGATACTTGTCAGCAGCTGCTACTCGTGGCAGAACCGTGCAGGGATAACATATCATAAGGAATATGATCATATCATATAATCATATAATCATATAATATCATAACAATCATAGGGAATTATAGGCAAAAATAAATAGTAGTAATTATACACCGAGGTATTCATACACTGAGTTTGTGAAAGGAATGAGAATAGATACCAGCATGTAAAGTGATTGAGATGAGAGCTGTTTAATATTGTAAACAATCCAATCCTTACTATAATAGGAGTTGTCTCTGTCTGTCTGAAGCCATGTTAAGAACGGTAGGAAAAAAGATTCCTCACAGGGCATTCGAAACTAAACAAATCATCTAATCTGTGATGTCTAATCACCATCACCGAAGTGGTACACATTGCATATGGTCTCGTGGGTGCCTGGCACACTATCAGGATAGTTTGACAGCATCAGACACTCCCAACACTTTCTGATAAAATCTACCTACATTTTGTGCAAGTTCACCTCAAGCTTTAAACACTGATGAAAAGGAGTTGTCTTTCAGAGCTAAGTCATCAGCTGACAACTTCTGTTGGATTAAACTGTTAAAGATTTTCAAGTGTTCTTTTGTTTGTAGAGTAAAGCCGCATGTGAGGAGGCCTGCCTACCTACAGTGATTATTACAGTATATGTACCTGCTGTTACTTGTCAGCTGCCACTGGTGGCAAGGTCGTGCAGGAAAAACTTGAGATCATGGGGAGATATAGACATATAATATGAAGTATTAATATACAGATATACTGAGGTTGTGAAAGGAATGCAAATAGATTCTAGGGATTAAATTGATTGAAATGAGAACTGTTGAGTATTGTAAACATTTCGATCCTTATTATAATAGGAGTTGTCTCCATGTGCCTGAAGCCATGTTAAGAACGTTAGAAAAAAGACTCTTCACAGGGCATTTCTCTTCAAACGGCATTATAAACTAGATATTCAGCTTCTTGCTACCATCTGTTTCACTCGACTACTTGGCTGCATTTATGAATAATTGTGTGTATACTTATTACCGGTGAACAGCCTCTCATGGTGCATGGGACTGCCGGTGTACCAGTTAGTGATCAGCCCTTCATATCTGTTTATGCTTTTATAGCCAATTATCAATAAAATTATGATTTTTAGCTATTCACCCTTCCAGTATGAACAATAGTTGCATTTGTCTTGTATATATTAATTTCCTTGTTAATTGCTTGGGCTGGTTTTCGCAATGTGAATGGAAAAGTGAACTATATATTTAAATGTACAAGTTTAGATATACAAGTTTAGATAAAAGATTGCTTCATGCGGGGTTTGAACTTGTGACATTCCATCTGGTTGACCAATACCTTAAATTATCTTGCGCACGACTGTAAAATTATTGTAATAGCACTCACAGCATGGCTAGAAACAGATAGACTCACATCTTGATCTGTCTCTGTGATCAAAGCCTCATTGCTCACCAAATGCGATGTTATAATCTAGTTTTTTGTCCCTATGTTGAAAGGATTTTTACCGCTTTTTTCCTTTTGGTATTGGCATCAGCTGTTGTTGTGTTTATGTTTGCAGTGTTACCCGTCTCTGTTGACATCTATTTTATTTTGTATTTGCCAATGATTGTTGGAAAAAAACTTTAAATTTAGCCTGAGATACATTGCTATATTGTACGTTTTAAATACTCTAAAAAGTTTGTAGCAAGAGTTGAATTTGCGCCATTGTTTTTCTCTTACTGTTGTGTAAACATATCTTAGTAACCAATGCTGATGATTGGATAAATAAGATGTCGTATATTTATCTCTTTTAAACTTAAACAACTGTTAGATACGTCATTTTAAGGGAAGTCTGAATGTTTTAACTGCTACCAAGTTTTGTCAGTTTTAATCTTGAAACATCCTGGCACTCAGAACACCTAAAATAACAAACAGAATCTCACAGGAAAAAAGAATATCTATACTTTCTGATATAATCTACTAGAATTTGATGTGATCACATCTTTATGGATCAGAGATTTTTGAGTTTTAGTTTATTCTAACACCTTGACAGCTGTATTGGCTGAGTGGTCAAGAGTGCCTGACATGCGATTAACAACTTGTAGTTTGGTGTCACTAATTTTAAGTTGTAGGACCTTTTATACCACCAGAAAGGTGGTAAGAAGTACATCCTATCACATGTTGCTGTAGTTGTAAAAGAGATCTACTAAAACATGATTGTAACATGTAGTCTTGTCGGCACAAATATTGATTTTGTAGGAAACTTTTTGTTTCCAATAGCTATAACAATGATTCACTTTTTATTGCTGTAGTTTTGCAAATTCAAATACAGCCATAAAATCACGAAAAAATCACCAAATTAAGTATATATGGCCAATAAATAGCAGCTGTGGCCTTGTGGTCTAGCACGCTTGACCTACAAACAACATATTTTGATGTCAAAAAGTGATCGAAAAGTGTCACTGCTGGTAACAACAATGGTAATTTTACCTTAAATTACTGCAACTGGGCATGTCTCAAGTATTGGAGGTTTCCTTGCTGCTGGGTTCATACATGTTCAGATAAGCAGGTTTGTTCACCAATGCTTTCAAAGGTAAACTTCCATTAATATTCTTTTGGTTTCAATAGAAACTTTTGTATTTTTTTATTATTTGCGATTGTTTTTCACGCTTGGTGCGTCCTGACTTCGAAAATGTTTCAAAATTAAAATATACCAAACTTGATCGCAGTTAAAAATAATCAGAAGATAAATACATTCTAAATGACATCACTAATTGCTATTGTTGAGACAGTTGATATCAGCTTTTGCATTGAAGTTGGGGCACTACGTGTTTCTATGTTGTTGATCTCTTTACTACTATAGACATTATACTGACACTTTCAAATGATCGGAATGTTTTAACTGCAATCAAGTTTTGTAGATTTTAATTATAAAATATCGTTGAAGTCAGGTCACCGCAAACATCAAAAATAATCTCAAATGGTAAAAAAACACCAATAATTTATGTTAAAATCTGCTATATTTTTTGTACAAGTTTATCTTTAAACTGGCAGCAATATTGGGTCCCCACCAGCATATTACTTAGAGAGTTTAAGCATATGCAGAAGAGCAGCAGTGATAAGGTGTCACCTCGATAGATGCCTCACTTGATTCTGACACTAGTCAACTTTTTGATATTAGCTGTCAGTTTTGTTTTCGGTGGGTCATCAACATCTTTATGAACTCCGCAAAGGCAGAGTGAACATTGTACAACCTTATGCACTGAAGGGTCCAACTATAGGCCTTGATAGATGCCTTAATTGATTCTGACACTAGTTAGCTTTTTACCTTTAGCTGTCAGTTCCGTTTTCGGTGGGTCATCAACATCTTTATAAACTCCGCAAGGGCAGAGTGAACATTGTACAACCTTATGCACTGAAGGGTCCAACTATAGGCCTTGATAGATGCCTTAATTGATTCTGACACTAGTCAGCTTTTTACCTTTAGCTGTCAGTTCCGTTTTCGGTGGGTCATCAACATCTTTATAAACTCCGCAAGGGCAGAGTGAACATTGTACAACCTTATGCACTGAAGGGTCCAACTATAGGCATTGATAGATGCCTTAATTGATTCTGACACTAGTCAGCTTTTTACCTTTAGCTGTCAGTTCCGTTTTCGGTGGGTCATCAACATCTTTATAAACTCCGCAAGGGCAGAGTGAACATTGTACAACCTTATGCACTGAAGGGTCCAACTATAGGCCTTGATAGATGCCTTAATTGATTCTGACACTAGTCAGCTTTTTACCTTTAGCTGTCAGTTCCGTTTTCGGTGGGTCATCAACATCTTTATGAACTCCACAAAGGCAGAGTGAACATTGTACAACCTTATGCACTGAAGGGTCCAACTATAGGCCTTGATAGATGCCTTAATTGATTCTGACACTAGTCAGCTTTTTACCTTTAGCTGTCAGTTCCGTTTTCGGTGGGTCATCAACATCTTTATGAACTCCGCAAGGGCAGAGTGAACATTGTACAATCTTATGCACTCAATGATCCAACTATAGGAATTGAGTCATAGATCTTTCTGTAGTCATTACAAGCCATAGAAAAATTGTGTGTGTTGAGTCAAAATTATTAGAATCAAGGGAAGTATGAGTGTACTTTTTATTAGAGCTGATGTAGTTCTAAATATATATTTTACTTTGAGGTATTTAAACTAAGCATTGCGAATCATTGTAGATAATGCAGGCTTGTTATGAAATTATAATTCTTCCATAATTACTCAAGTAAATGAGTTACTATATTATTTATATTTATCTAACGTTGTGATTAAGATAATTGCAGTTACTTGACATTCAGAATGTGGTTTAGCTAGCCATCAAGAGAATAAACAGGGGGAAAATTAATGCCACGAGTGGGTCTTGAACCCACATACTTACAGAACACTGAGAAGATATAATTTTTATACTCCTTACTTTTATAGGACACTGAAGGCATTTGAAAAGAACTGTCAAAACTGATAAATGGGACAATTGATTCCCAAAGGAGAAATGACTGACTTGCGTTTAATCAAATGTGTTTAATTTCTATTTCAAATAGCTTGTTGTTATTTAACAAATTAACACTTTTGTACATTTGATGAAAATTAACTTGTGTTATTAATGTACATGTATAATTGTATACTTTTTTTGCTTTGGTATTTTAGGGTCAAACATAGACTGTAGAAACCAATTTATCAAATATGCTTCTGTTTGTTTTGATCATTTCATAAGTAGATACACGAGTTATATAAAAACCAAGATGCCCAAACCCCTGGTTATGGAAGGTCCCTAGCTCGTCCCTTATTGCTAGCTGTCAGTTTTTAGGCTACTATGTAATGTAGGAATGCCTCTATAATCATGAGCCTTGTTATGCACTTTACTGATAGCACTGATTGGGGAGGCAACTGCTATTAACCATTTCCTGCATTTCCGAAACTGACTCTAGTACTGGTATCAAGAACTAACAAGGAAATAATCTCTTTACTACTGCTTTCTAGTAGTAACCAAGTTTTACCCATTCTCTTACTTATGTTCTAATCTAGTTTGTGATGAAGATGTTATATAACAGGAGTAGCTGTGTGTGTTAAACTCTACCTTCTGTAAAATATAATTATTGTGTTTTTCAAGCTGATTAGCAGACTTCACGATCAAACAAGTTTGTCAGCTGACATATAATAAAGGTAATGGTACCTTTCCTCTTGTCTCCAACGACTAACTAGTTAACACATTTCTCCCCATAATAAATAGATAGATACGCTGGTTGCTGTTTAAGGTCTCTGATAATATGCTAGCGCCTTCTTGAAAATCATAGAGTGGCTACATGCTGACCAGTTAACAATATCTGTTCTGGCTGTATATTAGTCAATGTAGTTACTAGTAGCCACTACTATAATCTATTGGTAAGTTTTCTAGTTTGTTAAGTAGGGTTCTCTGTCGACCACTACTACTACCTAACATGAGAAAATATGATGATAATTCGGAGTTATCTTTTCTTTGTCAATACCTATGTTGAGCTAACACAGTAATTATTCGATTATACTATTCTATTACCTAATATAACTAATATTAACTAATATAACATTTTAGCACTGCACAAATATGGTTGTTACACTTGTTGCTGAATTTTTACATCACATATTAATTCTCTTTAGTAGACTTGGCAAGCCTCCAGACAGCAAGGCTATAATAAATTAGCTCTATACAAATGTTCTTGTTATACACAGGGGCGGGTGTCAATCAACAAGCTTTCTTCTAGTAGAGTTGGCAAACTTCCAAAAATTCAATCGGCTGCGAAGAACAGTATTGTCTTGATTAATAGTTTGTTAGCTTTATCATTCTTGGTTACTATACAGGAATTTAGGAAAAAAATTATAATAGGCTAGCTCTGTGAACCGACCTTTTAACTTTTCCTACAGACAGATAATAATCTCCAGTAAACAGATTACAGTAATTGAGTGTATCTATTCTCATACTGATTGTTCATGATGAAGACTATGTTATAACATACTACATGTGCTAATAATCATATGCACTTATGTCTGTTTTCTGTAACCTGCAGTTTTTCTTATCTACCTGCAAACATTCACAACATTCAGTATAGCAGGGCAATTCTATTAGATGCTTTATAACTTTTCTAATTGCTTATTACCAGCTTTCTTCTAGAAGGTTTGGCAAGCTTCCAGGATGCGTTGGATTTCATTTCTATGGATGTTTATCAAAGAAAGTTTGAAGAGCTCTCTGACTTGTCACCTATCGACATATTCTACTGCCCTGCTATGATAGTCTCACATTTTCTGCCCAAAGACAATATAATTTATTACAAACCTTTAAATTTAAAAAACACAGAGTAAAATATCCAAACAAGTATGAAAATGAGACATTCTGGTCCACAAATACCTGAACCCAGCCTCAAATATAATACCGGCATTCCAAGAGCCCAACACATAAAATCAAACATACATATTCAGGCCCTACAAGGATGCATGTAGTTGTCAACATGGCTACAAATAACATGATATGTACACCCATGCATGTATATATACTTATACACTCCAACACTATGGTGAATGTACTCTGATTGCTTAGCATACAGAAAGTCATATACAAGTAGAAACACATATTTTATACTCACACATATTCAGATGCATGCAGACATATGTACATATAGCAAGGATTACAGACAGTCATCAAGAACATCTAGTAATATAATAATCACTAGTAATAATAGAAGGAATCAACATGTTTATAATCAACTCTCTCTAGTTATCAGTTATGTCATCTTGTAGAAAGAGAAATTCTGGTTGTTGAATTGAAGTACAACTAGGGTGGATTCATACACATCTAAGGAGAACACATAATCTCCTGCTATATCATCATGTGCCATCTGAGAGACTATTTGCCCTGCAATATATAATAATAAATACACAGTCAGAATTCAACAGATGAATATTAGTTACACATGGACACTGCTGTCAGCCAGGTCTTCCAGTTAAAATAGAAGAAACATGGAGGCAGCACACAATTTAACATGAAATTACATGATACAGTTTAAAGGTGCAGATGATTGGCTCTATCATAGCACGATAATAGCCATTGTTACAGAGATTGTTGAATGAAAGGGTTAATATAGTAATAAATACATGCATTTTTTATAAGGCTTACAATCATTTTTTGAAAATGATTTTTTTTCTATTTAGCGTACATTAGGAACTCAGTCTACCATCAGCAGAAGCTCAGTTTATCATGCAGTTTTATAATTCACATTTAAAATGCCGCAAATACTGCATATGGTCAGCTTTTTGCTAGCCAAAGAACAAATGCTTCTTGGAGCTCAGTCTATAATAGAATAAAATGTGAGTCAAGGGCTTCCATTAATAAATTACAAAAAACTTTTCGTTTCAATAACATCCTGCGATATGAGCTCTGTCTACCATATGATATTATATCTGGTACCTTTAGTGTAAGCACAGCTTATGATGCAGTAATATATTATATATTACACTATTATATGGCTCAACTCTTTGTAGCCATACATACCTTTTAAAGTGTTTTGTTTGAAAAAAATAGGAGCTCAGTCTATCATAGAATATTACATATGACACCCTTAGCAGGAGCTCAGTCTATCATGAACTATTTAATATGCTAAAAGTATATGGTTACCTTCTGTGTAGCCATTTACATATTTTAATCAAAATATATCCCTATATTATAACAATATATATTATAACAACCCTGCATCAAACTCAAAACTAACCTGTAGTAGAATTAATGATGTAAATAGTCTTGTTGTTGTATGCAGCCAGTACAATATACTCCCCATAGCTAACCAGCCCTAGAGGGTCCTCCACTTCAGTGAGGGTCCACATCACTTCCTGGGTGGTCTTGTCTATTTTAAACACTTTGGAATGTGCGCTAGATGATATTATGAGAGAGTTGTTGTCAGGGGCGCACATTCTGACACCACTGCTATCAGCGAGAAGAGGACAGGGAGTATGATGTAGAACTTGACCATCTAAGGAGTAGGTAGTGATTCTGGTGTTGGATGGGTCTGTGATAAGAACCTTGTCTTCAATTATCACCAGCGTGTCAGAGAGGAAGCCATGAAAAGGATGCTCCCAGCTGGTGATCAACTCCCCTGACATGCTGTAGACACCAACTGTATAAGGACTGGTACCGGATAATGTGTAAATTCTTTCCTTGTAGCAAGTGACAGACTCTACTGGACCAGAGGTAGAGATGAACTCGTTGGTGATCTTATTATCAATATCTACTCTGCTGACTGTCTTATCATATAGTCCAATATAAGTATTACCCTTATGGTGGCAGTTGGAGAGGGGACGGGCTGGTAGTTGTATGGAGGACAGTTTGGAGAGGGACTTAGGGAGTTGAACAGGTGGAGCCTTTTGTTCTTCAATGATAACATCATGAGAGGAGGTAACTTCTAATTCAATATCTCTCCTCTCACCTGTAGTATATAGAGTATACATGTGACTAGCAACAGTTACTAAATATTATACACAGAAATATTGTACTTGAGAGAAATATATTAGCTCATAGTAGTCAGGATTCCTGTTTTATCACCATCTTCACACTGCTCTGTATGCAACTATAATATTACGTTCATGAATTATCCTCTTCCTTACATGACAAGTAGAGTAAGGAAAGGATATTTTATCCAATTAAAAATAACGCAACAGTCAGCCCATGTGACAGCGCTGCCATACTGTACAACTATAAACTAATAATTAGTTATATAATACTAATATCAACTGCTATCAGCAGCATCCTATATTAACCATTGTTATATGAATTACTTGGAGGTATGCCAACCTGGCTCTTTTACCTAGCTATTTCTCACCTAAACACCAGACTATTAACTATTAGTATCATTAAAGGTGCTCTAGTATTCCATGTAACAATAGTAATTATTATGTGAGTATGTTGATATACAGTGATGGCAGCTCATCCTGTAAGAACTGGTTTGGCAGCGCAACTCTAGATTACACCGATGCTGCGCATGAATGGCAAGTAGGCTATGATACTTATATTTATCATTGATATAAGATATGTTTTTACCATTGAACCTGAGGCTAATGAGCCGTTCTGACAACTACAAAAAATTGTCTAGCTGTTTTTATTAAAAATATCTCAGCTATCAATATATCAGAAAGCTGAAATGACAAAATGCTGAAAAAAATTGAAACATCAGAAATAAAGGTGATGGACCATCATATACAGTAACTCTGAGGCTATGAACCTAACAGTTCTGCTCAGTAACAGTCTTAATCGTTATAAAGACAATAAAAGTTATAGTTTTATAGTATTTATATGTTTATACTTAGTCAAAAACTGGGTATTTGTTAATAGCGGTTTATTAGATTCATTCATGAGTCATCAATAGAGTAATCCTCTCTTTATTTTAATACCGTAGAAAGTGCATGACAAGCAGGATATAACTCCAAGATCACAGATATGATTAGAACTTAATGATTACCTGTAATTATTTATGTCCTTTTTATATTCGCCAACAAACCCTCCAGGACACATGTGTCAAAATTAAGGCTTTCACGACTTTCAGTGACCCAACATGTCATTTTATGTGAGAGATAAAGTTTTTTTTGTTATAGCCAACAATTTTAGATTTTAAATACAGCTCTACAAGAAATAACCAAACATACATTTTATTTGAAATACTAAAAAGGTACAAAGCAAACATGTTGTACAGCACATGCAGCACAGTGTGGTCACCCCTCAATGATGATAGGAAGTGTATACATCCATTTTCAGTTATTCATACCTATCTGCTTTAACTGTAGCTGGTCTGTAAGTTGGAGCTTTGGTAAATGCTCTTGGGTAATTTTGTCAAGCTGGGCCTTTAACTCCTTGAATCCTCTCACAATCGCCGCCTAAACATAGAGTTACCCTAATAGAATCGATAGAAGACAAAGAGATGTTATCTGTAAGTTGATATACTTACAGTCAGTGTATCTACGGGAGAACTGCCAATGCTGAATATAAGCCCTGACGAGCGGTGCCTGGAAACTGGACTGATGGTAGGTAAAGCAGAGATGGAAAGGCTGAGAGTGTAGACTAAGCAATGGAAACATACAAGTAAGGAGAGCTAGTAGACAGCTCACAATGTACGGTACATTAGTAGTAACAAGTACATAGACTCAGATACATTGAAGGAATGGATGGAGCAGGCAGCTGATGGTAAGAGGTTAGTAGGTCATCATAAATCAGTCTAGTAGTCTTATTAAGCAGATTAATCTGACTGAGTAGATCAATTGATCATATGCAGCAGATATGCTGACACGTAGACATGGATCCACTGCACAAAACAGACAAGTTCAGAAATAAATCTAAATAATGTACAAACGCAGCTATCCATATAATACAACAACTTCATAGACCTCAAGTACTTTACCACACAAGCACTGGTACATAAAAGTATATCAACATATTCACAAGCACTCACACACAGCTAGTACAAAAATCATGCACGATACCAAAGTCCTGAATAAGAACACCGATCAATAACTTACCGGGGGATGACTCTTGGTCCCAGTTTCGAGCAACTCTTGATGGGTTCTCAGGCTATTCCATTGCTTGAGCAACACATCTTCTATGAAGTCCGCAATTTTAGTCTGTGATTCCTGTCGGTTTTCAAGCACCTGTCTCTCAAGTGTGTCATATTTAAGTTTAACCTCATTCAGCTGTAACAGGAAATAGTAAACGGAAATAATAGAAAAGCTAAAAATTTGGAGTTGTAGCCTCCTCCTCATTCTAACACAGATCCTTCAGTATCACAGTAACCACTACTCAGTGTGTCTGCTCTTGCTGCAACTACTCATTCCACTGATGGTTTCATAAAACACCAGTTTGTTTCAGTGAATACTAAATATATTACTCTTACTATCTGCTGCTTTTGTAGCTTCTTAACATATTTATTAACAAATCTCTAAAATACACAGTCAATAGAGTCCTTAATAGTTACCTTAATAGAGTAACTGATAGATTTTAGGTACTGGTTTTACCATCATGAAACCTTGTAGCGATGATAATATTTACAAACCTGACTCTCTCTGGTTTTACGAATAAGCTGAAGCATGCTTTCTGTTTCAGCATCATAGTCCGACTGAACTTTGGATACTTCTTTGAAGAGTTTTTCATATTCCTCATCCTTCTTTGCACTCTCTACTGTTATCATAGTACTCAGGAGGGAGGCAGCCAGATCTTCAAGCAACTGGAAGTCATGTGGTCCACCTGTGTAATATTATCTTAGCTGTTAGTAAGAAACAAATCAAACTGGAAGTATGAATTTGATACAAACCTCATGATATTAGACAGAAGACAGATGTTTGTGTGACGTCGTCAACACCAAACTTTGATCCGGTCTTGTTGGCTATATTTGCCTTGAAACAAGTTCAGCTAAAGAATGTGTATATATGGTGTTTTCCTGTACTAATCTAGAATTTTGAAGCAGTTCAAAAAGCTAAATGTCTCACCGCATTCTGTATAATAAATCTTGAATGACCAACCAAATTTCCCTAACCTTGTTATAACTGGAAAAAGTGGGTCCATTAAACCACTTAAATAAGGAGAAAGGAAGGAACAGACTGTGAGGAAAATGGAAGTAACTGCAAAATTCTATTAATTTGTCAGACGAGTGTGCGATATTTGTCTTTGACTTTTATTGTAGTCAAATCTCATCAAGGCAGTTGCATTATAAAATGAATATTTTAACAACTGTTTCTATTAATTTTATTAATTACAAACGTTTGGTCAGAATAATAAGTTTAAAACAGCCGAGTTTTAATTACAAGTTGAACTTTTTGTATTCAGAGCAATTTGTGTTCCTTTATAAAATATACTAACTGAAGATCAGCCTGCCAATCATGACAAGGCAGCAGATGTAAATATGAAGCACTCTTTACATATGCTAATAGATTGGTGTTCTCCACTAGCATCAGCTACAGCAAAAACCTCATACAAATTTGCCTACTACAGAGCGCCCTGGGGTAACGATGACACTGGCCTTTGATTTTTTTGCCCGGCGATGCGGAACACAATGATTTTTTGCTCTTTCTATACAAATACCTTCAGCCATATGTTATTAATAAAATTTGTCTCGAAATTCAAATTTGGCCATCGGTTGTGCTTATTACGCCAGAATAATACTAGTGTTTACCAATAGCATCGGCAGCAGCAACATTCCCTATGCTGATAAGTTCACTGATGGGTTACAGTGTTAACTCAATAAGCTTACCATTATCACATCTGGTTGAATCTGCTACACATTTCATACAGCTGATGGTATGGCAGACCTTACATCCCATTACTAGCGGCTGATTCTCATGTTTTGTACAGATTTCTGGCAGATGGGGGCTTTCTTTTGATAAATACTGAGCCATGGGAGTTGTATGATGGTCTTCTAAGGCACCATCGTGTAGCTGAAATAAAGCCAAACATGTTATAGCACAATACCAGCTATAGACACTGGCGTGATACACTAATTGACTAATTGCCTCGCTTAATCCGCATGATTCCCATAATTCGAACGATCCGCAAGTTGAGTTACTTAGCAATCGAGCGTTTCAATGAACACCTGGCGATGCGGATTTAACACCAGTACTTGACTCCGTAGGTCAAGTATTAGCCTAATTAATGACTCTATAAATAGCTAAGCGGTCTTGTCACGCTTAGCTTAGCAGCGATCGTTCGGAACGTTGGCGCATTGAGACTGCTGAAATCGAAATAAAAACGACTGAAGCGTGAAAATGTTTTTAATGTAATAGCCAACGATAATCAAATGCGCATTAATAGCAAGTACTGTTTCCATGATTCGCAAGCACGATGGATTCGATAAAGTTTTGCGGATCGCAAAACTTGCTTAGCTTGCGAATTTATGCAGATAGCTTGCGGATTTATGCCGTTTCCATGACGCGGTTATCTTGCGGATTGGCTCTAATTTGCGAATTATGCGGGTCATGGAAACGCAGTGATAGTCATCAATTAACCAATCGAGTTGCTAGAATAAAGAAATATGTGGTTGCCATAGAATTCCCATCATTGTAATTTGTCAGGCAAATAAAAAGATTCAAGATATCGGTGACAGGCCTTTATCAATATAAATTAACATCTGAGGGAATTGAAGGATAATTTTGGATTCTCTGGGAAAAGTAGAGAAACAGTTGCGACTCAGATAAGACAATGACAATGTGATATCTATTTGTAAACTATAATAAAGCATATTCACTACTCATAACTTGGATAGATACATGTATAATATCCACTTTTGTATCAATGAATAATGGGAGGTTGTTGAGCATGCGTATACAAAAAACAATTGTGCATAATTTTTATTGCAGCTAAACTTATACAAAATTATAAACATAATGTTATCACCTTTAGTATACCAACTGCCTATTATAATCATGTTTAAATGAAATGGCTGAACAAGCGCTAACTAGTGATTTATTTTGCTCTGCTATCAGGATAACCATTAGAAGTAACTTTGATTCATAAAATAACAACAAGTAAAAATGCTCTTTCATAGTAAACCTCTAGTGATTAACTATATAACTTAGTTGAAACTGCATAGCCTAAGTACAAAGTTTCTCCTACTAAGTAATAAGCGTATAGCAGGTCACCCCCTAATAATCTAATGCTGTATATGAGCTGGTGGCTAGAGTAAATATTTACAGAGAGAGATATTGCAGCTGGTTAGTACAAGTAAACAACTGGACCATTCCATTTATATCTAATGAATAACAAAGCTAACAACAGCAATTATGCTGCTCTGTAAAATGACCTTCATGTGACCAGCTGAAATCTGAAGGTATGAATGGTAATGACAAATAACCTATTGTACTACATGTGCATATGTTACATACCTCAAGGTGCTGCGTGCAAAACTTTCTGGAGCAATCTGTGCAATATGACACAGCCTGACGCTTGTTTTGTCCCTTCTTGACACAAGTGTCACAGAATAGCGCATCATCAAAATCTGGGAGCATTTCAGGAGACATTTTATACACTTTGCTAAAAATCAGAGATGGCATAAAACAGAACATTCCAAAAATAGTGTAATAAGATAATATTACTAATATTGTTACAACAATACATTATGTTATCCTAAAAGTTTATTGGACGCTTGCTCCAATAGATATGCTATCATAATAAAACTATAATGGGCAGCTCATTTTTTCCCAATTTAGATCAATTTGCTAATGAAATACTCTCAATTATCTATAATATTATTAACCATCTTTTGTCCATCTGTTGACTATTACTGTCACAAAGCAATGTTTATTCCCTGATTAGTACAATTATTTGAGGATTTGGTAAACAGCTGATTAGCTCAGTTGGTTAGAGTGTCAGCTTGATAATCAGCATGTCAGGTACTCAAGATCCATGTTGACCAACATTTTAGTCTTCTCATAACTTGCGTTTACATAATTTTTAGATTGACTAAATGTTGGCACAATTAAAACCGCTGCAAAACAAAAATTAAATGAATCTCCAATAATTAATTTCAGATTAAAGTTACAATGGAAATTGTAGTCTGTCCAGAGGACTTATGAAAAAACTAATTTCATCAAATTTCATCAAATTTTCATAAATCCTTCTCATTTGTCCAATAAAAAGGTGTACAAATGAAGAGCATGATAGCTATCTTCAACTTGCGTTTATCAATATTCAACTCATCATGTTTGTCTCTATTGTCAGTTGTTCAGACCTGTTCAAATCAAGTAAATGCTAACTTATTAAAACATGTAAAGTAACTAACAACCTGTCCTACTAGTCGTTATCCCTGAAGAGGAAAATGATTGGATGAAAAACTTCAACAACAATAACCATTTAAAGCGTTTACAGGGTCAATAGTTGAATGTGTATTTTTTTTCCAGTTTACTCTCACATGTTAAATATTTTTAATGTTAACATGATGGTATCATTGAATATTACTTACCCGCAACTTTGCAAACCACACCAGAAAATGTCATTCTCTTTGTAGTGTGATGTAAGGCAAGGCATGCAGTTTATGTGCCCACATGGCAGCTTCTTCGGATCAACTATTTTATCATTTTTTAGACCGCAAAACTCGCATTCGATGTCCTCTGCTGTGGTAGCCATTGCTTCAAAGAAATAACAACATTACAAGATAATTTAAGAGCTCAAAGGATGCAAATTTTTATTCCTTAAAATTAAATTTTAAGTGTTGTATTGTAAAAATGATATGAACATAAATAAGCATTGGACCTAAGCAGAAAATTAGCGCACATCAATGCAATTTCCTAAAAATGTATTAGAAAATTCCTTCTTAACGTTATAGAAAGCCATCCTATTTTCCACAGAAGGGAGCAGAAATTGAAAAAGTTCCTACCGGTTTCCTTATGATTAACTGATAGCGTTTTAATACTATTTATACTTATAACAAAAATATTTCATTTTCAGTAATAACCGTAGATGTTTTATAACTAAAACACAGTTTTGGAGACTAGCGAGGCAATCTTGTGTCCGTGACCATAAAAGGTAACTTCTATGGTGAAACAAAGATGTATAAATTTCCAATAGAAATCCCGTGAACAAAATAACATCTGAATGTGAGATGAATCTTTGGTGGTATTCGTCACTTGTAATACATTTAAAAGGTACATTATAACCTCAGAAATGCACAAAATCAGAAATATTCACAGTAAAAATAGGATAACTACTAGTAATACAAACTGAGCCTGTCATGACTAATCAGTCTACAGTTAAAAGGTTAGTGATTAGTTTACCAAAGTGGTGATTGGCATATATTGACTTTACAAGATGACATTAATTGCACAAAAAGTACTAACTTCTTAAAAAAAAACTTGTACAATCTAGAATGTTCTATAAAAAGCTGCACACATGTCTCTAGAATGATGTTGATGAACAAACTCAAAAATTCTTTTTCACACTTTTTAGATAGTACTCTAACACACGCCTAACACAGGATGAGTAGTTTGTCAGTAAAGCCAAATATTGTTCCCCAGTGTGAAGTAATTTGTGGTGGGTTTATCTTATCACATTTAATAACAAGGCTGCTGCAAAGCGTTTATTTTTTATAATAAAATGCATGCTTGGCAGTAAGCAATACTGTCAGCATAGTTAGCAAACAAAAGCAATTTATGTACGTGGTTAAATTTTAATAATTTTCGGTAATCTTTTGGTATGGAAATATCACCACAACGCGATACAAACGTGAAGGAAGCCAGACCACAAGATAAGCATATAATATGTACAAACAACAAGACACCCGAATCAACAAAATCAACAATAACTAAAGTTGTAAAAAAAATAATTAAAAATTCTGAAAAATGAAAGAATCAATCATAGAAAATAAGTCAATCGTCGTACTAGAGAACCACCAAAAACATTGGAGATGAATCAGGTGATTACACGTAGATGACTACATCTTCTATCACTACATAGTGCTAACACTTTTTTAAGGTTACAACTGAACAGCTTATTGCATTATATAACCGTAAATTACTTGAAATGTTCTGAACACATCGGTGAAGGCTAATACTTACTGTTAGGGCTTTCAATCCGAATGAATTCTAACGTTCCGCAAACGTTTCTACAACAATAATGCTACGGACAAGCGTTACCAAGCAACAAGGCGGAAATACTACTGCGTTCGATAGCGTTTATGACAATTCATAAAGTGAAATTGTCGCGCGTGCGCAGGAAGTTCTGATTGTTGAGATACCGGCTTGTCTAACGAAACGTCAACAAAAACCAATTTTATTAGACATTTAACCATAATTTGTGTTTGAGGATACAAGGACTGGGCGAGCTGTATTCTTGCTTTACGTAAACGACCGCAAGACGACTGTTTTAGCAATCCGTTACTAAGATGTACCTTTCCCATACCCGTAGGTGGCCGCAGGCCGGTCATCTGCTTACTAAAACCGCTGCTCTCCTTCTTGGAATGCCCTGCGAACCTCACAAATTAATACACGTTAAATTTTGTAAAGAAACAAGCTAGTTTGCGTTATTAACATTGAATGTCAATCGTGATTTGGAAAGAGTAACGGATAAAAGAGTAAGTCGGTCTATTCTCATAGACTTGTTAACCATTTCTTCTTGGGTATACGCTGTTTGGGATTTATTGTGGTTTACTTACAATTGGTTAGAGTTTTACTGGGTACATGTTTTGTGAATTGTTAGCCAAGTGCTTATGCATGTTTTTTTTACTAATTTATTATATATGCTGCGTAATTGGATACGATTGTAGGGTCTGCATCAATATTTTTTTAAGAGTCGTACAAAATTTGCATTGGGTTGAATTTTTGTGCAAAACCTGTATCTTTTGTTCGCTTTCAAAGTTTATTCTTACGCTAGTTTACCTATAAAACCATTAATTTTATTCAAAGTTCTTTTTAAAGTAACTAGCAATTGGTTAGAGGTTTTAAGGGTATGTGTTTCGTGAATTGTTTGCCAAATGCTTATGCACGTTTGGCGAATTATAAAATTCAATGTGAATTTCATGCACAGTTGGTCATTGCACAAATAAATATGCCACGCTGTATAATCATTTTGCAGGATAATTACAGACCTTTATATATAAGTGTGCTCACTTTTTATTTTTATGATGCTTGTTTCTGGTTACTGTTTTGTTATTTTGAAGATAAGGTTTTTGTATATCTGGTTCTAAGCACCATGTTAATCTTTAACTTATGATTCTACTTTTCTTATTCAAAAGGTTAAGCAAAACTTCTGTTTGCTAATATCAATGATATACAGCCCCCCCAAGGATAGCCGACGGCTATCATATGGACGCGGTTTAATGATGGAGCTCTGTTATTGTGCTAGCTCTGGCTTGTGCTAGCCTGGGTTTCGGAGCAAACACAACTCTCGCGGGGCGGTCGCGTTGCCTTGTTAGGTTTTGGAAAACACGACTCACTTTTATCGTTTAATCAGCTCATTAAGTCAGTAGGCTCCGCGGTTCACAATAGCAAACCTTGAATTTCTACAATGTAGGGGTGATACCTAACCAAAATAATATATCCATGCAAAATAAAACATTTTCAATTACCTACTCTTAGTAATTTTAAAATTTGTAAAGGTCGTAGCATATGCTTAAAGTTGAATATAATTACCCGAACATCGGCATTTTTTTTCTAGTTTTTGATTAATATTTTGCCACCCCTAATATAAAATGACAAAGTCTTTCATCGTTTTTACATTGTTTTATCTAGCCATTAAGATGGGACAGCAGGCAAAGCTGTGCAGTGTAGTTTTCATACTCAAAATCTAAATACAAAACCGAATTTGAATTATTTTACGATTGTGACTATTAATATCACGAATGCTTGTGAATGGCAACTGACTGATCATGACGGTGACAATATTGGGATACTATATTTATTTGACAACAAAATGAATTCAACAGATAAGTAAAATAACCACTATAGTTCATAATATTTGTAAATTTACAAGGTGCTTGTCAGCATATTTGTTTGTTCGGGTGCCGTGTTCGGGTTAATCCCAACAGAGCTTCATCATTAAACCCCGCCCATATGAGTGCCGTCGGCTATCCTTGGGGGCTGTATATCATTGCTAATATCATACACACAATTTTTATTGCAGCCAATATTTGCGATGCCATTAAAGGGGAGGATTTCCATCAGTGCAGGCTGTATCTTCTCTCAGCTCTCTAGAGCTTAAATACAGCGAATCATCAGATCTTACAGATATATGGCTGTTGGGCATACCTTATCCTACGGGTAATCTTTAGTTGTCCTTCCTATCAAATCCTCTTAATGCCGCTTTCAACCTGTGATACTAGTATTATTAGTTTTCCAATATTCCTCGTCTTCTGTTGTTTTCCTAGTTGCTGCTGTGTAACTCAATTGTTTAGCATATCAGCTGGGAAATGGGAGGTCATGATATCAAATCATCTGTGATACGGATTCTTCAATCTAAGTTTTAATAGCTATAGCTGGACAGACAGACATCCGAACAGATGACAAACTTTTGAGATTCATATATACAGTGGTGATACAAATTATGGAACCGCCTTTGAGTTTTAGTACAGGATGCGCTATAATGGCTCTCACATTAGTTATATTCAGTTCAGATATGAAAAGTTATATATCATTAGAAAGGAAATTTTATCAGCTGTCGCATTGTTTAATTTTTTTTTGCATCCAAACACAATTCCATCGCTAGTGCAATTAAAAGTGCAACTAGTCAGGGTGTCTTATAACAAGTCATTTTTTTCAAAAACAGTAGTCTGATGAATGATGTCTAGAATTTTCAAATTCTTTGATCTGCCCAATTTAACAATTATCTAAGACAACAATTGCATTGAGTGAGACGTTGTGCATTACGCAACATAACCCAAATAGTATTGAAAAGTCTTTCTACTCTCAGTAAAAGTCATTCTATTAACTTCATCATCATGCCTCAACATCTCACGAAAGAAAAGCGTGCTGTAATAATTCACCTTCATCAACAAGGGAAATCGCAGAGGGAAATTGCAAGGGAGGTAGATTGCTCTAAGAAAAGTGTATTTACAACAATCTGCAGATGGAAGGAAACTGGTCAAGTTGAAGAAAGGGCTGGTAGGGGAAGGAAAAAGCTAGCAACAGATCGAGTGACCAGAGGCCTAGTGAGACTTTCTTTCATTGATAGACATTTAACCAGTCCTCTGCTAGCCAAAAAGTTAAAAGAATCAACAGGTACAAAGTTAGCATCATCAACTGTTTGCAAATCATTGAGAGATAATGGCTTATGAGGCTGTAAAGCTCGTAAAAAACCTTTGTTACATCTCGACAAAGAAAGGCTCGTCTACAATGGGCAAAAGATCATGTGAATTGGTCACCAGAAAACTGGAGAGCAGTATTATTCAGCGATGAGAGCACACTTACTGTGCAAAATCACTCTGGCAACAATTATGTAAGAAGGAGACCTGGTGAAGAGTTTAAACCAGAATGTATTGTACCTACGATAAAGCATCCCACCTCAGTAATGGTGTGGGGTTGTTTCTCCGCTGCTGGTCCTGGTAGATTACATTTTGTTGATGGTATGACGAATGCAGAAAAATATTGTGGAGTACTACAGAGTGTGAGGATACCATCTGCTAGAAGTGTATTTGATAGAGAGTGGCTGTTCCAGCAAGATAATGCTCCATGCCACACAGCCAGAAGAGTAAAGAAGTAGTTTGCTGACAATAACGTTAACACTCTGACTTGGCCTGCTCAGTCACTAGACCTTAACCCAATTAAAAATTTGTGGAGCAAAATAGGCAATCTCGTAACTAAAGACAAACCATCTAATAAAAGAAGATTAATGGAGCTTATTGTGCAATTCTGGCATCGAATAGTGACACCTGAAGAGCTTCAGACGCTGACAGATAGTATGCCCAGGCGGTGCCGAGCAGTGATTGAGAGCAACGGCTGGCCAACCAAGTATTGATCATCTTAAGGACCAAAACAGCTCTTTTCAAGGCTACAAAACCCTGTCTTTAAGTTAATTCACAATAAAAGCCATTTCAAAGAAAAGAAATATGTTATTTTATGACTTTTGGTCGGACACTATTTAATAGAAATGACAAATGTACAGTAACTTTCTGACAGCTTTCAGTAAACCTTTAATAATACTTTTATAGAATATACAATGTGGTTTTAATTTAAGTTTATCAAAAAGCCAACATTGTGACAATTCAAATGATATATAATTTTTTATAGTTATGTAAAATTTTGATTGTAGAAAAAATAAACACAACTCAGAATTCATTGCTATGTAACGAAAATTAGAGGCGGTTCCATAATTTGTATCACCACTGTATATAGATTACAATCTCATCACATACAATCATGACAGTCTAAATAGTGGTTAGAGAGTGCTGTATATCTCCATTGCTATCATTCAGTCATCTCACAGTTATTTGATCCTGCTGTCAGTTCAAGCACTTGTACACCTTCCATCTCCAGATATGTTCTTTCTGTTGAGCTGTATATTGTCTTCTATTCCTCTCTAGTATCATCTACTCTTTACGTGTCTCCACTCCTGTTCTATTCTTCTAAGAGCCTTTGATTGTCAGGTTTGGGTCTCTGCTACTCACTAGCTGACCAGCTATTGGTAAGTTGTGGATTATTTTGTGTTATTTAGATGTCATGATGGAACCATTGTGTGAATAGTAAATCTGTGTATATTTTGTTTTGTTAGAAGCTTCATAAAAAGGTTAGATAACTCCTAAATTTATCTTCACTTTAACCATTTCATGACCAAGCTATCCTGATTCGTTGTCTGTCATTAGCTTATTATGGTTGATCTGTCATGTTTTATATGTGCGTACTTGATCTTTTCAATTCTCTATTTCATCAAGTGCCGTCAGTTTCTATTATTAACTCTTATAATTACAGCACTATTTTGAAGACGTTGAAAAAGTTTTTAAGCTGATCTATTCATTTGCATAGCAAAAATTAAATATTGCATCGAAATAACCAATATTAACAAGATGGAGTCCACTGGTGTTATGAATTGGCGGTATAACTTTAGAATTTGCAGCAGTACTTAGTTTATAGTATATTCCATGTCCTTACTAGTTATAGTTATACCATGTTTCAATCACTCACTCTACACTCAACCTGCTCATTGCCAAATCTTCACTTTTCTTTTTTTTAAGTACTTTAAGCGTTCCTACAACAGAAAGTTCTTACGTTCCTATAAGAACAGTGAAGTACATGTTAATTGTCTGATTCGGTCCAAGATCTTTCCAAACTCACCTCTTTAGCCATGCGAAAAGGAAAAACTTAACTCAACTTTTTTAATTTGTGGGCTGTATAGTAACTGCCATATAAGCGGTTTGCATCAGCAAATTTTCTCCCTTTTATGATCAATATCACTGGTTATATAGACCATGATTGTAGTAATTTTACAACGAGGAGATGAGAACTACACATTTTCTGCATTGATTTACAACGTTTTGCTTATTTGTTCCAATCAGTATGGTCTATTCTGCAAAGTAAAACTAATGACACATTTTGTTATTGGTTCTACAATAAAGCAAAACGACAAAATGTTGATGTTTATTATAAGCTAGACCCTTGCATAGAGAGGTCAAGGTTATAATAAAAGATAACTTTCGACGATACTTCAACTCTTGACATTCAGATTAGTAGATCGCTTTAACACATGCGCTAGTCAACTGCCTTTAAGTATTTATGAGCAATTTGCACAGCTGTCCTATTCTCTGTTTTATCTACACATTTGACGATCTATCCCAACAAATTAGTATGTCGCGAAAGATATGTATATAATAAATATCACGCTACACGCACGTATATAACAATATTACGCTATATGCATGTTGTTTTTCCTCCGCAAGTGCGGTGAGATAAACTAACATTCTAATTGAATATGAAAACTCGACCGACTTGACACTTTACGTTATACAAACATTTTTAAATAGTATGAAGTGGAAACTAAATAAAATTTCTACGTTATCCGGAATTTATGTTATAGGATATATACATTATAGGAGTGTCTAATGTATCTGATATACACATTATGTGAGTGTCTACTGTATAGGAGTGTCTACTGTATAGGAGTGTCTACTGTATAAGAGTGTCTACTGTATAGGAGTGTCTACTGTATAGGGGTGTCTGCTGTATAGGAGTGTCTACTGTATAGGAGTGTCTACTGTATATGAGTGTCTACTGTATAGGAGTGTCTGATGTATCTGATATATACATTATATGAGTGTCTACTGTATAAGAGTGTCTACTGTATAGGAGTGTCTACTGTATAGGAGTGTCTTTTGTATAGGAGTGTCTACTGTATAGGAGTGTCTACTGTATAGGAGTGTCTACTGTATTGGAGTGTCTACTGTATAAGAGTGTCTATTGTATAAGAGTGTCTACTGTATAGGAGTGTCTACTGTATAGGAGTGTCTACTGTATAGGAGTGTCTACTGTATAGGAGTGTCTACTGTGTAAGAGTGTCTACTGTATAGGAGTGTCTACTGTATAGGGGTGTCTGCTGTATAGGAGTGTCTACTGTATAGGAGTGTCTACTGTATAGGAGTGTCTACTGTATAGGAGTGTCTACTGTATAAGAGTGTCTACTGTATAGGAGTGTCTACTGTATAGGGGTGTCTGCTGTATAGGAGTGTCTACTGTATAGGAGTGTCTACTGTATATGAGTGTCTACTGTATAGGAGTGTCTACTGTATAGGAGTGTCTACTGTATAGGAGTGTCTACTGTATAGGGGTGTCTGCTGTATAGGAGTGTCTACTGTATATGAGTGTCTACTGTATATGAGTGTCTACTGTATAGGAGTGTCTACTGTATAGGAGTGTCTACTGTATAGGAGTGTCTACTGTATAGGAGTGTCTACTGTATATGAGTGTCTACTGTATATGAGTGTCTGATGTATCTGATATATACATTATATGAGTGTCTACTGTATAAGAGTGTCTACTGTATAGGAGTGTCTACTGTATAGGAGTGTCTTTGGTATAGGAGTGTCTACTGTATAGGAGTGTCTACTGTATAGGAGTGTCTACTGTATAAGAGTGTCTATTGTATAAGAGTGTCTACTGTATAGGAGTGTCTTTGGTATAGGAGTGTCTACTGTATAGGAGTGTCTACTGTATAGGAGTGTCTACTGTATAGGAGTGTCTACTGTATAGGAGTGTCTACTGTATAGGAGTGTCTACTGTATAAGAGTGTCTATTGTATAAGAGTGTCTACTGTATAGGAGTGTCTACTGTATAGGAGTGTCTACTGTATAGGAGTGTCTACTGTATTGGAGTGTCTACTGTATAGGAGTGTCTACTGTATATGAGTGTCTACTCAGTATGAAAAAAAACAACAAAAATGTTATCATTGCTGTACAGCAGACACCCCTGTACAGTAGACACTCCTATACAGTGGACACCCCTATACAGTAAACACCCCTATACAGTAGACTCTACTGTATAGGAGTGTCTACTGTATAGGGGTGTCTACTGTATAGGGGTGTCTATTGTAAAATACGGTGTGCACATTTATGCAAATCATTTTAAAATCTGCACTAGAAGGGAACTCCTTTTACTAATCAACTTTTACCATCAAGTCTGTTGGTCCTAGAACAGTAAACCGTCATAACAATATCATAACAATGAGGCCACCTTGACTAGTCAAGGTGAGAAATAGTCAAAACATGGGACATAAACAGAAACATTCATAATATGTTACAGAAACAATAATAAATGAATTGGAAAAAAGTTATTTAGTTATTAGATTTAGCTCATGACATCAGCTACCAGTTGCTATCTGACTGCTGCTTCCAGTTTGACATTTCAGCTTCATTTTGTTTCTCAAATTCTTCTACACTGCCTGTCGATGAATTGGACAGCAGCAAGCTAAGATCGCACCCCTATTATACTAAATAAAATAATTATTACTAATAACTAATAGTCTCACTTTTATTAAGGAATATTTAAACTGACTTAGCTTGCTCTTTATTAGTTTTTGTTTTTAATTTTCAAAAACAATTTTTTCTAGAGATTTTAAACCCTCAAAGTTAGAAATTTGAGTTTTGTTATAAGTGTTTGCTGAAATTCTCCGTCGTATGTTTGAAAGTTTGTAGAGGTTTGACTTAACTATAAAGATAGGCTTAGTTGGCACTGTTCAGGCTGCTATATGGTAGCTTTGATTCCTTCTGTTACAGAAGGAGGAGGAGGTGGAGCCAACAGCTTAGCTCATCTGAAAAGAGCTAAAGAAAATGAAGAAACTGAAGCTATTTGAGGAGCAGTTGGATGCTCTGAAGGCTGAGGACCAGTTTACCCTCTCACAGGCCGATAAGTCGAGCAAGTCATGTAATCTCCTTGACAACGCCCTTGACATTAAGGTTAGACTCCATTGCTCCTCAGTCATATTTAACCACAGTGGTGACCGTCATTCTGGAACCTCTTATAGTAAACATGTTATTTCTTATTAATTCATAGTTTGTTAAATATTCATTTGATGAATTATGTCATTATGTGCATAAATGGAAATTTAAGGATGTTTTACATATGAATATTTGTTATAATAAGACCCAAGTATGTTTGTTGGAAGACATGGTTAGATGTTGAAAAAAACTTATATCGCCCAAGATTCACAGTAGGACATTCGGATTAACAGCTGAGGACGCTGCCGCTCGCACCAATCAACACTCTTGCAGCATTTAAGAATACTTGTGCACATAGTTATTACACATGACAATCTCTCACAGCTCACGAGACCACCAGAGTTGTAGTCTTATTAAATATCGACTGATATTTGCCTCCTTAGCCTGGTTTTGTTGTAACTTGGCAGTATCTGTGCATTACAGCAAATTCATTAAAAATAAGTTTATATTTATCCAAAAAATTGACTAAATTTTAGCATGGTTGTTGAGCATGCATAAATACACAGCTCTATCAGGGTAAATTGGTGGCCTCTGGGTAGGAGCAGTGTCTTAGTTGCCAAGTATTTATTGTTAATCAAAGGAAAGGATAAAATGTGTGCCCGATGAATAGATTACGTTTTTTGAGAATATTCAGTGACATACAGAATGGCTGCAAAACTTGCTGTTCAAATCTTTACTATAGTACAAACCGTATCCATCCTTCTGTCTAAAGCATAGCTAAGAGGTAAAGCCTGGTTCCTGTGTACGCCCCAAGCACCTGCAACATCACTGCCAGGCTATCAGCGGTGAAATGTGAACCTGCACGCTGTTCAAATTTTGCTATAAGTCGCAGGCAAAACCTTCATAAAATGCACTGCAAAGGTTAAGGTCAGCATTTTTGAAATGGTATGGCTAAGAAACATTTTTATGCAATTGTTTGCGATGCATCTTTATGTGAGCAGAAGCCACTGAGCCTAGCACTGCAAGTGTCTGGCTGCACGAGATTACTGTCGGGGTCTCGCTCTCGATATGGGAACCAGGCTTTAGGGTAAAAAGCGTCACAACTGAAATTGAACTCGAATATTTGACTCTGTAGGCAGGCACACTACTAACTGCACTGCTCTATCATCTTGCAACAAGTTAGAATAAATGTGTGCATATTTATTACACCTGATGATCTTTCACGGCACACTCGACGTATGTATGTTTTGAGATAATAAAGAAAGTTTTTACGATAATTGACATGAAAAATGAAAAATAAAATTAGGCAGTCCCATAGTTATGATCACCACTGTATGCCCGTCTGCAAGCCTTCTATCAAAGCATTTGCTCAGTTCGAGTTTGTAGAAAGGTGGCGACACGGCAGTAGCCAATCAGAGTTCAGTTTCGCTAATTCTTATATCACTAGTGCTTTATTAGGCAACTGTGAAACAACTACTATAAATTTATCAGCGCTCAAACCAAACAAGTTTCCTCATTTTGATTAATATAATTAGGAATAATATAATTAATTAATATAATATATATTAATACTATTTTGGCTAACTATTGAGTTTTATTACTTTTATAACATGAATAATTGTTCAATCTGTTCTTTCATCACAATTATACTTAAGAAAAAGCCTATCAGGATTTTCTGTGTTCTTGTTAATAGTTGACAAGTTTTTGGGATGCAGTGACAACCCTTTCAGTGAACTTTCAACTACGTTTGATGAAAATGTGACGATTATGTTGGGGATTTCAAGCGGTTGTCGATTATTGCCTGGCGACTGTGATTGACATTGGCTGTCAGGTGGTTGTCAATAGCTGGCAAGTGATAGTTGAAGGCTTTTTAGACCGTTGTTGATGTCTGCTAAATGATTCGCCAATGATGTATTAGATTGGCGATGGCTGTCAGATGTGTCAAGTGAAAGTGGTGGCTGCATGTTCCTCACATGATTCTATGACAGACAGGGAATGTTGCAGGTAGAGAACTTTTCAATAAGCGCACGTGGAAAAGACTTGTTTGTGAATACGTCTCTCACCATAGCCAACCAAAGGAGGTATGGTCTCGTTGGGCCCACTGGGCATGGGAAGACAACTCTATTCAACCACATGGCCCAGCGTAAACTGAATACTCCACCTAACATCGATATCTTGCTCGGTGAACAAGGTGAGTTTTTGTTAACTGTTTTCCTTCAGAACAGCAAATCGTAAAAATAAACTGGGCTTCATCACAAGCTCATAATTTTGTCACTTTTTATAAAGTTTCAATGTGTTTGGATTTAAAAAGATTGTTGCACAAACTACGGCTCTGTGATCTTGGTTGGTCTGAGTCCAATGGCAAGGAAATCACTGGAGACATCCCAGTTGCCGAGAGCAATTTAAGTCTGTATGTTTTTCTGTATGTCCAGCTATGGCTATTAAAATCTTTTACTATATACTTTATACCCCCTTGTTCCGATTTCACACGCTGAATATCGTCTTAATTGAAACACTTTCATCTCTATGAAACACGATGCGTTTTCGTGAACTTCTATTTACACTTTTTGTAAGGTTCAATTACTAAATGAGCAAAAGTATTATCTCGAGTAGGAATAGCCTATATATTCTCTCTCCGTTCAGTCAGACAAAGACAGTCCGATATCTCATTTTTACATTTTACCAGCATCGAGAAGTACCAGTATTGGCATATTCAAAGTTTTGATGGATAGATTCTGCTGGAACACTAACATTGTTTATACACACACTTATATGCACGAATTATTATTATTAATTCAACATATTCAGGATTTTTTTTTTCAGTTTGTATTAATTGTATCATTGCCAAATCATTTTTAATGTAATCTTAGCAAAACAGCCTCAATTTAGCTATTAATTACTAATTATTTCACATTTACATTTTAACACTTTTCCAGTTGTTTTATTTTGTTTCTTAATTTATTTGATGGTTGCGCGTCACAACAATTTTGTCTCACACAGTACCTATACTGTTCGTAGAGGTAAAGGCAGACGATACACCCGCTATACTCGCTGTCCTAAATGCTGACAAGAAGTGTCTGGAGTAGCTAGAGCTAGAGAAGAAGTTGTCTGCTGACTTGGAAAATAGGAAGGCTGACACGGGCACTCGTCATAAGGAGGTGAGAATATCCCTCAACTGTTCCTGAGGCTGGGAGAATGAATGATATAGGCACTTTTGGAGGCATTTTAATATCTATGTGTGAAATCATAGGCATAAAATATGTATAGATACATCTTTGCTTACTAATAGACCTGATTGCATAGATTGATAGCTCTTGTTTTCATAGAAAATAACTAAACTACCGTGACCAAGTATCATTGTTAACTTGATTGGCTTTATCGCGTTTTGTTGCTTATCTGAGCTCATCAGGGAATCTCCTACCTCCCGACAGTGTGTATTTGATCTCCTGTTCAATGTGGAGTTGTTTACTCTTTAAAACTTGGGCTTGTTTCATTACGGTTAAAGATAAACTTACACTAAATTCTAGTAGTTCTTATCAGAGAATATCAGTATCTTCTATCATTTGTGATTGTTTATGATGTTGAAGGTGATCCGACTCCCAGGATGTTTTAAGATTAAAATCTTCATAAATTGATCACAATTAAAACACTCAGATTGAAGAAAGTGTGATTATAGCATCTATAGTTGCTAAGAGACAGAATAGAGGCAACTTTAACATAATAGCTGATATTAATAAAGAGAAAGACCGGTCAACTGAGCAACTAGTGATGTTATTTCAGCATGTATTTTTCTCCTTGACATTTTAACCATGATCAAGTTTACTTGATTTTAACCTTGAAACATCGTGGTAGTCAAATTTCTTCAAATGTCAAAAAAAATCGCCATTAATAGAACAACACTGATAATTTTTGATGAAAACTAGTACCACAATTTATATATATATATATATGTAAAGATATATTTAAGTTTTTTTTAAATGTACAATTATATTTATATATAAAGATATATTTGTATTTAAATATTTGTTTGTATATAAATATATATAAACATATTTGTGTATAAATATATATGTATTTATATATTTAACTTTATATTTAAATATATAATTATATTTATAAGTATATATTTATAAATATATATGTAAATAAATGTTCTATTTTTTGGTTTTATCTCGAGTTCATTAAAAATTGAGGTTGACAAACTATTTCTCCTTGTGTGTACTACAAGGCATTATTGTTAAAATGTTGTGAATGAAAATAGAGACCGCAACTACATCTGATTGTATTTGTTAGGTATCTGAGGAAATGAAAGCTATCAGAGTACATTCAGCGGAACCTAAGGCTAGGCGTATCTTAGCCGGTCTCGGTTTCACCAAGGAGATGCAGGAGAGACCGACCAAACACTTCTGTGGTGGTTGGAGGATGAGAGTTTTTCTTGCAAGGTCTGTCCTCTAGGACTATAGAAGTCAGAATATTGGTCTATTGTGGTGCATGCATAGGAGGGTTATCACCTCGTTATTATATTGTAAGATGACTGTTTGTTCATTTATACTTGTATATTTACTAATACCATGGCAATGCGGGAGGATGTGAGAAATTGTAAGGTGTAATAACTAATTGCACAATTATTCCATAGTGTGGAAAGCAATCAATTGGCACAGGTGGAGGAGTGACAATCTATGAACTTAAAAGGTGTGAGTTCGAATCCTCTTTAAAGCGATCTTTTTTACTTGTTTTCTGCTAAGAGAACGGATATTAGGTGGAAGATTGTTCAAGCAGCTGATCATAGAATGACAAACATGACAGCAATTCAGCGTAATTTCCGAACTTCTTTGATTGCTTATTGCGGAACTGCCACCATGATAAAATGTAGAACTCACTAAGATACCCAATATTTGATGATGGTTTTGAAAAGCACACATAATTATGTAATACACAGTCATTAAGCTACTAAAACTGATTTGTTTTTATAAGAGACAAAATACTTGCCATAGATTGCATCACCAACAAGTGTTACATGCAAGATTCAAAATAAAACACTTTGAAATCCGCATTAAAATGTTGTATAGAATAAAATTTACACATTTTTCAGAGCCTTGTTCCTTCAACCGACCTTCTTGCTGCTCGATGAACCGACCAATCACCTCCATCTGAATGCTGTCATATGGCTAGACAATTACCTTCAGAATTGGAAAAAGACCTTTCTGATTGTCTCCTACGACCAGTCTTTCCTCGACAATGTCTGCACTGACATTATTCACCTTGACATTCAAAAGCTCTTTTTCTACAAGGGCAACTATGGTGAGTACCTGCATTATATTAGGAACCTAGGTTATATTTAGGTTTCTCAGGGGTAATTTTAGTTGAACAGTTGTTATGGTTGGTGGAATTTACTTAATTAATGCCGCGTGATTCGGGGAGTGCGTTTCATTGATGCCGTGTGATTGGTGTAGTTCTCTTCATCGATGTATGTGTATGGATGTATTGCGATCGCTTCACGATATATGTGGTTGTTTAGCATCATTATTAGTATATGTTTGGTTGTGTAGCATTATTATTAGGATATATTTGGTTGTGTAGCATTATTATTAGGATACATTTGGTTGTTTAGCATTCTCATTACGATATATTTGGTTGTTTAGCATTATTATTAGGATATATTTGGTTGTTTAGCATTATTATTAGGATATATGTGGTTGTTTAGCATTATTATTAGGATATATTTGGCTGTTTAGCATTATTATTAGGATATACGTGGTTGTTTAGCATTATTATTAGGATATATTTGGTTGTTTAGCATTATTATTAGGATATATTTGGTTGTGTAGCATTATTATTAGGATACATTTGGTTGTTTAGCATTCTCATTACGATATATTTGGTTGTTTAGCATTATTATTAGGATATATTTGGTTGTTTAGCATTATTATTAGGATATATGTGGTTGTTTAGCATTATTATTAGGATATATTTGGTTGTTTAGCATTATTATTAGGATATATTTGGTTGTGTAGCATTATTATTAGGATACATTTGGTTGTTTAGCATTATTATTATGATATATTTGGTTGTTTAGCATTCTCATTAGGAAATGTTTGGTTGTTTAGCCTTTTGAATACCGTTCCCGTAATCTGACGGGCTGAGAGCGCAGTCTCAGCGTACCAAACCCGTAATTGCCCGTCAGATCTGAGTCTTCGATACGTATTTTTTAAATTCATTTAATTATTTTAAAAACGGCACTAAAATTTTTAATTAATATTTTTAGGAGTTTTAAAAGATATCACACTACTATTTTGAAGCAATAATTAGTCCCTTCTACGCATGTGCAAAAAGAACGCGTTGTTAGAAGTTGAACGTTCTTTACGGAAAGCTGATCATCATGAGCGGACGGGATATTTGAGGCGCTGCTAAAAAGATTCGTTTACAAGAAGATACCGACTGGTTTGAAAGTGAAGAAGAGGATTTTAGACCAGAAAAATGTGAGGAAGACGATGAAAGTAAAAAAGAAAATCAACAGAGTGAATTGGATTGCGAAAGTGAGACTGAAACGGCCGGCATTGAAACGGCGAATAATGGCGAATATCAAAGAGGAGCTGATTTAAAACCAAAAGAATTACATTTTGCTGACAGCCTGGCAGGAGTACAAGTTTGAATTCTTAAACAGGTAAGTGTTTTTATTATTCAAAGCTTTTAAACATCGGCCATGATAAATGTTTTATTTAACGAAACGAATAAATATGGCCTTCAAAAACATTGCGATGCTTCGGAGCCTGTTGATGATAAATATTTGTCGAGTTGCTTGTTTAGTTTTGCATATAGGTATTGTGATGGATTTACTAAGCTGAGTTGTTTTAATTGCCATAAGCATTCAGCTATTCTCAGATTAGCCCTATAATTTAAAAGCCAGCTTGCGTGGAAAGCCCGTTGATTAACACTCAACCCTTGCTATATAAGCAATGGTGCTTCAGTGTTAAGACGGGAAAACAAAGAGCACAGAGCTAGCGATACAGAGTACAAACGACTGAAATAAAGACTGAGAGTTACGTTCATAATCTGCATTAAGGACAGTGCGGTAACATTAACTTACCTTTGTGCAGCTTTGTATATCTTTGGTAACATATATATTGCTTAACATTCTTACATTTACAAGTGTAACTGTTTTGGGTATTTATTATTGTAACTCATTTCAGCATTACGCTTGATTGTAGTGAATTGTTCTAATTGTTCTATCTTCTCATGTTTATAGAGCTTGTGTGAATAAAAGCCATTATTCACCAGACACTTTGTTGCAACAATTACAGTTGTGCATGAGAGCTATTACTCGTTCAGTATAAGACAACTTGTACGCAGAACCCACTTGCTAGTGGTTAGTCAGCGCTGACTTCCACAACAGTATTTTCAAAAAGCCTACTCTATTGCCTTACTGGTCCACATTCCTTTATTATCTATGCTGATTTTTAATCAGTTTATAAATTGAAAGAAAATTAGAAGCAAGTTTACACTTTATTGACAATTTTGAAGACCCTGCTGGCAATAAATTGTTCAAATTAAAAAATGTTTTTGCCATGACATGTGACTGGTTCTATCCTGTTTTTCTATCTGATAAATTTATATTTGTAGATGAAAGCTTGTTGGCATGGAAAGGCTGGCTCAACTTCAGACAGCATATTCCATCTAAAAGATCTAAATTTGGAATTATGTTATTTGCTTTCCGTTGCTGTCTCTGGCTATGTGCACCAATTGTCTGTATACATTGTCGATGAGCAAGCTGAATGCACTGGCAGCGGAGTCACTTTTGGAATATCTCTGTGCGAGTCATGTTTTGATCCTTACCATGCTAGCTAAATTTATTTACAAATGGTTTTTTATTTAGTTTTTGCAAATGCTTCACTGATTTGTATTGCTAGCTTTTGTACATACATTTGCTAATCTATTGTATTATTTGTGCATTGATGTGCTGTATTTGTTCCACACTGCCATCTTCAGAGCAGCAGTTTAATCAAATAGTTCAGTTCTCATATTGTTCTGCAATCTAGCCGTCCATGATTTGCTGTTTCTGCTCATAAATGTTGCTTCCTGTCTTTTGCTGCTTCACCAAATGTGCGAATATAGGCTCACGGCTCAATTCTTCTTGCACACATCCAGTTAATCTTTGCTGCAGCACACATGAATCTGTGCAATGACTTTAGATGCAAATTCTTTACATAAATCTAGTCTCAAGAAATGCATAAAAATTCAGAGCAAAAAATTGTAACTGCATATATAGATGTCTAGCTGCAAAGTTTTTGCAAACTGTGTGGAGGAAAAAATCTCATTCTGCAGGAAAATGTCTCAGCTTGCAGATGCATATTCATTTGCACTTTTGTGCCAATTTGCACGAAAGTTGGAGCAACCTTGTCGGATGACTGTCTTGCGCCGCTTATGGACATGGCGTCTCGAGCTTTTCCAATGGCGCTCCCGCTATACATCGGAGCTCATAACTCCGCTTTCAATGCTCTTGGACGACTAAATTTTTTTACAAATTGTTGTGAACATATGAATCCATGCAAGAATTATTTATACCAAATTGCCAACTGCTTTCAGTGAATATAAAATACAATTGAAAATGACGTACTAACACAAAAAACTCGTAGCTTCAACGAATTGCGACTCTTGCAGGTAAGCAAATGCAAGCTAACTACATTAAAAAAGTATCAGCTTGTAGAGAAATTTCTCAGGATTCCGATGCATGTTTATTTATGTAACTACCTCAAGTTTGAAGAAAATTGATGCAGTTTTTACGCAGTGGTGTCGAAGGCTCAAATCGCTATAGTAAATGCACTGGTACGCTGGGGAATTTCCAGCCGTAAGCCCGCGGTCGCTAAAGGGTTAGCATTATTATTAGGATATATGTTGTTGTTTAGCTTTATTATTAGGATATATGTGGTTGTTTAGCATTATTATTTGGATATATTTGGTTGTTTTGCGTTAGTATTAGGATACATTTGGTTGTTTAGCGTTATTATTAGGATATATTTGGTTGTTTAGCATTATTATTAGGATATATTTGGTTGTTTAACATTATTATTATTAGGATATATGTCGTTGTTTAGCATTATTATTAGGATGTATGTGGTTGTTTAGCATTACTATTAGGATATATTTGGTTGTTTAGCATTATTATTAGGATATATTTGGTTGTTTAGCATTATTATTATTAGGATATATTTGGTTGTTTAGCATTATTATTATGATGTATTTGGTTGTTTAGCATTATTATTAGGATATATTTGGTTTTGTAGCATAATTATTTGGATATACAGTCAAACATGGATAACTCGAACTTCAAGGGACCGAGCAAAAGTGTTCGAATTATCAGAGCATTCAAGTTATCAGAGCACTGTCACAAGTCCATATATTTACTTATTTATTAGTAGATACATGTACATATACAAACTATAATATAAATCAAAAGCACAAATGGCTTGTTTCAAATTAAATGCTTCTAATGTAAAGTTTAAAACGTTTTCATGAAAAAGTATAGAGATTTTTCTATCACTTGAGATTGGTTTGTTGTTTGAGGTGATGTTATTGCCAGGACGTTTTTCAGATTGACATTGGCAAAACTTGATCGTTGTTGAAATGCTCAAAAGAAAAGACATTTTTTTCTTTTGGGGTTTTACCCACGATCAATTTTGCCGTTTTTTCTTGAAGTTTATGCAGATTACCTTACTTTACCTGGGATTCGTTAAGAGCAACACTCCGAGGCAGTTCAATTAGAAGTTTTACGAGGTTTTACGGTACATTCTATATCACTCACGCTTTTTTAATAGATACTTATTGAATGTACACACGTATTCTGTGTTTAGGTCAAACGATGAATAGTTTTTTGTAGTGTCTTAAAGTTGCTAGCCGAGTCACGCACTCAAGGATTTTCGCCACGCACATACAAAACAACATGCGATTTTTGTTTTGTATGTGCGTGGCGAAAATTCTTGCGCGCGTGACCCGGCTAGCCCGTGCTATTCATCGTATCGCAGTATAAATCAAATTTCACCAAACTTTTAGAAAAGTCGTTGACAAAAATATTTTGCCGATGGTGGTAATAACGACGCTTATGAATTACGAAAAGATGAAGTTTACCTCTATGGATTTGAATAAAGTGATTTTCTAAAGCGAAAACAACCGTTTCGGTAGCTGTTGGGCAAAAAACAGTTCGAATTAACAGTGTTGAGTTCAAGTTATCTATAGCAATTTATCATTACTTGGGAACGGACCAAAGGAAATGTTCGAATTAACCATGTGTTCGAGCTATCCGTGGACGAGTTATCCATGTTTGACTGTATTTGGTTGTTTAGCTTTATTATTAGGATATATTTGGTTGTTTAGCATTAGTATTAGGATACATTTGGTTGTTTAGCATTATTATTAGGATTTACGTGGTTGTTTCGCTTTATTATTAGGATGTATTTAGTTGTTTAGCATTATTATTAGGATATATTTGGTTGCTCTGCATTATTATTAGGATATATGTGGTTGTGTAGCATTATTATTAGGATATATTTGGTTGCGTAGCATTATTATTAGGATATGTGTGGTTGCGTAGCGTCATTCAAGAAGATGTTCAAACAGAAGAGGAAGGAGCAGATAAAGGATTATGAAAAGCAGGAGAAAAGACAGAGAATTGAAGGCGAGTGGGAAATCTTCAAAGGATGCTGTAAGTTGTCTTTCCTCTGTTTGCCAGAGGATTTTATCTTCGCTAGGAAGAGGGTTGAAAGTGCTGCCACTGATGAAACAGATCTTAGGGAATTCGGTTCCATTCCACAGTAGACCTCGTGAGATGCTCTCTTTAGACTGTTAAATTTGCTATAACTGGAACTACTTTTATAGACTTGCTGTCACTGGCAGCGGAGTCGGGCTGCTGATCTGTCCTGGCGATTCTATAAGGTTACATTCAGGTTGCTATGTTTATCATACAGGATTGACAGTTTCAACAACTCTTTATTGTGGAATGGGGTAGCACATCCATAAATTTGGAGTTGTCCTCCAAATGCCATATTTTAATGATGTGTGACAGGCATTTTAATTACTCTATCAGTGGCTTATGCATGAATCCAAAGTTGCAGCATACACCCTACGCCTTTTTCATAAGGCATACGTTGTACTGTTGTACTTTAAAAACAATAAAATATTTTTAAGATATCATCACACATGCGCATATACAGGGACCCTAACTGGCTCGACTTTTACGTATCTTTGTGATTTTCAATCAAGGCTGAAACTTCCGGAGTGTTCTTAAAGTTGTGAGGGATACGCAAGATGTAAACACAAGATACCCAGATCAGTGTCTCTCAAACAACAGTTTGGGGTTCAATTGGTTTCACCTAAGATTGTCTCTCCAACTGAAGCCTGGTTCCCATATACGTCGCTAAGCACCGTGGACAGCACCGCAGGCTATTAGCGGTGAATTGGGAACCTACGCGCCGAGTATCGACGGTAGTTGCCGGCGGCATTGAAATAGCTTAGCGCTGTTCAAATTTCGCCAAAGGCCGCAGGCAAAACCTTCCCGAAATGCACTGTACGGGTGAAGGTCACCGTTATAGAAATGGCATGGCGAGTGAACATTTATTTGATTACACAGTTATGTTTAGCGATGCAGCTTATATGTGAACAGATGCCGTCGAGCCCAACTTTGCAAACGTTTTGTTGCGCAAGTTACAGCCGGAGTATTGCAACCGATATGCGGATATGGGAACCAGGCTTTAGGTGACAATAGAGTTTTACAAAATAACTAAGCTTATGTGGAAAGATGCTTTCCACTGTAACAGATAAACAGAAACCACTAGCATAAAAAGAGACTGCTTACGAAACATTTTAAATACTGATTTTGTAAATTAAATCTGTTCAAACCATTTTTGCTATAGTATTGTTTCAGAGGCAGCCTAATGGTTTAAAACTCCTGGCCTCCAAACACAGGTTGGGGTTCAACTCCTAAAAAGGCCACTGACAGTGACAGGAATGTCATCAAACATTAAATTACTCTCTACCATAGGCATGTCTCCAGTCATTGAGGTTCCCTTGACACTAGACTCAGACATGTACAGCCAAGATCTCAGAGACATTGTTTGTACAATAATACTTTTATAAACACACATAGCCTCTGCTAGCAGTAGGCTAAGCAGACGTCATATCTGATCTTTGAGGTGTTGCTTTCCCAAACATGCATACTTTCTTACATGACATGAAGCAATGGAATCATTTAAACAAATACATTGTATAAAATTCAACTGATCGAGATTGTGGAAATTGTGTCATACATATAATAGAAACGTTTTTAATATGTAGTAAAAATATATACTTTTTGTTTTGTTGTTCTTCGGTATAAACTAGAATGCAGCTGTCATGATCAGTTTATCACTTTATCCTCATGGCTTTCATCTTTATGTTGCTATAAAGATTATATTTGTCAATATTTATAAGTAGCCAACTGGAAGAAGCTTTGTCGTCTTCATCACTCAAAAGTCAATCTTAGTCGCAAATAGCTTGCGTTGAATATTAATAAAATTGGACTGAGGTTGTCATGCTTGCCTATTTCAGCCAATCACACATGCGTCAGTTTTATCACGTCAGATGACCTCAAAGATTTTAAAAGGAAGTAATTACAGGATTTAATGTTGATGGGTTCAACGGATATAGAACGAACGAACGGCTCTGTGATTGACTAGATCATGTCTTGCAATCAACCAGTAGCTCGCTGTCGATGAATTGGACAGCAGCAAGCTAAAATCGCACCCCTATAGTCTCACTTTTATTAGGTAATGTTTAAACTAACTTAACTTGCTCTTTATTGGTTTTTGTCTTTGATTTTTAATTTTCAAAAACCATTTTTTCTAGAGATTTTAAACCTTCAAAGTTAGAAATTTGAGTTTTGTTATAAGTGTTTGCTGAAATTCTCCGTCGTATGTTTGAAAGTTCGTAGAGGTTTGACTTAACTATAAAGATGGGCTTACTTGGCACTTTTCAGGCTGCTATATGGTAGCTTTGATTCCTTCTGTTACAGAAGAAGGAGGAGGAGGCAGAGCCAACAGCTTAGCTCATCTGAAAAGAGCTAAAGAAAATGAAGAAACGGAAGCTATTTGAGGAGCAGTTGGATGCTCTGAAGACTGAGGACCGGTTTACCCTCTCACAGGCCGATAAGTCGAGCAAGTCATGTAATCTCCTTGACAATGCCCTTGACATTAAGGTTAGACTCCATTGCTCCTCAGTCACATTTAACCACAGTGGTGATCGTCATTCTCGAACCTTTTATAGTAAACATGTTATTTGTTAATAATTCATAGTTTGTTAAATATTTATTTGATGAATTATGTCATTATGTGCATAAATGGAAATTTAAGGATGTTCTACTCATGAATCTTTGCTATAATAAGACCCGTGTCCGAAGGCATGGTTGGATGTTTAAAAAAATTCCATTGCACAAGATTCACATTGGGATATTCGGATTAACAGCCGAGCACGCTGCCACTCACCCCAATCAACCCCCTCTCAGCATTTAAGAATACTTGTGCACATAGTTATTACACATGAAAATCTCTCACAGCTCACGAGACCACCAGAGTTGTAGTCTCTTATTAAATATCTACTGATATTTGCCTCCTTAGCCTGGTTTTGGTGTAACTTGGCAGTATCTGTGCATTACTACCAATTCATTAAAAAATAAGTTTATATTTATCCACAAAATTGGCCAAATGTTAGCATGGTTGTTGAGCATGCATAAATATGCAGCTTTATGAGAGTAAATTAGTGGCTTTTGGGTAAGAGTAGTGTCTTGATATTTAGTTGCCAAGCCTTTATTGGTAATTACAGGAAAAGATAAAATGTGTGCCCAATAAATATATTACATTTTTTGAGAATATTCAGTGGCATACAGAGTGGCTGCAAAACTTGCTTTTCACATCTTTACTGTAGTGCAAACCGTGTGTATCCATCTGTCTAAAGCATAGCTAAGAGGTAAAGCACGGTTCCCGTGTACGCTACAAACGCCGGTGACATCACTGCCAGGCTATCAGCTGTGAAATGTGAACCTACACACTGTTCAACTTTCGCTAAGAGTCACAGGCAAAACCTTCACGAAATGCACTGCAAAGGTTAAGGTCAGCATTTTTGAAATGGTATGGCTAAGAAACATTTTTATGCAATTATTTGCGATGCATCTTTATGTGAACAGAAGCCGCTGAGCCTAGCACTGCAAGTGTCTGGCTGCACGAGATTACTGCAGGGTCTCGCTCTCGATATGGGAACCAGGCCTAAGGGTAAAAAGCATCACAACTGAAATTGAACTCGAATATTTGACTCTGTAGGCAGGCACACTACTAACTGCACTGCTCCATCATCTTGCAACAAGTTAGAATAAATGTGTGCATATTTATTACACCTAATGATCTTTCACGGCATACTCGACTGCCAGTGGAGAAGTATGTATGTTTTGAGATAATAAAGAAAGTTTTTACGATAATTGACATGAAAAATGAAAAATAAAATTAGGCAGTCCCATAGTTATGATCACCACTGTATGCCCGTCTGCAAGCCTTCTATCAAAGTATGTGCTCAGTTCGAGTTTGTAGAAAGGTGGCGACACGGCAGTAGCCAATCAGAGTTCAGTTTCGCTAATTCTTATATCACTAGTGCTTTATTAGGCAACTGTGAAACAACTACTATAAATTTATCAGCGCTCAAACCAAACAAGTTTCCTCATTTTGATTAATATAATTAGGAATAATATAATTAATTAATATAATATATATTAATATATATTAATACTATTTTGGCTAACTATTGAGTTTTATTACTTTTATAACATGAATAATTGTTCAATCTGTTCTTTCATCACAATTTAAGAGAGCAATTTAAGTCTGTATGTCTTTCTGTATGTCCAGCTATGGCTATTAAAATCTTTTACTATATACTTTATACCCCCTTTTTCCGATTTCACACGCTGAATATCGTCTTAATTGAAACACTTTCATCTCTATGAAACACGATGCGTTTTCGTGAACTTCTATTTCCGCTTCTTGTAAGGTTCAATTACTAAATCAGCAAAGGTATTATCTCGAGTAGGAATAGCCTATACATTCTCTCTCCGTTTGGTCAGACAAAGACAGTCCGATATCTCATTTTTACATTTTACCAGCATCGAGAAGTACCAGTATTGGCATATTCAAAGTTTTGATGGATAGATTCTGCTGGAACACTAACATTGTTTATACACACACTTATATGCACGAATTATCATTATTAATTCAACATATTCAGGATTTTTGTTTTCAGTTTGTATTAATTGTATCATTACCAAATCATTTTTATTGTAATCCTAGCAAAACAGCCTTAATTTAGCTATTACTTACTAATTATTTCACATTTACATTTTAACACTTTTCAAGTTGTTTTATTTTGTTTCTTAATTTATTTGATGGTTGCGCGTCACAACAATTTTGTCTCACACAGTACCTATACTGTTCATAGAGGTAAAGGCAGACGATACACCCGCTATACTCGCTGCCCTAAATGCTGACAAGAAGTGTCTGGAGTAGCTAGAGCTAGAGAAGAAGTTGTCTGCTGACTTGGAAAATAGGAAGGCTGACACGGGCACTCGTCATAAGGAGGTGAGAATATCCCTCAACTGTTCCTGAGGCTGGGAGAATGAATGATATAGGCACTTTTGGAGGCATTTTAATGTCTGTGTGTAAAATCATAGGCATAAAATATGTATAGATACATCTTTGCTTACTAATAGATCTGATTGCATAGATTGATAGCTCTTGTTTTCATAGAAGGTAACTAAACTACCGTGACCAAGTATCACCGTTAACTTGATTGGCTTTATCACGTTTTGTTGCTTATCTGAGCTCATCAGGGAATCTCCTACCTCCCGACAGTGTGTATTTGATCTCCTGTTCAATGTGGAGTTGTTTACTCTTTAAAACTTGGGCTTGTTTCATTATGGTTAAAGATAAACTTACACTAAATTATAGTAGTTCTTATCAGAGAATATCAGTATCTTCTATCATTTGTGATTGTTTATGATGTTTGAGGTGATCCGACTCCCAGGATATTTCAAGATTAAAATTTTCATAAATTGATCACAATTAAAACACTCAGATTGAAGCAAGTGTGATAATGGCATCTATAGTTGCTAAGAGACAGAATAGAGCCAACTTTAACACAATAGCTGATATTAATAAAGAGAAAGACGGTCAACTGAGCGACTAGTGATGTCATTTCAGCATGTATTTTTCTCCTTGACATTTTAACCACGATCTTTACTTGAGTTTAACCTTGAAGCATCGTGGTAGTCAAATTTCTTCAAATGTCAAAAAAAATCGCAGTTAATAGAACAACACTGATAATTTTTGATGAAAACTAGTACCACAATTTATATCTATATATATATATATATATATATATATATATATGTAAATATATATTTAAGTTTTTTTTAAATGTACAAATATATTTATATATAAAGATATATTTGTATTTAAATATTTGTTCGTATATAAATATATATAAACATATTTGTGTATAAATATATATGTATTTATATATTTAACTTTATATTTAAATATATAATTATATTTATAAGTATATATTTATAAATATATATGTAAATAAATGTTCTATCTTTCGGTTTTATCTCGAGTCCATTAAAAATTGAGGTTGACAAACTTTTTCTCCTTGTGTGTACTATAAGGTGGTATATGATTGTGTTAAAATGTTGTGAATTAAAGTAGAGACCGCAACTACATCTGATTGTATTTGTTAGGTATCTGAGGAAATGAAAGCTATCAGAGTACATTCAGCGGAACCTAAGGCTAGGCGTATCTTAGCTGGTCTCGGTTTCACCAAGGAGATGCAGGAGAGACCGACCAAACACTTCGGGAGGATGAGAGTTTTTCTTGCAAGGTCTGTCCTCTAGGACTATAGAAGTCAGAATATTGGTCTATTGTGGTGCATGCATAGGAGGGTTATCACCTCGTTATTATATCGTAAGATGACTATTTATTTGTTCATTTATACTTTTATAATTACTAATACCTTGGCAATACGGGAGGCTGTGAGAAATTGTAAGGTGTAATAACTAATTGCACAATTATTCCATAGTGTGGTAAGCAATCAATTGGCACAGGTGGAGGAGTGACAATCTATGAACTTAAAAGGTGTGAGTTCGAATCCTCTTTAAAGCGATCTTTTTTACTTGTTTTCTGCTAAGAGAACGGATATTAGGTGGAAGATTGTTCAAGCAGCTGATCATAGAATGACAAACATGACAGCAATTCAGCGTAATTTCCGAACTTCTTTGATTGCTTATTGCGGAACTGCCACCATGATAAAATGTAGAACTCACTAAGATACCCAATATTTGATGATGGTTTTGAAAAGCACACATAATTATGTAATACACAGTCATTAAGCTACTAAAACTGATTTGTTTTTATAAGAGACAAAATACTTGCCATAGATTGCATCACCAACAAGTGTTACATGCAAGATTCAAAATAAAACACTTTGAAATCCGCATTAAAATGTTGTATAGAATAAAATTTACACATTTTTCAGAGCCTTGTTCCTTCAGCCGACCTTCTTGCTGCTCGATGAACCGACCAATCACCTCCATCTGAATGCTGTCATATGGCTAGACAATTACCTTCAGAATTGGAAAAAGACCTTTCTGATTGTCTCCTACGACCAGTCTTTCCTCGACAATGTCTGCACTGACATTATTCACCTTGACATTCAAAAGCTCTTTTTCTACAAGGGCAACTATGGTGAGTACCTGCATTATATTAGGAACCTAGGTTATATTTAGGTTTCTCAGGGGTAATTTTAGTTGAACAGTTGTTATGGTTGGTGGAATTTACTTAATTAATGCCGCGTGATTCGGGGAGTGCGTTTCATTGATGCCGCGTGATTGGTGTAGTTCTCTTCATCGATGTATGTGTATGGATGTATTGCGATCGCTTCACGATATATGTGGTTGTTTAGCATCATTATTAGTATATGTTTGGTTGTGTAGCATTATTATTAGGATATATTTGGTTGTGTAGCATTATTATTAGGATACATTTGGTTGTTTAGCATTCTCATTACGATATACCCTAGGACACTTAAGTATTCGCGGCATCTAACTTTCGCGTTTTCGCGGAGTCATCATCACGCGAAAAATTCATGCGCGAAACTAAACTATCATAACGAACTAGCGAAAATTCGAAATTAAATAGCTATGTTCTACACAGGCCTGTATTCACTGGTTGCAAGTTGGGGGGCTAATGTTAGACGACTAGTTATGAACATCTGGGTGTGGAGAAGGAGGGGGGTGCTGTAAGCTCCCAACAGGTTTCTCTTATGTAGGGCCTCAGCCGGGCCTCTCACGTGAAGTTTTAAAAAATTTTATTGGCAAGTATCAACATTTTTCTATTTTTGAGATTTGCTTTGTTTTAGCTGATGTGACTGACAAAACGTTTTAAAATTAAAACAGGCAAAACTTGTATGCAGTTAAAAAGCTCAGAAAGAAGACATCTTTTTCTTTTAAGCGTTTTAACAAAGATCATTTTTGCCGATTTTATTTCAAGTTCATTAAGTAGGATATGGGCAAGCAGATGTTTGCTAAAACTTGATATTTTGCAAACCTTTATAAAAGTCGTTAACAAGAACATTTTGCCGCTCATGAAGATAATAATGACGCCTAAGAACTACTAAAAGTTGATGTTTGTATCTATGGCTTCGAATAAAGTGATATTCTACAGCGATAAAAACCTTTCTATAGCCGTTGGACTATGAAATTCCTAAAAGGTTGGGGCGTCTTAGCCGGCCAGCTGTCCAAGGGAATACGGCCCTGTAGTTCATTGATATCCACAACAAAATCGTGATATTAGAAATGCAGATAATTTTGTGTGTGATTGAGCTCATTGGGAAATTTCTAGTAAATTCGTTAATACACCGAATGAGCAGCATGGCAAAGCAAATTAAGATAACAAGTTTTTTTTGGAAAAGCCAGGACAAACGAAGAAGATGATGATATCAGTTTAGTCACCGATTTTGTAACTGATGAGGATGAAAGTCTGGTAGGTGAAGTCATACAATTAAATAATACTTATTGTAGTGATGAATTTTACTGCCAACCAAAAACGATAACAACCCTCACCAGGTCCAACCATGTTATACAGTTCTGGTTGTGATGTTGGTTGCTATCTATTTTATTTTTTTATGAGACATGTACTGTATTTGATTTTTTTTAAATTTGAAATATTGTGAACTCAAAACGTGCCATGGCCATCGCTTGCTATAAATACTTGAGATCTAATATTGGTACCATATCGGTCACGACGGAAAGGACCGAGACGTCATTGATAGTCCAAGAAACAAATGGCAGCAAGCGATCACGTTGAATTATCGATTTCTGCCATACATTTATATCTGCGGGTTACAAATACAAACTAGTCGCAAATATAAAAACTTTTTTTACTAGAGGACCGGACCTGAGGAATCTAATTTGTTTGTTCCACTGTATTTATTTTCACATCACTATATTTTCGCACTCATCAGAGCTGCGAAATTAAGTTGCAGCGAAATTTTACTCTGTGTGCTACGCACGAAACTAAATACTAGCGAAATATAAGTGTCCTAGGGTATTTGGTTGTTTAGCATTATTATTAGGATATATTTGGTTGTTTAGCATTATTATTAGGATATATGTGGTTGTTTAGCATTATTATTAGGATATATTTGGCTGTTTAGCATTATTATTAGGATATACGTGGTTGTTTAGCATTATTATTAGGATATATTTGGTTGTTTAGCATTATTATTAGGATATATTTGGTTGTGTAGCATTATTATTAGGATACATTTGGTTGTTTAGCATTCTCATTACGATATATTTGGTTGTTTAGCATTATTATTAGGATATATTTGGTTGTTTAGCATTATTATTAGGATATATGTGGTTGTTTAGCATTATTATTAGGATATATTTGGTTGTTTAGCATTATTATTAGGATATATTTGGTTGTGTAGCATTATTATTAGGATACATTTGGTTGTTTAGCATTCTTATTACTATATGTTTGGTTGTTTAGCATTATTATTAGTATATATTTGGTTGTGTAGCATTATTATTAGGATATATGTGATTGTTTAGCATTATTATTATGATGTATTTGGTTGTTTAGCATTATTATTAGGATATATTTGGTTGTTTAGCATTATTATTTGGATATATTTGGTTGTTTAACATTATTATTATTAGGATATATGTGGTTGTTTAGCATTATTATTAGGATGTAATGTGGTTGTTTAGCATTACTATTAGGATATATTTGGTTGTTTAGCATTATTATTAGGATATATTTGGTTGTTTAGCATTAGTATTAGGATACATTTGGTTGTTTAGCATTCTTATTACGATATATTTGGTTGTTTAGCATTCTTATTACGATATGTTTGGTTGTTTAGCATTATTATTAGGATATATGTGGTTGTTTCGCTTTGTTATTAGGATGTATTTAGTTGTTTAGCATTATTATTAGGATATATTTGGTTGTTTAGCATTGTTATTAGGATATATTTGGTTGTTTAGCATTATTATTAGGATATATGTGGTTGTTTAGCATTACTATTAGGAGATGTTTGGTTGTTTAGCATTATTATTATGATGCATTTGGTTGTTTAGCATTGTTATTAGGATATATTTGGTTGTTTAGCATTATTATTTGGATATATTTGGTTGTTTAGCATTAGTATTAGGATACATTTGGTTGTTTAGCATTATTATTAGGATATATTTGGTTGTTTAGCATTATTATTAGGATATATTTGGTTGTTTAACATTATTATTATTAGGATATATGTGGTTGTTTAGCATTATTATTAGGATGTATGTGGTTGTTTAGCATTACTATTAGGATATATTTGGTTGTTTAGCATTATTATTAGGATATATTTGGTTGTTTAGCATTATTATTATTAGGATATATTTGGTTGTTTAGCATTATTATTATGATGTATTTGGTTGTTTAGCATTATTATTAGGATATATTTGGCTCTGTAGCATAATTATTTGGATATGTTTGGTTGTTTAGCTATATTATTAGGATATATTTGGTTGTTTAGCATTAGTATTAGGATACATTTGGTTGTTTAGCATTATTATTAGGATTTACGTGGTTGTTTCGCTTTATTATTAGGATGTATTTAGTTGTTTAGCATTATTATTAGGATATGTGTGGTTGTGTAGCGTCATTCAAGAAGATGTTCAAACAGAAGAGGAAGGAGCAGATAAAGGATTATGAAAAGCAGGAGAAAAGACTGAGAGAATTGAAGGCGAGTGGGAAATCTTCAAAGGATGCTGTAAGTTGTCTTTCCTCTGTTTGCCAGAGGATTTTATCTTCGTTAGGAAGAGGGTTGAAAGTGCTGCCACTGATGAAACAGATCTTAGGGAATTCGGTTCCATTCCACAGTAGACCTCGTGAGATGCTCTCTTTAGACTGTTAACTTTGCTATAACTGGAACTACTTTTATAGACTTGCTGTCACTGGCAGCGGAGTCGGGCTGCTGATCTATCCTGGCGATTCTATAAGGCTACATTCAGGTTGCTATGCTTATCATACAGGATTGACAGTTTCAACTACTCTTTATTGCGGAATGGGGTAGCACATCCATAAATTTGGAGTTGTCCTCCAACTGCCATATTTTAATGATGTGCGACAGGCATTTTAATTACTCTATCAGTGGCTTATGCATGAATCCAAAGTTGCAGCATACACCCTACGCCTTTTTCATAAGGCATACATTGTACTGTTGTACTTTAAAAACAATAAAATATTTTTAAGATATCATCACACATGCGCATATACACGGACCCTAACTGGCTCGACTTTTACATATCTTTGTGATTTTCAATCAAGGCTGAAACTTCCGGGGTGTTCTTAAAGTTGTGAGGGATACGCAAGATGTAAACACAAGATACCCAGATCAGTGTCTCTCAAACAACAGTTTGGGGTTCAATTGGTTTCACCTAAGATTGTCTCTCCAACTGAAGCCTGGTTCCCATATACGTCGCTAAGCACCGTGGACAGCACCGCAGGCAATTAGCTGTGAATTGGGAACCTACGCGCCGAGGATCGACGGTAGTTGCCGGCGGCATTGAAATAGTTTAGCGCTGTTCAAATTTCGCCAAAGGCCGCAGGCAAAACCTTCCCGAAATGCACTGTACGGGTGAAGGTCACCGTTATAGAAATGGCATGGCGAGTGAACATTTTTTTGATTACACAGTTATGTTTAGCGATGCAGCTTATATGTGAACAGATGCCGTCGAGCCTAACTTTGCAAACGTTTTGTTGCGCAAGTTACAGCCGGAGTATTGCAACCGATATGCGGATATGGGAACCAGGCTTTAGGTGACAATAGAGTTTTACAAAATAACTAAGCTTATGTGGAAAGATGCTTTCCACTGTAACAGATAAACAGAAACCACTAGCATAAAAAGAGACTGCTTACGAAACATTTTAAATACTGATTTTGTAAATTAAATCTGTTCAAACCATTTTTGCTATAGTATTGTTTCAGAGGCAGCCTGATGGTTTAAAACTCCTGGCCTCCAAACACAGGTTAGGGTTCAACTCCTAAAAAGGCCACTGACAGTGACAGGAATGTCATCAAACATTAAATTACTCCCTACCATAGGCATGTCTCCAGTTATTGAGGTTCCCTTGACACTAGACTCAGACATGTACAGCCAAGATCTCAGAGACATTGTTTGTACAATAATACTTTTATAAACACTCATAGCCTCTGCTAGCAGTAGGCTAAGCAGACGTCATATCTGATCTTTGAGGGGTTGCTTTCCCAAACATGCATACTTTCTTACATGACATGAAGCAATGGAATCATTTAAACAAATACATTGTATAAAATTCAACTGATCGAGATCGTGGAAATTGTGTCATACATATAATAGAAACGTTTTTAATATGTAGTAAAAATATATACTTTTTGATCAGTTTATCACTTTATCCTCATGGCTTTCATCTTCATGTTGCTAGAGAGATTATATTTGTCAATATTTATAAGTAGCCAACTGGGAGAAGCTTTGTCGTCTTCATCACTCAAAAGTCAATCTTAGTCGCAAATAGCTTGTGTTGAAAGTTAATAAAATTGGACTGAGGTTGTCATGCTTGCCTATTTCAGCCAATCACACATGCGTCAGTTTTATCACGTCAGATGACCTCAAAGATTTTAAAAGGAAGTAATTACAGGATTTAATGTTGATGGGTTCAACGGATATAGAACGAACGAACGGCTCTGTTATTGACTAGATCATGTCTTGCAATCAACCAGTAGCTCGCTGTCGATGAATTGGACAGCAGCAAGCTAAAATCGCACCCCTATAGTCTCACTTTTATTAGGGAATGTTTAAACTAACTTAACTTGCTCTTTATTGGTTTTTGTCTTTGATTTTTAATTTTCAAAAACCATTTTTTCTAGAGATTTTAAACCTTCAAAGTTAGAAATTTGAGTTTTGTTATAAGTGTTTGCTGAAATTCTCCGTCGTATGTTTGAAAGTTCGTAGAGGTTTGACTTAACTATAAAGATGGGCTTACTTGGCACTTTTCAGGCTGCTATATGGTAGCTTTGATTCCTTCTGTTACAGTAGGAGGAGGAGGCGGAGCCAACAGCTTAGCTCATCTGAAAAGAGCTAAAGAAAATGAAGAAACGGAAGCTATTTGAGGAGCAGTTGGATGCTCTGATGGCTGAGGACCGGTTTACCCTCTCACAGGCCGATAAGTCGAGCAAGTCATGTAATCTCCTTGACAATGCCCTTGACATTAAGGTTAGACTCCATTGCTCCTCAGTCACATTTAACCACAGTGGTGATCGTCATTCTCGAACCTCTTATAGTAAACATGTTATTTGTTAATAATTCATAGTTTGTTAAATATTTATTTGATGAATTATGTGATTATGTGCATAAATGGAAATTTAAGGATGTTCTACTCATGAATCTTTGCTATAATGAGACCCGTATCCGAAGGCATGGTTAGATGTTTAAAAAAATTCCATTGCACAAGATTCACATTGAGACATTTGGATTAACAGCCGAGCACGCTGCCACTCGCACCTATCAACCCCCTTTCAGCATTTAAGAATACTTGTGCACATAGTTATTACACATGACAATCTCTCACAGCTCACGAGACCACCAGAGTTGTAGTCTTATTAAATATCAACGGATATTTGCCTCCTTAGCCTGGTTTTGGTGTAACTTGGCAGTATTTGTGTATTACTACAAATTCATTAAAAAATAAGTTTATATTTATCCACAAAATTGACCAAATGTTAGCATGGTTGTTGAGCATGCATAAATACGCAGCGGTATGAAGGTAAATTGGTTGCCTTTGGGTAGGAGTAGTGTCTAAATATTTAGTTGCCAAGTCTTTATTATTAATGTGAAATGTGAACCTGCATGCTGTTCAACTTTCGCTAAGAGTCGCAGGCAAAACCTTTTTGAAGTGCACCGTAAAGGTTAAGGTCAGCATTTTCGAAATGGCTTCGCGAACGAACATTTTTATGCAATTATTTGTGATGCAGCTTTATGTGAGCAGAAGCCGCTGAGCCTAGCACCGTGAGTGTCTCGCTGCACAAAATTACTGCCGGGGTCTCACTTTCGATATGGGAACCAGGCTTTAGGGTAAAAAGCGACACAACTGAAATTTAACTCGAATATTTGACTCTGCAGGCAGGCACACTACTAACTGCACTGCTCCATCAACTTGCAACAAGTTAGAATAATTGTGTGCATATTTATTACACCTGATGATCCTTCACGGCACACTCCACTGCCAGTGGAGTAGCATGTATGGTTTGAGATAAAAATGAAAGTTTTTACGATAATTGGTATGAAAAACGAAAAAATTGGCGGGCAAAGAAAGGTGGCGACACAGCAGTAGCCAATCAGAGTTCAGTTTTGCTAAGTCTTTTATCACTAGTGCTTTATTAGGCAACTGTGACACAATTATTATAAATTTATCAGCGCTCAAACCAAACAAGTTTCTTTATATCGATTAATATAATTAATAATAATATAATTAATATATATTAATTATATTTTGGTAAACTATTGGGTTTTATTACTTTTATAACATGAATAATTGTTCACTCTGTTCTTTCAACACAATTATAATTAAGAAAAGGCAAATCAGAATTTTTTGTGTTTTGTTGAAAGTTGACAAGTTCTTGAGATGCAGTGACAACAGTGCTGCAGTGATGCAGTGATGTGACGATTTTGTTGAGGATTTCAAGTTGTTGTCGATTATTGCCTGGCGACTGTGATTGACATTAGCTGACAGGTGGTTGTCAATAGCTGGCGAGTGATCGTAAAAGCCTTTTAGACCGTTGTTAATGTCTGCTAAATGATTCGCCAATTTTATATTGGATTGGCGATGGCTTTCAGATGTGTCAAGTGAAAGTGGTGGCTGCATGTTCCTCATGTAATTCTATGACAAACATGTAATGTTGCAGGTAGAGAACTTTTCAATAAGATCACGTGGAAAAGACTTGTTTGTGAATGCATCTCTCACCATAGCCAACCAAAGGAGGTATGGTCTCGTTTAGCCCACTGGGCATGGGAAGACAACTCTACTCAACCACATGACCCAGCGTAAACCGAATATTCCACCTAACATTGATATCTTGCTCTGTGAACAAGGTGAGATTATGTTAATTGTTTTCCTTCAGAACAGCAAATTGGAAGCAGTAAAGAATAAACTGGTCTTTATCGCAAGGTCATAATTGTGTCACTTTTTATAAAGTTTTTTGTATTTGGATTTAAAAGGCAAAACTACGGCTCAAAAGGCACAAACTACGGCTCTGTGATCTTGGCTGGACATGTCTTAGTTCGGTGGCAGAGGAATTATTGGAGACATGCCCGGTTACAGAGAGCAGATTAAGGTTGGGTGTCATTCTGACACCACCCATGACCTTTCTGGGAATTTAATCATAACCTGTTGTTGTAGGTCAGGAGTTATAGATGACTAGACCTACTAGGTCAAGGCAGCTCTCTATACTGTGATGACATTCAGTCACTCACAAACTAAAAAACTAATTCACTAAAAATAAATTTAAAATTTCATGTTTCTAAAAGCTTGTGTAAGAATGCTGAATCCAGTTTTTCCTGTTTGTTTAGGAGTGTTTGCTTGCTTCATAACAGAGCAATCATATCAGGCATATTTAAGGCGCAAACATACTAGGCGATTTTATCCCGTGCATTATTAGGACCGCTGTGAGAGTGAGAGAGTCATTGTGAGAGAGCATGCCTTCCTACAGCAACAGAATCATTGGTAGTCAACTGCCACTAGTGACAGTCTTATGCAAAGGCATCTTTCTTAGTTGATGGAGCAGAGATGGAATGTTTTGAGATTTCCTTTAGTGGTTGTGGAAGAACTGATAACAACTTTCAGTAAGTTGGTTGTGTAACCATAGTATAGGATTAGCATGTAACTTAGCTGCTGTCTGTAGTATATTTTGGCATGCTGCTAAACATGTTTCCTAAATCCAGTTATTTCACATTTACATTTAAACACATTTATAGTTGTTTTATTTTGTTTCTTAATTTATTTGATGGTTGCGCGTCACAACATCTTTGTCTCACACTGTACCTATACTGTTCGTAGAGGTGAAGGCAGACGATATGCCCGCTATACTCGCTGTCCTAAATGCTGACAAGAAGCGTCTGGAGTTGATAGAGCTAGAGAAGAAGTTGTCTGCTGACTTTGAAAATGGGCAGGCTGATGCGGGCACTCGTCTTAAGGAGGTGAGGAGTATCCCTCAACTGTCCCTGAAATTGGTAAAATGAATGATATAGACACTTTTGGAGGCATTCCAATATCTGTGTGTAAAATCATAGGCATAAAATATGTATAGATACATCTTTGCTTACTAATAGATCTGATTGCATAGATTGATAGCTCTTGTTTTCACAGAAGATAACTAAACTACTGTGACCAAGTATCATCGTTAACTTGATTGGCTTTATGGCATTTTGCTGCTTATCTGAGCTCATCAGGGAATCTCCTACCTCCCGACAGTGTGTATTTTATCTCCTGTTCAAGGTGGAGTTGCCTTCTCTTTAAAACTTGGGCTTGTTTCATTACGGTTAAAGATAAACTTACACTAAGTTCTAGTAGTTCTTATCAGAGAATATCAGTATCTTCTATCATTTGTGATTGTTTATGATGTTGAAGGTGATCTGACTCTCAGGATATTTCAAGATTAAATTCTTCATAACCTGATCACAATTAAAACACTCAGATTCAAGAAAGTGTGATTATGGCATCTATGGTTGCTAAAGCCTGGTTTCCATATGACAGCGCAATGATCGCGCGTGGCCCAGTGATCGTGCGCAATGCATTTCTTGGGCCGCGAGGCAGTGTTTCCATATCGCGCGTATGATCCATGCTTGCATTGGACAGGGTGGATATTTTCCTTTTTCGTAGCAGAGACATATTTCTTCGGAAAAACAGACCTCCGCTGCGAAATTACGTGGTCAAATAAAAATCAGGCTTACTCTTTCGTACGGGAGACCGATTTCTTCGGAACAAAGCCCTTCGCTTGAATTGTGGGATAGGTTGACAAGGTCGAGCGGTGTATTGTGGGATACATAATCGCACGCACCCATCGCAAGGATCCATTCTGTTGGATACTTGCGATCAGCGTACGCATGTCGCGCGACTGTCGTGTGTTGACAGTTCCATATCACAACTGGCCTACGCACGACGTCGTGCGCTTTGTTGCGCGCCTTGCGCTGTCATATGAAAACCAGGCTTAAGAGACTAACAGAATAGTGCCAACTTTAACACAATAGCTGATATCAATAAAGAGAGAGACTGGTCAGCTGAGCGAATAGTGCCGTTATTTCGGCACATATTTTTCTCCTTATCATTTTAACCATGATCAAGTTTACTTGATTTTAATCTTGAAACATTGTGGTAGTCAAATTTCTTCAAACGTCAAAAAAGTCGCAAATGATAGAACAACACTGATAATTTTTGATAAAAACTACTATAATCTATATATATATATATATTTCTCAAAGTCCGTATGTCTGTTGGAAATCCGGCTATGGCTATTATTAGAACAGCTGAGCTTGACAACAATAAAGCCTCAAATTCATGGACTTTCATGGAAATTCATGGAATTCTTACTGTCATTGGAAGCCTAACCTTATTAACTAGCTTAGTGGAGTTTCCATTGGCAATATGCCAGGCTACTAGCTTGAAAGGTACAGTTGTTTGACAAAGTTTTAAAACCTTTACAGTTGTTTTTATTTCTCTCTTAATTTATTTCAACTACACGACACACTTCTCTCATGATATGTACTTTGAAAGTTATAATGGCAAATGTTGTTATATGTTAAATACAAATCAATTTTCTTTCCAAAGACTTTTCTATTACACGGGCAACGCCGGGTGGCACAGCTTGTTTATATATAAAAATAAATATAAATATATATATTTTTAAATATATTTATATATAAAGATATATTTGTATTTAAATATTTCTTTGTATAGAAATATATATTTAAACATATTTATGTATAAATTTATATGTATTTATACTTCTACACTTTAAGACTTCTACATCCGAACTGACAAGCATGTCCGTGGTGGTAGACAAGGAGAACAAGAGGGCTACTATAATAGATATAGCAGTACCCAATGACTACAATATAGCCAGCAAAGAAAAAGAAAAGGTAGAGAAATATCTCCCTCTTGGAGAAGAGATTGAAAAATACTGGAATGTAAGAACAACTGTAATCCCAGTAGTCATTGGGGCACTGGGCGCAATAACACCGGCGCATAAAATGTGGCTTGCCCAAATACCAACAACAATCAACTCAGGTGAGTTGCAGAAAAGTGCGCTATTGGGAACAGCTAAGATCTTGAGGCGAGTGCTCAAACTCTCAGTTCTCTGGTAGGAGACCTGAATTAGAGCAGAATTTATCACCCATACGGGTTAACCGGGGTGAGGAAACAATTTTTTTTATATATTTATATTTAAAGATATAAATATATTTATAAGTATATTCTTATAAATATATATGTAAATAAATGTTCTATCTTTCGGTTTTATCTCGAGTTCATTAAAAAGATTGAGGTTGACAAACTATTTCTCTTTGTGTGTACTACAAGGTGTTATATGATTGTGTTAAAATATTGTGAATTAAAGTAGAGACCACAACTACTTCTGATTGTATTTGTTAGGTATACGAGGAAATAAAAGCTATCGGAGTAGATTCAGCGGAACCCAAGGCCAGGCGTATCTCAGCCGGTCTCGGTTTCACCAAGGAGATACAGGAGAGACCAACCAAACACTTCTCTGGTGGCTGGACGATGAGAGTTTCTCTTGCCAGGTCTGTCCTCTAGGACTATAGAAGTCAGAATATTGGTCTATTGTGGTGCATGCTTGGGAAGGTTATCACCTCGTTATTATATTGTAAGATGACTATTTGTTTATTTATACTTTTATAATATCTAACACCATGGCAATGTCGGGAGGATGTGAGAAATTGTAAGGTGTAATAACTAATTGCACGATTATTCCATAGTGTGGAAAGCAATCAATTGGCACAGGTGGAGGAATGACAATCCATGAACTTATGAGCTGTGAGTTCGAATCCTCTTTAAAGCAATCTTTTTTCTAACCTCGGCGTGTAGTTTTGGACAAATAGATGGACACGGCTTTTACAAATAGCTTTTTACTAAAAAAATTATTTTACAAATGTTACATAGTCATGTTATATATAAATAGTTTTTTACTATTTATTGAAATTATGGCCAGTACAGTAATATTTATATATATGTGCTAATTTATTGGCAATCATTTCATTTCAAATAGAAATGTTTTTCAAATTGTGCTATACAACAATAATAAAAGAAAAAAAGGGCAACAGTTAGCCGCTAAAATCGAATAAATAGTTTGACAACTTGCGTTTAAAATGCCTTTTTCTGCTAAGAGAATGGATATTAGGTGGAAGATTGTAAAATCAGCTGATCGAAGAATAACAATCATTACAGCATTTTAGCGTAATTTCCGAACTTCTTTGATCAGTGATTGCGGAACTGCCACCATGATAAAATGCAGAACTCACTAAAGTATCCCCTCTTTGATGATGGTTTTGAAAAACACACATAATTATGTAATACACAGTCATTAAGCAACTAAGACTGATTTGTTTGTAGAAAAAGACAAAATAGTTGCCTTAGATTGCATCACCAACAATTGTTACATGCAGGATTCATAATAAAATACAGTCAAACACGGATAACTCGCCCACGGATAGCTCGAACACATGGTTAACTTGAACGGTTTCTTTGGTCCGTTCCCACGTAATGATAAATTGCTATTGATAACTCGAACTCAACACTGTTAACTCGAACTGGTTTTTGCCCAACGACTACCGAAACGGTGGTTATCGCTTTAGAAAATCACTTTATTCCAAGCCATAGAGGTAAACCTCAACTTTTCGTAATTCATAAGCATCTTTTTTACTACCATCGGCAAAATATTTTTGTCAACGACTTTTCTAAAGGTGTGGTGAATTTTGATTTATTCCAAACATCCGCTTAGCGATCGCCCTTCGGAAGTAAGGAAAGTAGTATTCGTTAAGAGCAGCACTCCGAGGCAGTTCAATTAGGAGTTTTACGAGGTTTTACGGTACATTGTATATCACTCTATTACTCGCGCTTTTTGAATGGATACTTATTGAACGTACATGTATTCTGTGTTTAGGTCAAGCGATGAATAGTTTTCCGACATTAATTCCGTGTTGAATGAACGTCGGAATGTTGAATGTTTAAAAAATCTTAAAAATTGTTGTAATTAAACGTATACGTTGTCTTAGCTAAAAAAAACTATTCACCGTTTGACCTAAACACAGAATACGTGTGTACATTCAATAAGTATCCATTCAAAAAGTGTGAGTGATATACAATGTACCATAAAACCTCGTAAAACTTCTAATTGAACTGCCTCAGAGTGTTGCTCTTAACGAATCCCAGGTAAAGTGAGGTAATCCTTGCATAAACTTCAAAAAAAATCGGCAAAATTGATCGTGGGTAAAACGCTCAAAAGAAAGAAGATGTCTTTTCTTTTGAGCATTTCAACAACGATCAAGTTTTGCCAATGTCAATCTAAAAAACGTCCTGGCAATAACATCACCTCAAACAACAAACCAATCTCAAGTGATTGAAAAAATCTCTATACTTTTTGATAAAAACGTTTTAAACTTTACACTAGAAGCATTTAATTTGAAACAAGCCATATTGTGATTTTGATTCATATTATAGTTTGTATATGTACATGTATTTACTAATAAATAAGTAAATACATGGACTTGTGACACTGCTCTGATAACTTGAACGCTCTGATAATTCGAACACTTTTGCTCGGTCCCGCAAAGTTCGAGTTATTCATGTTTGACTGTACTTTGAAATCTGCATCAAAATGTTGTATAGAACAAAATGTACACTTTTCTCAGAGCCTTGTTCCTTGAGCCAACCCTCTTGCTGCTCGATGAACCGACCAATCACCTCGATCTGAATGCTGTCATATGGCTAGACAATTACCTGCAGAATTGGAAAAAGATCCTCCTGATCGTTTCCCACGACCAGTCTTTCCTTGACAACGTGTGCACTGACATTACTTACCTTGACATGCAAAAGCTGTTTTTCTACAAGGGAAACTATGGTGGGTACCTGCATTATATTAGGAACTTAAGCTATATTCATGTTTCTCAGGGGTAATTTTTGTTAAACAGTTCTTATGGTTGGTAGAATTTGCCTAATTTATGCTGCGTGATTGGTGTAGTTTGCTTCATGGATGTATGTGTATGTCTGGATGTATTTGGATTGCTTCACGATATATGTGGTTGTGTAGCATTATTATTAGGATATATTTGGTTGTTTAGCATTATTATTATTATGTATTTGTTGGTTAAGCTTTATTATTAGGATATATGTGGTTGTTTAGCATTATTTTTAGGACATGTGCGGTTGTGTAGCACTATTATTAGGAAATATGTGGTTGTGTAGCATTATTATTGGGTTAAATGTGGTTGTTTAGCATTATTATTAGGATTAATGTGGTTGTGTAGCATTATTATTAGGATATATATGTGGTTGTGTAACATTATTATTAGGATATATTTGGTTGTTTAGCACTATTATTAGGATATATGTGGTTGTTTAGCATTATTATTAGGATATATGTGGTTGTGTAGCATTATTATTAGGATACATATGTGGTTGTGTAGCACTTTTATTAGGATATATGTGGCTGTTTAACATTATTATTAGGATATATGTGTTTGTGTAGTATTATTATTATGATATATTTGGTTGTTTAGCACTATTATTAGGATATATATGGTTGTTTAGCATTATTGTTAGGATATATATGTGGTTGTGTAGCATTATTATTAGAATATATTTGGTTGTGCAGCATTATTATTAGGATATATGTGGTTGTGTAGCATTATTATTAGGATATATATGTGGTTGTGTAGCATTATTATTAGGATATATTTGGTTGTGTAGCACTTATTATTAGGATATATGTGGCTGTTTAACATTATTATTAGGATATATGTGGTTGTGTAGTATTATTATTAGGATATATTTGGTTGTTTAGCATTATTATTAGGATATATTAGGTTGTTTAGCATTATTATTATGATGTACTTGTTGGTTAAGCGTTATTATTAGGATATATGTGGTTGTTTAGCATTATTATTAGGACATGTGCGGTTGTGTAGCACTAATTTTAGGATATATGTTGTTGTGTAGCATTATTATTAGGATAAATGTGGTTGTTAAGCATTATTATTAGGATATATGTGGTTGTTTAGCATTATTTTAGTGTATATTTGGTTTTTTAGCATTATTTTTAGGACATATTTCGTTGTTTAGCATCATTATAATGATATATTTGGTTGTTTAGCATTATTATTAGGATATATGTGGTTGTTTAGCATAATTATTATGATATATTTGGTTGTTTAACATTATTATTAGGATATGGGTGGTTGTTTAGCATTATTATTAGGACATATTTGGTCATTTAGCATTATTATTAGGATGTATTTGGTTGTGTAGCATTATTATCAAGATATATTTGGTTGTGTAGCGTCATTCAAGAAGATGTTCTAACAGAATAGGAAGGAGCAGATAAAGGATTATGACAAGCAGGAGAAAAGACTGAGAGAAATGAAGGCGAGTGGGAAATCTTCAAAGGATGCTGTAAGTTGTCTTTTCTCTGTTTGCCTGGGGTTTTTATCTCCGTTAGGAAGACAGTTGAAAGTACTGCCACTAATAAGATAGATCTTGGGGGATTTACGGTTCCATTCCACAGTAGACCTCATGAGATGCTATCTTTAGAGTTAAATTTTCTATAACTGGAACTACTTTACTAGACTTGCTGTCACTGGCAGCGGAGTCCTGCTGCTGATCTGTCCTTGCGATTTTATAAGGCTACATTCAAGTCGCTATGTTTATTATACAGGATTGACTGTTTCAAACACTCTTTATTGTGGAATGGGGCAGCATATCCATATACTTGGAGTTGTCCTCCACTTGCCATATATTCTTGATGTGCGACAGGCATTTTAATTACTCTAGCAATGGTTTATGCGTCAATCCAATGTTGCAGCAGACACCCTACGCCTTTTTCATAAGGCATGTGTTGACTGTTGTACTTAAAAAAACAATAAAATATTTCTACGATGTATTAATGCATCACCACACATGCGCATGTACACGGACCCTAACTGGCTCGGCTTTTACGTATCTTTGTGAACTTCAATCAAGGCTGCAACTTCCGGAGTGTTCTTAAAGTTGTGAGGGGTACGCAAGATGTAAACACAAGATACACAGATCAGAGGTCTCTCAAACAACAGTTTGAGGTTTAATTGGTTTCACCTAAGATTGTCTCTCCAACTATAGCCTGGTTCCCATATACGTCGCTAAGCACCGGCGATAGCACCGCAGGCTATTAGTGGTGAATTGGGAACCTATGCGCCGAGGACCGCCGGTAGTTGCCGGCGGCATTGCAATAGTTTAGCGCTGTTCAAATTTCGCCAAAGGCCGCAGGAAAAACATTCCCGAAATGCACTGTACGGGTGAGGTTAGGGTGGGATGCTTTCCACTGTAACAGATAAACGGAAACCACTAGCATAAAATGGAACTGCTTATGAAACATTTTAAATACTGATTTTGTAAATTAACTCTGTTCAAACCCTTTTTGCTATAGTATAGTTCCGGAGGCAGCCTGATGGTTTAAAGCTCCTGGCCTCCAAACACAGGTTAGGGTTCAACTCCCAAAAAGGCCACTGACAGCGACAGGAATATCATCAAACCTTAAATTACTCTCTGCCATGGGCATGTCTCCAGTCATTAAGGTTTCCTTGACACTAGACTCAGACATTTCCAGTCAAGATCACAGAGGCAATATTTGTACAACAATACTTTTATAAACATGCGCAGCCTATGCTTGCAGTAGGCTAAGCCATCATCATATCCGATCTTCAAGGAATTGGTTACTCAAACATGAGATACTTTCTTATTTGACATGAAACAATGGAATCCTTTAAACAAATACATTGTATAAAATTAATCTGATCGAGATCGTGGAAATTCTGTCATACATATAATAGAAACCTTTTTAATATGTGGTAAAAGTATATACTTTTTGCTTTGTTGTTTTTCAGTATAAACTAGAATGCAGCTGTCATGATCAGTTTATGTAAATTTGAATATAAAAGGTGCCGTTGGTTCAGACTCCCTTTTGTGACTCTGAGACACAAGAGTACAGCTGAGCTTGTCAGGGTTAGCAGGGTAAAATCAGCCACTGCCAGGGTTCCTGTGCTACATTTATGACCCATGCAGTAGCAGTGCAATGATCCATCAATCATCCAGCATTCTTCCTTGCCTGTGTATCCAATGGCAGTAGACAGATCCTCTCCTTTCAGGCACCTCCTCAATCCTATCAAAAGTTGTCATTTTGTTAACTAGTATTTATCACTGTTTCCATGAAACGGTTAATTTGCAAGGTTGTGTCATCCACATGATGAAACCGGCAAACGTCCACAAGTCAAGCGAGTTTCATGTACTCTCAAATTTTTCAAATTTGAGATTCAACTGAATTGTCATATTGTGTGGATAACTCCCAAGTTTATGTATTTATTCAGGCTTTCAATTTAAAACTGATACTTTTCACAAATTGTAAATCGAATTTAAAGCAGTTTTAACTACCAAACTCACCGCTAGTCGCTGCTAAGCCATCTTTGTATGGCTTCACACTTTTATAGCACGCTGCACAGTCATCTATCTAATAATTTTTGTTGAGTTTGACCTTTGTTTTGCAGCCTTCGACCTGGTTCCACTCACAGGAGTAACAGGAATAAGGTTGTTTAATCCTCTAACTGCTGTCAGTGCGGCTCGTAGCACTACTAGCAGTCTTGTCATGTTGTCCTGATTGGAATGTAATGAAATGGGTTAGCCTGGTGAGCCTGTTCACCCAGCTTAACTATCAATGTTTCTATCGTCACGATGACGCGGATTTGAATTTGTGCGCATTTGGAGCTACATTGCGATGAGTGTTACAATGGACATGCAGATTAACATCAGTGCTTTGTTAAAATAGATAAAGAATTCTACACCAGAGGGTCATAGCAGTTTCATGTCTCATTTGGCAGCAACCTTTCAAATAGGAATGCCTGAAATATGCAAAATGTTTAAAATGGAATAGCTTGCACGGTGATTTCTCTTACATCATCCACATTTGCCGTTTCCATCTTTTGCAAGCTTGGAACATTTGATAAAAAGTTGTGTGTAACAAAAATCAATTATAGCAAATAGCATGTTTCTCTGCTACAACACTATGTCTGTTTAGTAACTGCACAGTTAGAAATGTTATAAATAAAAACTGCTACTTTGTGCTCTGTTCAATCATCAACAGAACCGGTGGTCTACAGTGGACAAGGTCTGCTGCAAACTACTTTTAAAGCACATAAATTACATAATTTTGTTATTATATATTTCAATACATCCATGTCTTGGCCTTCGAATGAGCCTGTTTTCAATACACAAAGAATAATCGAACTATGAAAAACAGGGTGTCAAAAATATGTCCTGCAAAAAAAACACTTGGTTCAGGTTCTCAAATTTTGACGTTATCATTATCATTCATCCCTTTCGCTGCCATTGAGACTGCGCTTTTCTGTGACAATCAGTGCTCTTAAACCCAGAGAGAGCTAATAATAAACTAGCATTTTAGATTATCAACAATGCCCGGGGATCGTGCTAACGCCCGACCAATACAAACACATGTTCTGAGTTAATAGATTTTGGGTGATTGTTAGAGTTTGCTTTTTTCATCCTTTTGTTCATTTTAATAATAGTAATTATTATCACATCATTTTATATGATGGCATTGTTTGTTCCATACAGAAATGTAGAGGAATCGACCCCGAGCTGCTTGTGATGCAAGAGGTGGCTGAAGAGAGACAAAGAGTAAGTGAACTTGATTAATAACTAATTAGTAATTAAATATAAATATTAAAGTTGAAATATTTATATTATATTATTAAATATTCGAATAAATTGTATGGTAAATATAATACAGATGTATTGGACAGTGAAATTAATCACTTTGTGTATGATATATACTAGCTTATAGGCAAATCAAGTTATTTACAGTTGGCTTCTCTATTTTGAACAAGCCCAGAGTACAGTGAGTCACCCCCAATGATTGATTTAATTCAATTGACTTCTACAGCAAAATAGAACAAAAACAGAAATGACTACCAACAACATACCTGGTTGTTGGCCACTCATAGCTGTTCACCCTCTAATCAATAAAATTACTAACCATCATTTATTGATCTTAGGTGATTAAGGAATATCAAGATGTAAGAAGATGGTGCCACTGTAGACATTGTGCTTTGATGTCTACTGGAGCCCAGAATGTATGCTGTCAAGAACATGCTGCAGGATCAGAAAAGATTTTGACTGGAGACAGGTTAGTGCCAATTCAATGGTTATCACTAGTATTGGAACATAATGCTTGCTCTTGGCTATACCCTGGCAGTACTGTGACTCTTTTATGCGGGATTGACATGTTTTGTTGTTTTCTCACTTTAGTTGCATAACAATGAACCCGGGGTGGAACAACTACTACAGGAAGCACCTCTAGAAATGTCTAGGAACCAATACCTGGTATATCATGGTAAGTAGTTATCATACTTGTTGCCTCTCGTCTCCTGTGATTTGATATAATAGCAGTGATTATATAAACAGTTTATAAGCACATTTATTACTAATTATTTTTAGATGACAAACATGTTCTTACTGGTGAACCAGTAGAACAAGGAGAAAGACAGAGGTTCTTTGGCTATCAAAACCTGGTGTTCTGGCTATATCCTGGACTTCGAAGAAATGAGAAGCATCCGCTTCCAGCTTGCATGTATCACTATGTACATTTAAAATTTCCTAACACTGATAATAAATAACTTTATAGTGAATATCATGAATAGATTGATACTGTTGAGCATATACTGATTGCCCTATAAATAAATTCACCACATAGCTGTTTTTGTCTTCTAACTTTAAAAACATAAATAAAATACAACAGGAAACTAAAACAATTCCTTTTCCGCTTAGCAGTTGTCTGGTTTGAAGCCCCCTTGTTGGTGTCAGTCTTATTCTTGGTAGTCGTCTTCTTCTTTGTTGGTGCTGGAGTTTGACCCTTGAAAACAGTAACACTACTAAACAACTGTGCGCTACACCCTTGCCAAACCATCACATGTACAACCTGTCAAGTAGGCATCCTTTCAGCACGCTGTTTGTGCTCTTGTTAGCATTAGTTTATATTATTTCTTGTCTTTGGAGAGAGGATGGCAAAACTAAGGATAATATTCAAGTTATGAAGCTATTGATAGGATTGCTTTGTATATGACAGGAATTTCTACCCGCCTTTTGTCAACTTCAGGTGTGGTCTCTTGTGAAAGTAGTTGCTGTTGTAGTAGTATTATTATCTGAAGAATTCATATCACTTTTCATGTTGCTTTCTAAATAGGATTATGCTTCAATAAATATACTCTCATTGATAAACTGTCGACCTGCAGTGACGTGGTTCTAGGAATATATGTAATTTAAATTCCCCCGAGATCACACAATGCTTGAAATTAATTAGCCTCAGTTGTGCCCCTCGACATCACAATAAAAAATATATGGCTAGTGCACAATATCATTGAAAAAACATAATATGGTGCTTGGATTTTGAGCTATTTATCAAAGAAATAATCAGTACATGGAGAGATGATGACACTGATCCCTTTGTCATGTTCATCGTCTCTCTTGAGTTGTCCTACCTTCGCCTGCCTCTAGCGTCATTATGGTAGTTGATAAATAAGTGGTAAGAGCACACAACACCAAATATAACAATTATGATGTAATAGTTTACGACCTATAATATTGAGCATTTCTGCAGTAGAGCTCTGGGGAAATCCTATAAACACCAACCAATGTATGTTTCACCATGTCAAACAATGGCTCATTTGAAAGCCAAGATATGGAAGAACCTGAACAAGCTGAAACAGTACTGATATAACTGAGGTGGTTTCATTTAATTTGACACTTGATTTAGTTTGGAATATCTGTTCCTACAGGCAGCGCAACTTGTTCCATACGGCAACCGTTGGTAATCAGCTTTGAGAATCCAGTTGGAAGACTAACAAGCAACACAAAATCTCAAGAAACAAGAATGCTTAAGCATTTCTCATGAAAAGTCTAGAGTTGTCATCCTTTTCACTTGACAAACTGAAGACACATGATGATGTAAGTTCTCACATACCATATGTCTGTAAATAAACACCTTCATGTTCCAATCTGCACTTTGTGTTAACCTCTCATTCTTAAGTCTAACAAAAGTAGTCCATCACTTACAGAGTATTTCTATCATAGCAGTTATAATAGCATCTGAGGCGTATGTTCATTCATTATTGCAAATTAGCTTCCAAGCAGAGTTTCGTTGTCAGAAATTAGCTGTAAAATTTTTTTTAAAACATGTATCAAATATTAAGTTATTAGTTTTATATATAAGTTTTTCATTATTAACATATTTACCTAAAATTTAAACTTAATGAAAAGGCAATCTCTACTTTAACAAACTTACTGAGGTTTGACTGTGTAACATGACTTCTACAGTGTGCACATCTATGCAAATCAATTGATAACTTGCCACAGAAGGCAACTCATTTTACTAACCAACTTTTACCATCGGGCCTGCTGGTACTAGAACAGTAAACCATCATAACAATGTGACTAGTGGCTGTCATATCAATTCATCAAGGCTAATTTTATTAATAACTAGTTATGCCAAGGCAGTCAATTAGTGCAGGTAATAGTGCGCTGGGCGATCAAGCTGACAGTTGTGTGTTCAAATCCCGTTGAAAGCATTTCTTTTCTGTAACACTTCAGCAGGGCTTCAGACATACAGACACACAAATGGACATGGCTCTTATTATAGTGAATATTATGAAATACACATTCATGTAGATATATTTTACCAGCAGGAATGATTGACCTCTTTGCCTAAAAAATAGGAGAGTCTAGGGCACTGATGAAATGGAAAACGCGCAAATGGACATGTATGTGTCCTCAGCTATATGTGTGTCATCTCTCAACATAATCTGCAGTTCCCAAAGTTTGTGTGTATGTCCAGCTATCGCTATTAAAATCGTTGAAATCATCTACAGTATATGATACACTATTGATCAATATGCATTGTATAGCTCAGTGGTAGAGTGTGTGCATATGTTATACAGTATATGATACACTATTGATCAATATGCATTGTATAGCTCAGTGGTAGAGTGTGTGGATTTAAAACTTGTGGTTACAATCTTTGTGAGTTCAAATTCATCAGAATGTGGAATCACTGAGCTATACAATGCATATTGATCAATAGTGTATCATATACTGTATAACATATGCACACACTCTACCACTGAGCTATACAATGCATATTGGTCAATGGTGTACCATATACTGTATAACATATCCACACACTCTACCTCTGAGCTATATAATGCATATTGATCAATAGTGTATCATATACTGTATAACATATTCACACACTCTACTCTGAGCTATACAATGCATATTGATCAATAGTGTATCATATACTGTATAACATATGCACACACTCTACTCTGAGCTATATAATGCATATTGATCAATAGTGTATCATATACTGTATAACATATGCACACACTCTACCACTGAGCTATACAATGCATATTGATCAATAGTGTATCCTATACTGTATAACATATGCACACACTCTACTCTGAGCTATATAATGCATATTGATCAATAGTGTATCATATACTGTATAACATATGCACACACTCTACCACTGAGCCATACGATGCATATTGATCAATAGTGTATCATATACTGTATAACATATCCACACACTCTACCACTGAGCTATACAATGCATATTGATCAATAGTGTATCATATACTGTATAACATATGCACACACTCTACCACTGAGCCATACGATGCATATTGATCAATAGTGTATCATATACTGTATAACATATGCATACACTCTACCGCTGAGCTATACAATGCATATTGACCAATAGTGTATCATATACTGTATAACATATGCACACACTCTACCACTGAGCCATACGATGCATATTGATCAATAGTGTATCATATACTGTATAACATATGCATACACTCTACCGCTGAGCTATACAATGCATATTGACCAATAGTGTATCATATACTGTATAACATATGCACACACTCTACCACTGAGCCATACAATGCATATTGATCAATAGTGTATCATATACTGTATAACATATGCATACACTCTACCGCTGAGCTATACAATGCATATTGATCAATACTGTATCATATACTGTATAACATATGCACACACTCTACCACTGAGCCATACAATGCATATTGACCAATAGTGTATCATATACTGTATAACATATGCATACACTCTACCGCTGAGCTATACAATGCATATTGACCAATAGTGTATCATATACTGTATAACATATGCACACACTCTACCACTGAGCTATACAATGCATATTGATCAATAGTGTATCATATACTGTATAACATATGCACACACTCTACCACTGAGCCATACGATGCATATTGATCAATAGTGTATCATATACTGTATAACATATGCACACACTCTACCACTGAGCCATACAATGCATATTGACCAATAGTGTATCATATACTGTATAACATATGCATGCACTCTACCGCTGAGCTATACAATGCATATTGACCAATAGTGTATCATATACTGTATAACATATGCACACACTCTACCGCTGAGCTATACAATGCATATTGGTCAATAGTGTATCATATACTGTATAACATATCCACACACTCTACCACTGAGCTATACAATGTATATTGACCAATAGTGTATCATATACTGTATAACATATCCACACACTCTACCACTGAGCTATACAATGCATATTGATCAATAGTGTATCATATACTGTATAACATATGCACACACTCTACCGCTGAGCTATACAATGCATATTGGTCAATAGTGTATCATATACTGTATAACATATGCACACACTCTACCACTGAGCTATACAATGCATATTGGTCAATAGTGTATCATACACTGTATAACATATGCACTCTCTACCACTGAGCTATACAATGCATATTGATCAATAGTGTATCATATACTGTATAACATATGCATACACTCTACCACTGAGCTATACAATGCATATTGGTCAATAGTGTATCATATACTGTATAACATATGCACACACTCTACCGCTGAGCTATACAATGCATATTGATCAATACTGTATCATATACTGTATAACATATGCACACACTCTACCACTGAGCTATACAATGCATATTGGTCAATAGTGTATCATACACTGTATAACATATGCACTCTCTACCACTGAGCTATACAATGCATATTGATCAATACTGTATCATATACTGTATAACATATGCACACACTCTACCACTGAGCTATACAATGCATATTGATCAATAGTGTATCATATACTGTATAACATATGCACACACTCTACCACTGAGCTATACAATGCATATTGGTCAATAGTGTATCATATACTGTATAACATATGCACACACTCTACCACTGAGCTATACAATGCATATTGATCAATAGTGTATCATATACTGTATAACATATGCACACACTCTACCACTGAGCTATACAATGCATATTGATCAATAGTGTATCATATACTGTATAACATATGCACACACTCTACCACTGAGCTATACAATGCATATTGGTCAATAGTGTATCATATACTGTATAACATATCCACACACTCTACCACTGAGCTATACAATGCATATTGACCAATAGTGTATCATATACTGTATAACATATGCACACACTCTACCGCTGAGCTATACAATGCATATTGGTCAATAGTGTATCATATACTGTATAACATATGCACACACTCTACCGCTGAGCTATACAATGCATATTGGTCAATAGTGTATCATATACTGTATAACATATGCATACACTCTACCACTGAGCTATACAATGCATATTGACCAATAGTGTATCATATACTGTATAACATATGCACACACTCTACCACTGAGCTATACAATGCATATTGGTCAATAGTGTATCATACACTGTATAACATATGCACTCTCTACCACTGAGCTATACAATGCATATTGATCAATAGTGTATCATATGCTGTATAACATATGCATACACTCTACCGCTGAGCTATACAATGCATATTGATCAATACTGTATCATATACTGTATAACATATGCACACACTCTACCACTGAGCTATACAATGCATATTGGTCAATAGTGTATCATACACTGTATAACATATGCACTCTCTACCACTGAGCTATACAATGCATATTGATCAATACTGTATCATATACTGTATAACATATGCACACACTCTACCACTGAGCTATACAATGCATATTGATCAATAGTGTATCATATACTGTATAACATATGCACACACTCTACCACTGAGCTATACAATGCATATTGGTCAATAGTGTATCATATACTGTATAACATATGCACACACTCTACCACTGAGCTATACAATGCATATTGATCAATAGTGTATCATATACTGTATAACATATGCACACACTCTACCACTGAGCTATACAATGCATATTGGTCAATAGTGTATCATATACTGTATAACATATCCACACACTCTACCACTGAGCTATACAATGCATATTGACCAATAGTGTATCATATACTGTATAACATATGCACACACTCTACCGCTGAGCTATACAATGCATATTGGTCAATAGTGTATCATATACTGTATAACATATGCACACACTCTACCGCTGAGCTATACAATGCATATTGGTCAATAGTGTATCATATACTGTATAACATATGCATACACTCTACCACTGAGCTATACAATGCATATTGACCAATAGTGTATCATATACTGTATAACATATGCACACACTCTACTCTGAGCTATATGATGCATATTGGTCAATAGTGTATCATATACTGTAACATATGCACACACTATTTGGTGTATTATTTGAAACTATGCTAATTCTATTAACTTTATAAAACGTGACGCTTTTTCGTGTTTTCTTTAACATCTATTTTGCATTTTTGGTTCAACTGCTATATTGCTGTCAAGGTCAATTCTCTTCACGCGGACAATTGTATTATTTTCGTAGGAAGATCCTTGACATGTTCTCTCTCCGTTTTGTCAGACAAAGACAGTACAATATTTCATCTTTACATTGGTACAAGTGTCGAAAGGAACCAGTATCATCGTATTCAATGTTTTGATGGATGGCTTCTGGTCGAACTAACCTGTGTTTCATATACACACACTCGCACACTCACACACTTCTATGAAATAATTGTTATTAGCTATTACTTCTAGCTATTTAGCTAGTACTTGCTAATAAGTTCACATTTACATTTAAACCCTATTATAGTTGTGTTATTCATTTTTCAATTTATTTGATAATCACAAAACATTTTCCTCTTGATATGAAGTTTGAAACTCACAGTTGTTTGACAAAGTTTGAAAACCGTTAGTTTTTTGCTTTTTCTCTTAATTTATTTTAATTAACTAAACAAAACACTTTCATAATATGTCTTTTGAGAGTTAGAATGGCAAATGTTTTATGTTAAATACAATTCAATGTTCTTTCCAAAGACTTTTTATTATCCGGCAATGCAATGTAGCACAGTATAAGCAATGATTAACACCAAATCAGTTACTGTAACTGCCATGACAAAGCAAGGTTAAAGCTAATAACTCAGATTACAAAAAATTGGAGTTGTTCTCCTATTGGTCTCTTGTTTTGTATATAAAATAAGTTGATGTACTTTTCTAGTCGTGCTCTCACTACTTTTCTATGTTAAAACTATTTCTTTGGTTTATGTTGAATCCAGGGTTCTCCACAGCTGAGGCTAAGGGGCATTCTGCCACATCCGATCAAGCCGGGATGAACCCTGGTTGGATCAGTATTTTACCCGGGCTTTCTCCTTGGCCTGTAAGCTTTACTTATCATTCCTGTCTAAAATTTCTGTGGTTCACATTTACATAAGACTTTTTGGTACCACGTATTAAAATTATTTGAAATGAGTTTAAAATAAAATTATTTATTTTGAATAAATTCAAGGTTCCTAATGTACTTAGTGAATTTTTACTAATTCAAAGTGACTAAAAATTATCTCATTTTATTTTAATAAAATTTTAAAGTTTTGTAAACCTGCAGTTGAAAGTTGTAGTAATTCTGTGAAATGTTGCCTATGGTATGCCACATTGACTCAATGGGTAGACAACTCCATGAATGAAACTAAGTGAATGGTACATACATGTATGTAAAGCTAAACCTACTGAAGACACAAATAGTGTGTATCCAGCTGCTTTGTAGGATTGAATGACTCTGTAATGAAGTTATCTTAGAGTTTCTCATAAATGCTATACCTAATAACAAACAAAATATTTCCTTATAAAATACAAGGTAAGTAGAATTAGAGTATAATGAGTTGGTATTGGAGCTTCACTATATCCAAAGATCCCCAGATGGTTTCTTATCGCACATAGACGATTCCATATTGCACATAGACGATTCCATATTGCACATAGACGATTCCATATTGCACATAAACGACTCCATATTGCAAATAGATGATTCCATATTGCACTTAGACGGTTCCATGTTACACATAGCCATATTTATATTGCACATAGACGATTCCATATTGCACATAGACGATTCCATATCGCACATAGACGATTCCATATTGTACTTAGACAATTCCATGTTACACATAGCCATATTCATATTGCACACAGACGATTCCATATTGCACACAGACGATTCCATATTGCACATAGACGATTCCATATTGCATATAAACGATTCCATATTGCAAATAGATGATTCCATATTGCACTTAGACGGTTCCATGTTACACATAGCCATATTTATATTGCACATAGACGATTCCATATTGCACACAGACGATTCCATATTGCACATAGACGATTCCATAGTGCAAATAGACGATTCCATATTGCACATAGACAACTCCATATTGCACTTAGACGATTCCATATTGCACTTAGACGGTTCCATATTGCACACAGAAGATTCCATCTTGCACATCGATGACTTCATGTTGCACGTACACAATTCGCGATGTATCGCCATACTATGTATAAAAGGGTAGATGTTTGTTACTAAATTTTGCATACTTTAACTTCAAAAGAAACACTTTTGTGTTCTAAATAATTAGAAACGTTTATTTTATGAATGCTTGTGTGTGTGCGTGTGTGAGTGTGTGTGTCTGTGTGTGTGAGTGGGTGTGTGTGTGAGTGGGTGCGTCTGTGCGTGCGTGGGAAGCTATGGAATGAGTTTATTATAAGAGTGGAAGGCTTTTTATTTTTAGTATCTATCGAAATTACTCACATCGAAAATAATTAGGTATGAGCAAATTCATCATTACACTATTGTACAAATGATGATATCTTGTTAAATGGTGGTTATTTTCAAATCGTTTACTTTAAAAATTGCTACCTTACAATCGAATCACCACATCATGAAGCTCTAGGTAGAATGAGGTACAATGGTTTATATTACATATTAGCTAGTATTTTAAACAACAGCTTTTGAGTGTAAACACCTTTAAATAAATGGTATGGCGCTCTATTCTTTATAGAATATAGAATACTCAATGTAGGTGATCAAACAGATACTAGGTTATGCATTTAATGTAATGGATCGTAGAAAATTGCAATTGCAAACAATCTTTGCCAGTCTTACTTTGTTATTCCTATACAACCCTATCAAGTATATCAGAGCAAATGAGCAAGAAAATAATTTATCAATGCATTATAAATAATGCCTTACCAATGTCATGCTAGTACTATGTAGTGTAATCACGACATTACTTATTACTAGTACTCTGGTAGTGAAATGTGTCAACAAAGGACAGAGAATAACTGTCTGTTCACTTATGATAGAAGGTGCTTGATTTGTGCAAGGGTTAGAGCAGCGAGTTAGGTTTGCTGTGCAAAAGGTTGTGTGTTCAAATCCCCTTCGATGTAGCCTTTTTTCAGCATTAAACTATGGTTTGTATTATAGTAAAGAAACTTCTCAACTTGTTAAAATTTTAACTTTAAGCAAGTGGTAAAATTTAACGGGAAATATCATTTTTTTCATTTACTTTAGTTATAGTAAAGTTACAGTCATATCAATTTTGTATCTGAATCAAGTAACCATCCATAAATTTCATTAACAGAAGTCGCTAGGAATGTGCGAGACCTTGTCACTCCAATTCAACTACACCACCTCTACTCATAGCTTGATGAGAACCTGTTGACATCTGTCAGCTGAGACAGGAGTGTACCTGGCATACTTTCTGTCAACAGGTGGTCAGGAAGGAGCTGTGCCAGATTTAAGTGAATCTGATATGACCTGTCTGTGCTTTATTATAGCTGCATAATATGTCGAAGTGTTGGTTTGTATCAATGTTAATGCCATACCGACTTGGCCATGTATTGCTAAGCTTATAAAGCATCTATATAAGGCATCTATATAAGGCATCTATGCTTACATCAGTGAGTAGTTCACAGCATGGCGTTTTCATTATAATTATAATGTGGTTGGGTAAATGATGAAATACTAGTCCTGCAGCAACTGCTCTAAAACAAAATATAAATCAAGCAATCTGTGATGACCAATCACCATCACCGAAGTGGTGCTCATTGCATATGTCTTTGCGGATGCTTAGCCCAGTATTGAGAAAAGTTTGACAGACACTATTTTCCTGAATGTTGATTGAAAAAAAAATTACATTGTAGGGGTTTCGAACTTGCCACCTTTGGCTTATTAAACCAACTCTTCAACATATTCATCTCTGAAGCATTATGGGAAAATTTTACAGCTGAATTTTTTTGATACGGATGTAACGAGAATGCATTGTAGGAGGTTGAACTCACAACCTTTGGCCCAAGAGACTGATGTTCTAACGCCTGCACCAAGCATGCGCCTTGTGGCATATTAGAATAAAGGTACATATGGTTATTCTCTGCACTTTATTCTCTGTGCTCCATCAGCGCCCTTGACTACCAGCTTAGTAGTAGTTCAGTATGTAAATTATAATAATAAGGTGTTGATAATTTATTTTCTGCTCACTTAGCCTGAGGGACTCGATGGGTTGGAATAATGAAAAGTAAAACAGCCAAAGATCAGTCAATGTTGCAATTTTCTACCATTAATTGTATCAATCCAATAGATGTATCTGTAGTGCCTTGACATCTCCATTGCTTTACTCTGCACACAGTTGATGAATAATCGTCGAGAGGAAAAACCCAACATACAGCCTTTAGTGAACCAGTCTTTAATAGACTTTATACAAATTATTTCTGATTAGCAAGTAGTTAGTTATATAGCCTGTCTTTTCTGTACTTAATCGGAACAAATCAATGATCTGCTTGCATTGAGCTAGTAGAAAATGTGTTTACAGCTCATGCGGAGCCGAGTTTTGCTTTGAGGCCTTGCAAATTGTAGCTCAAGCAATTTTTAATGATTTTTTATTGAATAGTAGTTATAGTAGCTGCAGACTTTCCCAATATTTGTGTAAGAAAAATGTATTACATTGTGAGGGGTTTGAACTTGCACCCTTTTGGCTCGGGAGATTATGGTTTAAAGGTTGACTTGCAACAAAATTCAAATTACAGTTATTTGGTATCAAAAGACTCACCATGTTTTACTTTGCTGTGTTATAGATACAAAATATGTGGAAATGTGATCACAAGCTCATTGAAGCTAAAAAAATAACACTTAATCGCAGCCATCACAAGATCACCGTAGATTGGAATCTCTTTCCAAAGCGGCTCAAATGGGACATAGTTAAAAATGATGGCTTCTGTTTAAACTGTTATACAACCTCAGTCGTCGAAATCTTTTCACAAATATACTTAATGAATTCAATCAAACCGTGTATATTGCCCTTACGCATCTATTTCATCATTTTAATGCTGTAACCTTGAGCACTGACATCTCAAAACCTGCCGTAAAAAAATGTTTAATTTTTTTACATTAGATTGGAGAAGTGCATATCATCCTTTGATAAACATGAGGAGCCTGTTGGTCACCTGTGATAGTGAACAAATTCTGCAGAAATAGTTCGCGGCGTCTGGCATGAAATATGGGTCGCACGGTCAGATTACGACTAGATAAATAATCTTTTTTTTTGTGTGAAATCTTTTAAAGTTTTATTGCTTCATTCATGATAATGATTTACTTTATTTACATTTTATTTTTTGTGTATTTTAGAAACAAGCGTGAATGAGGGGGCTGCTTGCTCCAACCCGCAGACTACTGTGAACTTCCACTGGTAAAAGGACCTTGTAGTGATTGGCTGACTAGAAGGGGCAGCAGCAACGACAGTGGTGTTGGAGTTCATCTCCTCCAGAACTCTAACAAGTTTTGTTAAGTTCAGGTGGTCAGGAAGGAGATAAGTCAGGTTCATTTATGGAAGATGCAGAGGGAATGAGAACTGATTCTTTTAAGCGAAACTGACATTTCCTGTCTGTGCATCTATACCGACCCTGTTACTACTTGATTGTCATAACAACTGGTTTTATTCAAACTTAACAGCTACAACTCCATGAGATAGATTAGGAGGCTATATGCATTGTCTACAGGTTAAAATTAACTTTCACTTTATCAAGCAAAAATCTACCCTAGGACACTTATGTATTCGCGGCATCTAACTTTTGCGTTTTCGCGGTGTCATCCTCTCGCGAAAGTTTCATGTGCGAAACTAAACTATCTTAACAAACGAGCGAAAAAGCGAAACTAAATAGCTTTGTTTATTGATACTGTATAATGGAATTTTATAACGACATTTATTTTAACGTTTTTATTGACCACTATAGCATCGTTAAAATATAAACCGACAAAATAATTTGACTGTCAAAATTTATTACGTTATCATTTTGCAATTAATTATGATTATTTTCCCATTAGGAATGCTTTATAATGATAGGAATTTGATGTCAATGCACATGCATTAGTAGCGTTATCGTTTGCTGGCGACATCAATCAATGCAGTGAGCACCGTGTGTTGAAAGAAAATAAGACACATGCACTGACACTCGCAGTACTACACAAGCAGCATGGCTCTGGAAAGGTTTGGATTTACCACTGACACCTCTTCAATAACTTGTAATTTCTTGAGATTTGTTTTGTTTTAAGTGATGTGACTGACGAGACGTTTTTAAATTAAAAAAGGCAAAACTTGACCGCAGTTAGTACGCTAAGAAAACAAACATCTTTTTTTAAGCGTTTTAACAAAGATCAATTTTGCGGATTTTATTTTAAGTTCATTCAGAGGCTTTTACGCTTTCGATGGAACACGGCCAAGCGGGTGATTGATAAAACTTAATCTTTTGCAAACCTTTATAAAAGTCATTAACAAAAATATTTTGCCTCTGATGATGATAATAATGATGCCTAAGAACTACAAGAAGTTGATGTTTGTCTTTATGGCTTGGATTGAAGTGATATTCTACAGCGATAAAAACCGCGTCCTTGGCCGTTGGGCAAATAACTTTTCGAATAAAGGATGTTGAGGTCGAGTTATCTGAAGGAAATTATCATTGCGTTGGAACTGACCAAACAAATCTGTTTGAGTTGACCTTGTGTTTGAGATGAAATGTTACATTTTATCTGAGGGCGAGTTATTCGAGTTGGACTGTACTTACCGTAAAAAATTCCCAAAAAGTTGGGCGGCTCAGCCGGCCAGCTGCCCCAGTGAAAACGGGCCTGTTGATGGCAGCAAGCGATCAAATTGCATTATCGACCTTGCCCACACCATTCTACCTGCGGTTCACAATTACAAACTAGTCGCAAATTGAAATTTTCTTTATCGGTGAACCGAACCTGAGGAATATAATTATGTTTGTTCCACTGCATTTATTTTCACATCACTATATTTTCGCACTCATCAGAGCTGCGAAATTAAGTTGCTTCAAAATTTTACTCTGTGAGCTACTCACGAAACTAAATACTAGCAAAATACAAGTGTCCTAGTGTATATCAACTCTTTGGGAAGACCACCCACTGTGTAGTGAGGCTGGCTACAACTTTTCTATATTGCTAAGAGTAGCGTGGTATGGCTATAGTAGGCTTTGTGCCAAGTGTTTCTGATCAATGAGTAGTTAATTAATTAGCATATTGTGTCAGTAATTAAACAATTACCTATAGGTAATTGTTTAATTACTGACACAGTTAGTATACATGCGTTGAGCCAATAGAAAATGTGTTTACAATCTATCCTGCTTTCAGTTTCTTTTGGCAAAAACTCAATTATTTATCACAATACCTTAACAATGCCCAGTTGTGTCAGACACATTAAAGTTACTGATGTTTTACTAATTCTATATCTATGGGCTTTTTATGTTGTATCTATGTTATTTATGGGACTTTTGATGTTGTATCTATGTTATCTACGGGATTTTTATGTTGTATCTGTGTTATCTATGGGATTTTTATGTTGTATCTATGTTATCTGTGTGCTTTTTATGTTGTATCTATGTTATCTATGGGGTCTCTATTGAACATTACTATTACTGAGATTGATTATTTTTAGCATTAAAAATAATGCCTTGAGCTATAACGATATCGATAACTCATATAATATCGTATCGGATATGCTCACGGAAATTGTGAAAAAATAGCTGAAAAAGGTTAGAACTCATTCCGCAACACATTTGTGATTAAATTGGTATCAAAAGAATAAATAATTAAGTTTAGTAGCAAAATAGTTAATTAAGAAATATTAACTAAAATAAATGCAGGGTATGTCTGAAGCCAGGGTCAAAGATTAGTATAAAAGTTTGCCTTGCACAGGATTCAAACCTGTGACATTTAGTTTAGTAGGCAGACACTCTATTACCCGCATCAATAAACCTTCCTTCTCTGTGCTCCATCATAATACTTGATGATTTTGTACAACACTCTAAATATTCCAGAATATTTTGGAATATCTTGGATCACCTTGAATATGAATATCTACTGGTATATACTAGTAGATATTCATATTATATATAGGTGTTTCATGTGTTCATGTCATCATAGCAAGTTAGCAGCTGAGACTTTATTCACTTTATTATAACAAATTAGCTTCAAAGGTCATTATTAGGTTCTAAATTATGAACAAAGGCTTTAGTTTTTATTTTCTAGTAATTGTCTTCACAAGTTATATTATTCTTTTTATTGCATTCAGAGTTTTGTTATAAAATTGTGCTCTGAAATTAGTTTGAAAATGTAAAGGAGTGGTAAGTTTTTAGAGCTTTTTATTATTAATATATTTAATTTATTTAATGTTTTAACTCACTAAAAACTAATTTTCCACTTTAACAAATTGCCCAATGGTTGAATCTTTAGTATAATTTCTACAATACGCACATCTATGCAAATTAATTTAAAACCAGCCACAGAAGGTCCCTCTTTTTACTAACCAACTTTTACCATCGAACCTGTCGGTACTAGAACAGTAAACTATCATAACAATGTGACTAGTGGTTGTCATATGGGATCATTAAGGCCAATGGTTGACTCTTTAGTATGATTTCTACACTAAGCACATCTAGGCCAATTAAGTGGATACTTGCAGAGGAGGCCAACTCATTTTAATAGCTAACTCATATCATCAGATCTGTGGTACTAGAGCAGTGAACCCACACAACAATGTGACTTATAGCTGTCATAGAGCTCATCACGGCTCATCATATTAATAAATATTCCCATGGCAGTCTAGTGTGAGAGACCATCAGTTATAATAACTAACTGATCAGTTATTCCTCATTGTGGAAATACTGTCAATTAGAGCAGATAATTGTATGAAGAGTGTCTAAGCTGAAAGTAACAAGTTCAAATCCCGTTGAAACCATTTCTTTTCTGTAACAGTTTAGCAGTACTTCAAACATACAGACACACAAACGGACATGACTCCTATTATAGCAAAGATTATGGAATACACATTCATGTAGATATAATTTATCAGCAGGAATGAGTCGCCTCTTTGCCAGCCACAGGCCTCTTAGACCAACAATTTAACAGCTGCACCTTGGACTCATTTTATTAATAACTAGTTATACTAAGATGGTCAATTAGTGCAGGTAATAGTGTGCTGGCAGCCAAGCTGAAAGTTGTGAGTTCTATTCCTGTTGAAAGCATTTCTTTTATGCAACTTATTAGCAGAACTTCAGACTTACAGACACACAAACAAACACGACTATTATTATAGCAAAGATAATGGAATACACATTCATGTAGATATATTTTACCAGCAGGAATGAGTCGCCGCTGTCTGAAAAATATGATTGTCTAGGGCAGCGGTTGGTAAACTTTTCAACCAGTGGGGCACCTTGACTTTTAAATTTTGGCAGTCAGGCCAGGTCAGCACAAGATGATAGTTGGATAAATTACTAAGTTATGTAATATTAATTCATCAAATGTTGCAAAGATAAAGTCAAAAACAAGTGACATACATAAACCATCAACAAAAGTTATTACTACTGAAAAAACCAAAATAAGAATCAAAACAGTTTGTCTAGAAGCGGTCGCTTCTTCACATCAGATATCAGTTGAGATCCGACTGTTGCTTCTACCTTGACCTTTCAGCTCTAATTGCCACCTGTTGACACCAAGCAACTGTCACTGGATGTCATTTTCAATGTAGACTTACACTATGTTTCCATGACATGGTAAATCCTCAAGCTTGACTCATTAAGATGGAAACAGCAAAAATTCCGCAAGTCAAGTGTGTTTAGTTACTCGTGATTATTATTAAATGTTTCATGCTTGGGACGAAATTTGTCTTGGCAATTGATGCGCAGGAAACTGTTGGGCAAACATTTTCCCTTATAAAAATTTTCTACATTTCAGTCATTCCTTCAGCTGCTCCAGAGTTAGGAGTGCATCGCTATGACCTCTGGCATAAAATTCATTTTTTAGCAGAGTTTTTTTTGTTATTCCACCACATGCGAGTGTTCATGGAAATGCTTACCACATGGAAACACAAATCCGAATCTTCTTCATCCCCACAATAGAAACAGTGACAAACATCCTTAGGATATCAGGTAATCACTACTTGCAATAAGAGTTGTTAATATTGTATGATTTGTTGCAGAACCAAAAGTCTTGTGAGATAGCATGCCTTCCTACAGCAACAGAATCATTGGTAGTCAACTGCCACTAGTGACAGTCTTATGCAAAGGCATGTTTCTTAATTGATGGAGCAGAGATGGAATGTTTTGAGTTTGCTTGTGATGGTTGTGGAGGAGATGACAACAATGTTCAGTAAGTTGGTTGTGTAACCAGAGTGTAGAATTACCATGTAATTTAGATGGTATCTGTTGTAGATTTGTCTAGGATGATAGTCATTTGTACGGCAGTGTTACATAAGGAGATCGAACAAATGATGGCACCTTAGCGAACCCAGTGAATTTCCGCTCACAATTTTTGGTCGATATGTGGTCTTAACACTTAATCGCGGATAACATGATACTTTGGTGATTGTATGTTATAACAATGTTTACACTATCTCAAACTTATCTGTGTTTATATCAGCAAACAGTTCACAGCATAGCATTCTCATTATACCATGCGGTAGCTGAACTATGAAATACTAGTTCTGCATCAACTGCCATGAAACAAAATTTAGATCAAGTAATCAGTGATGACCAATCACCATCACCAAAGTTGGGCACATTGCATATGTTCTCATGGGTGCCTGGCACACTATCGGGATAGTTTGACAGCATCAAACAATCCCGATAGTTTTGTAAAAAAATATTATACTGCAGGGGTTTCGAACTCGCAACCGTTCGCTCATTAGGCCATTACTTTTACACCTGTTTATCTGAGACACAATTGGTAAAGTTTGGTATGTGCAATATTTTTGCGATATCGGTGTAAAATGAGTTTCCTTGCAGGGGATTTGAACCAACAACCTTTGGCTGGGGAAACTGATGTTGTAACATCTGCACCAACCATGTACACTCTGATTTTCCAGAATAGCGTACAGATGGTTATTTTCTGTGCTTTTTGGCCCCTTTGACTGCCAGAGTACTCGTGGCCAAGTAATAATAATAATATTGGTCAGTAATAATTAGGCATCAAGAAATTATTTTCTGCTTACTTGGTCTGAAATACTTGATAAAGTTAAATAGGAATAGTTCAAAGACAGCCAAAGATTGTTCACAGTTCGCAATTCAATGTATCCCCAATGCATCAGTGGTTCCGTCGGTTTTCTGTGCACATAGCTGATAAATATATAATTGGTGGGAGGAAAAACCTGGCATTCAGCAATGTAGAGTGATCCAGTTTTCAGTAGGATCCATACAAAATGTTTCAAATTTCTATGCAAGCTACAAGCAATGTTAAATAGCTTATCTACCTTCCAGAAAATACTGATATTATTTTAAAGGCTAAATTTTGAGAATAACGTGTTTTAAGACACACATCTCAATAATTCTAGATCAGACTAAGCATCCCCAACTTCCGTCCCTAAAAAGCTAGATTACGTCACATATTTATAGATGGGGCTTGTTGTGTCGAGTGCGACACCAATATTGAATCGCTGTAAGAAAACCTTCAAAGACTAACAAAAATGATTTGAAAAGTTAGTTGGAATCAGGGTGTCTGATTTACCAATGACCAAACAATGAAAACTGTTCTTGGCAGTTATGGTTGAATCAAAAGGAACAGTAATATTCCTGCATTGAGCCAATAGAAAACATGTTTAAAACTCATGCTGAGATGTGTTTGTTTTTGACATTTTGCAAATTGTAGCCCAAGGGATCTCTGATGATTATCTCTTGAATAATAGTAACAAGGGCGGTAAACATTCTCAATAATTTTGTAAGAAGAAAGATTACATTGTAAAGGTTTCAAACTTGCAATATTTGGCCTGGGAGATTGATGCTTCAACACCTGAACCTCTGACAAACTATCGGGAAACTTCACCAGCTGCGATCCTTTACGAGAGTGGTGTGAAAAATTAAATATGTGTCTTCTGCAATGTGTCATTTCCTGTTGACTGTTTCATCTCTCGACATAATTTATACGTATATCACTCGTATTGATTATTGTCTCATGGTGATTCATTTCCTTAAAATGCTTTAATGCTGTGGCTGACCTGGGGCAGCAGCAATGGCAGTTACAATGAGTTCATCCATAGTAGTTGTAAGGGAACTCTAAAAGTACTTTGGTAAGTACTTCTAGTTTTGATATCGCACCAAAACAGCCTGAAGCAGAGTGCAAATAATAGGTGACATTAGCATCCATTTACCTGTTTTTCATTTGGAATAAATCTTTCCAAAAATTTGACAAGCTAGTCTAAAAATACAGCACTGTTAAAATAACACCTCTAATAAAATGTCACTATAGGGAAGGTTTAAAATGCGCATCGCCACAGTGTTCAGGTAAAGGATTTATGGTACATGTAGTTTGTTGAATTTATGTTATATATTCTGATATTAAAATGATTTTCTCAAATTCGACATTCTTTTTACATATATGAGTTTTTTCAACAAGCATTTCTTTTCTGTCTGTCTTTTTCTTCCTCTTCCTTTAGAACTTAAAGAGCCATCTTAGAGTAATAAAATAGTATGAGTTACTTATTGACATAGAGATACCATCTTTTCTCACCTTAACTCTTTGCTGGTTGAGAGCTCTTGTAGAGCTTAAATTGTCAACTTACTGTATGTTAATGTACACACAAAGACTAGCAATGAATCATATAAAATATTAGCTTCTTATTTTATTAAAGAACAGGAAGTAAAGAGTGACATGCAGTGTCTGATAACATTATAAGATTTTGCTCACAATATTCACCACTGAGATAACCTCAGCTAGTTTCCTTTTATAATAGTTTATTCTTTATTCTTCTTGACTAGTTACTAGTTTATATATTTTAGTAGATCAAAATTATAACATTTACTCTGAAGACTTCAACCTAACAATAATTCACTGCTAGAAGAAGCTTTATTTTTACCCAACCGATTATCAGAATAAAAATTAACCCATACCTTGACTGGTCAATAAATATCGAAAAACAATTTTCGGCTAATTAAAGATATTTGAAAAGAGGTAAAGTGCAGTTTGAATTTTCTCAACTTGCAGATGATTGTATGATTGAGACAACCAATTAGATTAGATTGAGTGTGATTGCATCTTCTGAGACAATACAAGCTAGCGGCTAAAATATAAACGATGAGAAATGAGCCATACACATTTTAACCACCATCAAATTTTGTCAATTTTAATAATGAAATACCCTGGCAGCCAGATCACTTTAAACATAAAAAACAATTCAAATGATAGAACAATTGCATTGCTTTTAGATAAAACCCGCTAACATTTTTTCCAAGTTCATCTCTGATTTTTAACACTAATGAAAATGCCTTGGTTTTCTATATCTAAAACACGAGCTGACAACTCCCGTTGAATCAAACTTTGTAAGAGATTTTCAAGTGTTCTTTTGTTTGTAGCCAAAGCCAAATACGAAGAGGCCTGCCCAACTACATGTATAGTGATTACTACAGCCTATGCGCCTGTTGATACTTGTCAGCTGCCACTGGTGGTAGGATCGGCCAAGCCAAAATTATGTAGTATTTATATACCGAGGTTGTGAAAGGAATGGGAATAGATTCCAGTGAATAAAGTGATTGAGATGAAACCTGTTTAGCATTGTAAACAATCAGGTCTTCACTATAATATGAGTTATCTCTCTCTGTTTGAAGCCATGCTAAGAACGATTGGAAAAATATTCCTCACACACCATTCGAAAACAGATATTCAGCTTCCCAACTAAGCTTGTTACCCTCTGTGTCTCTCGACTACATGGCTGCATTTAGGAATAACTGTGTGCATACTTATTACACATGACAACCTCTCATGGTGAATGGAACTGCTGGTGTACCAGTTTGTGACCATCACTTCATATCTGTTTCTGATTTTGAGGCCAGTTCCCAAAAAATCGTACTTCATAGTAATCACCCTTCTAGTATGAAGTTATGAACAATAAATGCATTTGCATCCTTTATTTAGATTACTTGTCTTGGTAATTACTGTAAATTCGTTTGGCTGGTTCAAACAATGCTAACAGAAGATGGTCATAAGGATGTTGAATCTACTTATTGAGAGATTTAATGGTAGATAGGAGGTGATTCGTTGCGTACTTATGTACTTATGTTCATGAGCTGTAAGAGATTGTCATGTGTAATAATTTGGTACACAAATATTCTTGAATCTGGAAAAGTGGTTGAATGGTGCAGATGGTAGCAGTTCTGGCTCCAAATCTATATATCTGAGTTTTATTCCCGTAGGATACAATATTTTTGGTAATAAATTATTCATAAATAAAACAATTTTTTTAATCAATTTTCTCTAATAACATTCTTATTGTGGCTACGGAGGGCCAGGAATCTTATTATAGTAAACATGATAAACAGTTCCCATGTTTGTTATATTGAACTGGAGCGATCTTGGATATATATGGAAGGCAGTTTAGTAGATATTTAATTCTACCTCTGCAATTAAGTCTCCACTATGTACCAGTGATGTCATTGTACAGTTTCTTGTCACTATTGGGTAGAGAGGATATTTACCGTTCTTTCCTTCTTGATATTGACATCAGCTGTTGCTGTGTTAAGTTTGCAGTGTGACGCATCTCTATTGACATATATTTTATTTTGTATTTGTTCATGATTTTTAGAATAAAACTTTAATATATCATAAGATACATTGCTATTTATGTCTCAAATGATTTAAAGACAATTTGGCAGAACTTGTGACATTGTTTTTCTCTAATCACTGTGTAAAGGTATCATTAGCCAATGTTGATGATTGGCTAATGAAGATGTTGTATATTTATCACTTTCAATGAGGAAGTGCGACTATTTAAGTCATTTTGAACGAAGTTAGGTTATATCTTCTGAGGGTTTTAACAACTATCAAGTTTGGTCGATTTTAATCGACAAAACATCGTTTTTGATAATTATAAATATCAGTGCAATTAATAATGATATTAATAATTAACCTATTAAAATTTAGTGCCAGTTTATCTTTAAAAGCCATTATGATGACACTTTCACATGGTCTGATTGTTTTGACAGCGATAAGGTTTTGTCGATTTTAAGCTTGAAACATCTTGGCAATCATGCAGGTCACCTCAAACATCAAAAACAATCTTAAATGAGTGGGAAATGCTCATACTTTCTGATAAAACCTACTAATCTTCTTGATTCAGACACTAGTCAGCATTTTACCATTAGCTGTCAATTCTGTTTATCAGAGAGTCACCAACATCTTTATGAACTCTGCAAGGGCAGAATTAACATTGTACAACCTTATGCATTCAAGGTTCCAACTCTGGAGAATTGAGTCATAGACCTTTACAAAGTCTATATTATACAATCCATAGCAAGATTGTGTATTTTGGGTAAAAATTATTAGAACCAAGTTAACGATGAATGCACTTTTTATTAGAGATGATATAGTTCTAAATATATATTTTACTTTGAGGTATTTAAACTAAGCATTGTGAATCATTGTAGTTATTGCAGGCTTGTTATGAAATTACAATTGTTCAATAATTATACTTTTGTAAGTGAGTTAATATATTATTCTGTATTTAGTTACCAACATAATTAAGATATTGTGTTTACTTTGAATCCACAAGGTAGTGTATTTAGCTTTTCACATAAGAAAAATTTGTTGAAAAAGTAATGCAACCAATGGGTCTTAAACCCATAAACGGAGGACACAAAGTTTTCATACTCCCTTCTGTTATAAGACGCTGAAGGCGTGTGAAAAAGACTGTAAAAGTAGATGAATGGGACATTTTGATCATTGTCAAAGGAGAAATGATTGTCTAGAGTTATTCAAATGTGCTTATTTTCTGCTTCAACCACTTTGTTGTTATTTAACAAACTAATACTTTTGACTTTTGTTAAAAACTAATTTGGGGTATGATTGTCGTTATGATTATATATTTTTGCTTTGATAATTAAGAGTCAAACATAGAATGTAGAAACCAATTTATCAAATATTCTTCTGTTTGTTTGATCATTCATAAGTAGATCAACGAGTTATCTAAAAAAAAACCTAAACTCTTGGTTAAGGAAGGTCCCTGGCTCGTCCCCTATTGGTGGCTCTAAGTTTTTGGTTACTATGTAATGAAGGAATGTTTCAATCATCATGAGCCTTTTATGCACTTTACTGATAGCACTGATTTTGGGGGCAATTGCTATTAACCATTTCCTGTATTGCTGAAACTGACTCTAGTATTGGTATCAAGAACTAACAAGAGAACAATCCCTACACTATCTCTTCACTACTTCTTTCTAGTAGTAACCAAGTTTCACCCATTATCTTACTCATGTTATAATCTAGTTTGTGATGAGGAAGATGTTTTAAAACAGGAGTAACTGTCTGTGTTAAACTCTACTTTATGTAAAGTACAATTATTATGTTTTTAAGATGATTAGCAGACTTCACTATCAAACAAGTTTATCAACTGACACATAATCAAAGTGATGATATCCTTCCTGTTGTCTCCAGCAACAAACTAATTATCACATTTATTTTGATAATAAATTGATAGTTATGCTGGTTGATGTTTAAGGTCTCTGATAATAATTATGCTAGACTGAGCTAGAGCCTTCATGAAAATCATACAGTGGCTACATGCTGACCAGTTAACATTATCTGTGATGGCTGTATATTAGTCAATGTAGTTACTAGTAGCCACTACTATAATCTATTGGTAAGTTCTCTAGTTTGTTAAGTAGGGTTCTCTGTCGACCACTAATACTATTAAAGTATGCAGACACTGTATTAGCCACATCAATCAACCTTCCTTCTCTGTGCTCTTTCGTAATACTGAATGAGCTCGTACAACACTCTATATATTCCGGAATATTCTTGAATATCTTGGATATCCTTGAATATGAATTGCTACAGGTAAATACTAGTAGATATTCATATTATATATAGGTGTTTCATGTGTTCATGTCATCATAGCAAGTTAGCAGCTGAGACTTTATTCACTTTGTTATAACAAATTAGCTTCAAAGGTCATCATTAGGTTCTAAATTATGAACAAAGGCTTTAGTTTTTATTTTCTAGTAATTGTTCTCACAAGCAATATTATTATTTTTATCGCATTCAGAGTTTTGTTATAAAAATATCTTCTAAAAATGATTTTGAAAATGTAACGGAGTGGTAAGTTAATTGAGCTCTTTATTATTAATACATTTAATTTATTTAAAGTTTCAACTCACTGGAACAAGCAATTTCTATTGTAACAAACTGTCCATGGGTTGACATTTTAGTATGATTTCTACAATGCGCACATCTATGCATATCAAGTGGAAACTTGCAGTAAGAAGCCAACTCCTATTACTAGCTAACTTTTACCATCAGATATGTTGGTACTAGAACAGTAAACCCTGATAGCAATGTGACTAATAGCTGCTCATATGAGCTCACCACTGTTAATTTTATTAATATTTAGCACATTGGTAGTCTAGTGCGTTGTGAGAGATCATCAGATGTAATAACTAACTGTACAGTTATCACCGACTGTGGCAAAGCAGTCAATTAGAGCAGGTCATGGGGCACTGGGCATGTAAGCTAAAGGTAACAAGTTCAAATCCTGTTGAAAGCATTTCTTTTTTGTAACATTTCAGCAAGACTTCAGACATAGAGATGCACAAACGAACACGGCTCCTGTTATAGTAAAGATTATGAAATACACATCCATGTAGATATACATGTATTTTAACTGCAGGAATGAGTGGCCTCTGTCTCAAAAATATGATTGTTGGCGGCGGCGGCGTTTGGTAAACTTTTCAACTAGCTGGCCACCTTGTTGTTGAAATTTTGGCAGTTGAGCAGGGTCAGCACAAAATATGATAATTAGATAAATTACTAAGTTATGTAATAATCCATTAAATGGTGCAAAGATAAAGTCAAAAACAAGTATAGGGTATGTAAACCATAAACAAGAGTTCCTAATACGTGTAGAAACCAAAATAATAATTAGAAAAATTTGTTTAAAAGCAGTTGCTTCTTGACACCAACTGCCAGCTACGATCTTACTGTTGCAGCTTCTACATTGACCTTCAGCTTTATTTGGCACCTGTTGAAACCAAGCAACGGTCACTGGATGTCATTTTAAATGCAGACTTACACTATTTTCCACGATACGGTTAATCATCAAGCTTGTCTCATTAAGATGGAAACAGTAAGAATCTCCGCAGGTCAAATGTGTTTATAGTTACTCGTGATTATGATCAAATGTTTCATGCTTATGAAAGATTAAATTTATCCTGGCAATTGATCCGCAGGAAACTGCTGAGCAAACTACTTAATTATAATCATTTTCCTCTCTTCAGTTGCTCTTTGAGACGCTCCTGAGACATGAGTGCGCCGCTATGACTTTTGAGATAAAATTACATTTTTATTGAATTTTTTGTTAATCCGGAACATGCGAGTGCTCATAAAAACACTTACCGCAAGGTTATACAATTCTAAATCTGCTTCATCTCCACAATAGAAACATAGTGACAAACATCCCTATAATTTCAGTTAATCACAACTTGCAAAGATAACTGTTGATATTGTATGATTTGTTACGGAATCAAAAGTGACTGTGGGAGAGCATGCCTTCCTACAGCAATAGAAGCGCCTGATGAAAATTGTCAATTATCCCCAGTGACAGGGTCATGCAAAGGCAACTTTCCTAGATGGCCAAGAAAAGATAGAAAATGTTTTGAGTTTACCTGTGATGGTTGGGGAGAACATGATAACGATGTTCAGTACGTCGGTTATGTAACCAGTTGTGTAGAATAAACATGTAATTTAGCTGGTACCTGGAGTAGATTTGTCTATGATAGTAGCCATCTGTATGGTAGTGTTACATAAGAAGATCGATGTCACTTTAATTAACGTAGTGAATTTATGTTCACAATCTTTGGTCGATATGTGGTCTTAACAATTAATCGCCGATAACATGATATTTCGGTGACTGTCTGTGATAAAAATGACCACAATATCCAAAACCTATCAGTGTTTATATCATCGAATACTCCACAGCATAGCATTCTCAATATTCAATGTTGTACAGACTATCAAATACTAGTCTTGCAGCAAGTACCATGAAACTAAATATAGATCAAGCAATATTTGACGGCAAATCACTTTCACCGAAGTGGTGTGCATTGCATATGTTATGGTAGGTGCTTGGCAGACTATCAGGAATGCTTGACAGCGGCAAACTTTCCTGATTGTTCTATAAAAAAATATTATACTGCAGAGGTTTCAAACTCACAACCTTTGGCTCATTAGACTAATGCTTTTACAGTTATGATTCTGACACACTGTTGGGAAAGTATGACAGCTACAATCATTTTCGATATAGGTGTAAAAAGAATTACCTTGCAAAGGTTTCGAACTCACAACCTTTGGCTGGCTAGACCGATACTCTTGTACTGATACTCTAATACGCTAACATCTGCACCAATCAAGTACACTCTAGTGTTCCAGAATGGCGTACATATGGTTGTTTTCTGTGCTTTTCTGGCTCACTTGGCTACCAATATGCTAGTAGTCAAGTATATAATAATAATTAAGCATTGATAAATTATTTTCTTGCTCACTTAATCTGAAATACTAGATAAGGTTAAATAGGAATAATGAAAAGACAGCCAAAGATCGTTCGCAGTTTCGATTTTCTACCATCACTTATATCAAATGCAATTCAATGTATCTGCAGTGCCTCAATGATTCAACCAGTTCACTGTGCAAATAGCTGATGAATAATCGGTGAGAGGACAACCCTGACATACAGTGATGTAGAGTGAACTAGCCTTTAGTAGACTTCCTACAAGTTGTTTTCAGTTTCTATGCAAGCTACAAGCAATGTTAAATAGCTTATCTACATTCAAGAAAAGACTGAGATTATTTGGAAAGCTGAATTTAGAGAGTAATCGGTTTTTTAGGGCACACACCTCTATAATTTCATATCAGACTAAACTTCCCCAACTTCCGTCTCTAAAAAGCTAGGTTACAACACATATTTATAGGCGGAACTTCTTGTGACGATTGCGACACCGATATTGAATTGCTGTAAAAAAGTCTTCAAAAACAAAAACGACTTTGAAAGTTAGTGGACCAATCTTTATATTTTGAGTAAAAAATCGGAATTAGCGTGTCTGGTTTACTAAACACCAAACAATGAAAGCTGTTCTTGGCAGTTATAATTTAATCAAAAGGAAACAGCAATATTCCTGCACTGAGCCAATAGAAACTTGTTTAAAACTCATGCTGAACTGTGTTTGGCCTCAAGGCTTTGCAAATTGTAGCCCAAGAGATTTCTGATGATTATCTCTCTAATAATAGTAGCAGTAGCGGTAAACATTCTCAATGGTTTTGTAAGAAAATAGATTACATTGTAAAGTTTTTGAACTTGCAATATTTGGCCCGGGAGATTGACACCTGAACCTCTGACAAACTATTGGGAAACTTCACCAGCTGCAATCTTATCCAATATTGTTGGGAGAAATTAAATATGTGTCTTTCACAATGTGTCATTTCTTGTTGACTGTTTCATCTCTCGACATAGTATATAACTAAATATACATGTAAATAAATCGCTCATAATGATAATTGTCTCATGATGATACAATTTCTTTAAATGTTTTAATACTGAATTTTCTCACATCTTTAACAGATACCCCGGACTCACCTTTATTTGTTACAGTATAACCTTTCTTATAATGAAGGCTGTGTCTGTCTGTCTGTCTGTCCGAAGCAACCCTAAGAGTATTATGAAACATATTACACCACAGGAGACATTCCTATAATGAGAGCTGTGTCTGTCTGTCTGTCTGTCCGAAGCAACCCTAAGAGTATTATGGAGCATATTGCACCACAGGGGACTTTCCTATAATAAGAGCTGAGTCTGTCTGTCTGTCTGTCTGAAGCAACCCTAAAAGTATTATGAAACATATTGCACCACAGGAGACTTTCCTATAATGAGAGCTGTGTCTGTCTGTCTGTCTGTCTGTCTGAAGCAACCCTAAGAGTATTATGGAACATATTGCACTACAGGAGACTTTCCTATAATGAGAGCTGTGTCTGTCTGTCTGTATGTCTGTCTGAAGCAACCCTAAGAGTATTATGAAACATATTACTCCACAGGAGACTTTCCTATAATGAGAGCCGTGTCTGTCTGTCTGTCCGAAGTAACCCTAAGAGTATTATGGAGCATATTGCACCACAGGGGACTTTCCTATAATAAGAGCTGTGTCTGTCTGTCTGAAGCAACCCTAAAGGCGTGGTCACACGAGCACCGAACCGAACTAAATGACGCAAAACGTTGTCGCTCTCAGCTGTAAAAAGTTCGGCCGAAGACATTTCTAGCCGAAACGAACCATTTCGGTACTGCTCGAAATTTCGTGCCGAACCCTTGCTCTTATTGGCTAGTTAAAATTCTAGAATTCTAGCGAGCACGCGTCACATTTCTCCTTACATGCGTGTGAGTAAAGTTGAAAAAGAAATGGGACGATACTTTTATTTCGTTAAATAAACAACATGAAGCAATTTACGACAAGGTTCACCCGGACTTGTGATTGAGTTGCTTAAATGTAAGATGTTGCACTGAAGTTTTGCATAAATGTAAGAGAATGGTTGTGATTTTATTTCGTGTGGAGTATAAGTAATGTGTCATATTCATCCTGATGAAGTATCGTTGACTGATTTATTTATGTAAAACCACAGTACTATGATAAAGACTGTTTTTGTTTGTTATGTACTCAGCATAGAAAAACATTCATATGTTATTAAAAAAATATAATTATGTTGATGGGAAGGGTTAGCAAAATCTTTGTATCGAGTGATTTATTTTGAGCAGCTGAACGATCTTCTGATAAATCTGCTGTGTAATTATAATTTATAATAGTTCCTCAAAGTTTTTTGTTTACAATAGAAATATTTAACTCAAATACATAAAAACTACTAATGAAACCGTGTCTTGTCTCTATACGTATGGTATCTAAGAAGCGAAGTTACTTCGGTGGCCGTGTGACATGTGCCACGAACCGAACCAGCCTCCGAACCGAACCGATCCTACGTCAGTTCGGTGCTCGTGTGACCACGCCTTAAGAGTATTATGAAACATATTGCACCACAGGAGACTTTCCTATAATGAGAGCCGTGTCTGTCTGTCTGTCCAAAGCAACCCTAAGAGTATTATGAAACATATTACACCACAGGAGACATTCCTATTATGAGAGCTGTGTCTGTCTGTCTGAAGCAACCCTAAGAGTATTATGAAACATATTACACCACAAGAGACTTTCCTGTAATAAGAGCTGTGTCTGTCTGTCTGTCTGTCTGAAGCAACCCTAAGAGTCTTATGAAACATATTACATCACAGGAGACTTTCCTATAATGAGAGCTGTGTCTGCCTGTCTGAAGCAACCCTAAGAGTATTATGAAACATATTACACCACAAGAGACTTTCCTATAATAAGAGCTGTGTCTGCCTGTCTGTCTGTCTGAAGCAACCCTAAGAGTATTATGAAACATATTGCACCACAGGAGACTTTCCTATAATGAGAGCTGTGTCTGTCTGTCTGAAGCAACCCTAAGAGTATTATGGAGCATATTGCACCATAGGGGACTTTCCTATAATAAGAGCTGTGTCTGTCTGTCTGTCTGTCTGTCCGAAGCAACCCTAAGAGTATCATGAAACATATTGCACCACAGGAGACTTTCCTATAATGAGAGCTGTGTCTGTCTGAAGCAACCCTAAGAGTATTATGAAACATATTACACCACAAGAGACTTTCCTATAATAAGAGCTGTGTCTGTCTGTCTGTCTGTCTGAAGCAACCCTAAGAGTCTTATGAAACATATTACACCACAGGAGACTTTCCTATAATAAGAGCTGTGCCTGTCTGTCTGTCTGAAGCAACTGTACGAGTATTAAAAAAAATGTTTGCACCCGAGGAGACTCGTACCCACCATTCATGCGGCACTAACATCATATTTCCACAACAAAATTTCCACATTTAATAATATTTGTGTAGTTATTATACCTGATGGTCTATCACAGTACACAGGACTGCCAGTGTACTAGTGTGTAATACTAACCTAACTACTCTATACATAAATGTATTTTGTCTGTGAAATCTTTAAAGTTTTACTATTTCATTTATGATGAATATTTCATGTACATTTTGTTATTGGTGTATTTAGGAACACTAGCAATTGCGAGGCTGCTTGCTCCAACCCAGAGGACTACTATAAAAGTTCAGTGGTAAAAGGACCTTGTAGAGCTTGGCTGACTTGGGGCAGCAACAATGGCAGCTGCAATGAGCTCATCTAAATAGTGGCTGTAAGGAAAACTCTAAAATACTTTATTAAACTCTTCTAGTTTTGGTGAAGCACTGAAACAGCCTGAAACAGAGTGCAAAATATAAACGAGTTTAGTATTCCTTCGCATGTTCTTCATTTTGAATCTATTTATCTTTCCAAAATTCTGACAAGCTAGTCTAAAAGTACAGCACCGTTTGAACATCACCTCTAACAAAATGTCACTATAGGGAAGGTTTAAAACGTGCATCCCGGCAGCGCTCAAGTAGAGGATTTATGGTACATGTAGGTTGTTGAATTTCTATTATATATTCTGATAATAAAATTATGTTTTCAAATCCATTATTATTTTTACTCTGCACTTTTTTCAACAAGCATTTATCTTCTGTTTATTTTTTTCTCCTTTTCCTTTAGAACTTGCAGGGCCATATCAGAGTAATAAAATAGTATGAGTTACTTATTGACATAAAGAGACCATCTTTTTATGAAGGATGACATCTCGAAGTTATCTATTTGAGTAATCCCTCAGAGAGTATGATTCCTGAATAGGTTACTGAAAGCATAGGCTGTGCGTTTTAAAGAGCATTATTTTACAAACAATGCTTCAATGTTTTTGGCTTGATACATCTGGGTCTAGTGGCAAGGAAACCTTGATGACTTGAGATATGCCCAGTTCCCGATAACAACTGAATGTTGCATGCCAACAGCCTTTGTTGGGTATTGAATTCTCATCTGTTTTTACAAGTCAGGCCTTCTGACTACGAGGCCAGAACTGCTGTCTTGAAGTTACCAAAAAGTACGTCAATGAGTGCCCAAAACACAGTCTACCCGAATAAGAAATTTTGAAGGTATGAATACCTGAAATCGTCTCCTTGATAGTAGATGCCTATAAATTGTTTTAGTGCAAATCTGTAAAAACACCTATTTTTTTCTCCAACCTTATCTCTTTGCTGGTTGAGAGCTCTTGTAGAGCTTAAATTGTCAACTCACTGTATTTAGAGACAAGGAGTAACAATAAATAATATGAAATATTACTCACTTATTTTATTAAAGAACAGGAAGTAAAGAGTGACATACAGTCTCTGATAACATTGTAAGATTTTACCCACAATATTCACCACTGAGATAACCTCAGCTAGTTTCCTTTTGTAATAGTTTATTCTTTATTCTAATTTACTAATTATTAGTTGATATATTTTAGTAGATCAAACTTATAGCATTTACTCTGAAGATTTCATCCTAACAATAATCAGCTGCCAGAAGAAGTTTAGTTTTTACCCAACCGATTATCAGAAAAAAAGTAACCCAAGTCTTGATTGGTCAATAAATATCGAAAAACTATTTTCGGCTAATTGGAAATGTTTGAAAAGAGGTGAAATGCAGTTTGAATTTTCTCAACTTGCAGATGATTGTATGATTGTATGATTGAGACAACCAATTAGAGCAGATTAAGTGTGATTGCATCTTCTGAGACAGTACAATTAAGCTAGCTAGCTATGAACGATGAGCAATTAGCCATGCACATTTTAAAATCATGAAATACCCTGGCGGCCAGATCACTTAAAACATCAAAAACATTTGCAAATGATAGAACAATTCAATTGCTTTTAGATAAAACTCGCTAACATTTTGTCCAAGTTCAGCTCTGATTTTTAACACTAATGAAAATGTCTTTGTTTTCTATATCTAAAACATGAGCTGACAACTCCCGTTGAATCAAACCTCGTTAGAGATTTTCGAGTATTCCTTTATTTGTAGACCAAAACCGCATGTGAAGAGGCCTGCCCACATACAGTGATTACTATAACATATTTACCTGTTGATACTTGTCAGCTGCCACTGCTGCAGAACTGTGCTGGGATAACCTAAGATCATGGGGAAATATAGACAGATTATATGTAGTATCTATATACTGAGGTTTTAAAAGGAATGAGAATAGATTCCAGTGAGTAAAGTGATTGAGATGAGAACTGTTTAATATTGTAAACAATTTCATCTTTACGATAATAGGAGTTGTCTCTGTCCGTCTGGAGCCATGCTGAAAGCATTAGTAGAAAAGATTTCTCACACGGCATTCGAAACCAGATATTCGGCTTCCCAACTAAGCTTGTTACCCTCTGTGTCACTCGACCACATGGCTGCATTTATGAATAATTGTGTGTATACTTATTACACATCACAACCTCTCATGGTGCATGGGCTGCCGTTGTACCAGTTTGTGATCATCACTTCATATCCGTTTCTGATTTTGAGGCGAGTACCAAAAAAATCATACTTCATAGTAATCGCATTCTAGTATAAACAGTAATGCATGTGTCTCCCTTGTTTACATTGTTTTGTTAATTGCTGTAAATTGCTTGAGCTTGTTCAAACAATGCTAACATGAGATGGTCATAAGGATGTTGAATCTACTTACTGAGAGATTTAATGGTAGATAAGAGGTGATTCGTTATGTTCGTATATGTACTGTATTGTTCATGAGCTGTAAGAGATTGTCATGTGTAATAATTAGGTACACAAGCATTCTTAAGTGTTGAAAAGTGGTCAAGTGGTGCAGATGGTAGTATTCTGAACCTCTAAGTTTGATTCCCCAGCTGCTGATTCTCTATCTTGTCTCTCATCGATAGCTGCAAGCTTATTGGCTACTATATAATGAGCAATGTTTATGCTTGCTTCTATCATCGTTAAGCTTTTGCATTTGGCGAGCCCAACTTTTACATTTTACATAGACTTGAATACTCCCCTTGCTAATCTTAGAGAATAGTTTGTCATTTATTCGAAATTAAATGGTTGGACATTAAATGTATTATTGAGGTTCTCTTAATCACTTTTCATTCATAACTTTTTCCATAAAGTCAACTTATTGATACTTTAAACATATAAATATAGTATTCAAACAAGCATACATATGGTATTTTATACTTTAAAATGTTAAAAAACATGCATTTTGTATTTTAAAATATTTTCATATTTTGTATTCAATTGGTAGGCCTTTAAAACCCCTGTAGTAACTAATTATAATCTAAAATAGGCAACAGTCTCAATTTGTGTTACAAACCCCAACAATTCTGACCAAGCTGAAAATGTATTGGGGATGTCAAATATGAAAAGTGTTTGATTCAGACTCTGACACGATGTAGACGGCCGCGTGGTGACCTTGAATTAATTCCTTGCCACAAACCTGCTAAATCAAAACTAACAACATTCAACTGTTTTTGTATTTAGCAGTAGATAAACTACAATAAAATCAGGCTTTAAATAGAATCCAGAGAATAGCACATATACTCAGCAATGAGTTATCTATAACAAGTGGGTATAGCATCAGCTTCAGTTATTATGTTGATATTATTGTGACAAAATGAAAATCTAGACTCACTAAAAATGTATTAGTTTATGTTATCCGATACTGCACAAAATGTTAAAGTCGCCCATGGGTCTAAACTCGCCTCAGTTTGAACGGAAAAAGTAGATCAATAACTTCCATAAAATCATTCAGGTATGGACGTCAAAACTTATGTTTGCAAATCAGATGGTGTGAATACAGTTTATATGCAATATAGTACTGAAAGGCTGCCAAAAAGAACATCAAAAGTTCAGCAAGACTTAGTAACAATTAGTCAGCTAACTAAGTCATCACTAGCGGGTCTGTGTGTAGCATGGTGATCAGTAGAGTGAGAAAAAGGCAGAGCCCATCACAAAGCAAAAGAGTAAAAGAAGCACACACCAACCTTTGAGACACATGTCAGATATCAGTTCTGAAAAAAAGCAAAGCCTGTTTTGGCATGGAAACAATAACCTACTTTTGCCCTTTGAAGACAACTGTCGTTCCGGCTATAGGTTTTAAAATTTTGGAATAAACATTCTATTCCAAAGACGATTCGATATCAGTCCTTGCTGTTTTCTAGTACAATGCCCTACCCACTACACTACAGAGATTGAATTGCTAGCTTGCCATTATAACTGATTATATTAGAGCTAATACCTACCGGCTTTGTGTACGATGCGGGTCATAGCATAATGTTACGAGAAGCTGTTCAATAACATTATTAAATGTACTGGCTAATAGCGGGCAGGCTAATAGCGAGAAACTCTCACTACTTTTCATTGTTTATAAGACAAAAAACTTTTCTCATAATACATAGTTTGAAAGTTATAATGGCTAATGTTGTTATATGTTAAATACAAATCCAATTTTCTGTCCAAAGACTTCTATTACCCAAGCAACGCCGGGTAGCACAGCTAGTGTATTTATAATCTTGAGCAGATTAAACATAACCCAACAATGTATTGCCTATACAACGGAAGGAGAGACATGAGAACAGAACAGCCATTCAAAGCAGTAAGAGCCTCCATGCATTCATCCCCAGACTACAATACAAGTTTGTACAGCGCAATCGTATAGAAAGCAATCCTGACTGCCAATCGCAATCACCAAAGTTGTACACATAGCATATTTTCTTGTGGGTACTTGGCCCATTATCGGACAAGTTGAACAGTCACAGTTTCCTAGTAGTTGTTCAAAAATGATTACCCTTCGGGGTTTTGAACTCGCAGCCTTTGGTTCACTAAATCAACGCTCTAACAGCTTCACCTCTGACGCATTGTTGGAAGATTTGAAATCGTGTAGAAAGCAATCGTGACTGCCAATCACCATCACCGAGGTTGTACACATGGCATAATTATGTTCTTGTGGATACTTGGCTCATTATCAGGCAAGTTGAACAGACGCAGTTTCCCATTAGTTGTTTAAAAAGAGTACTCTTCAGGGAGTTTGAACTCGCAACTTTTGGCTCGCTAGATCATTGCTCTAACAGCTGCACCTCTGACACACTGTTAAAAATTTAACAGTTGCAATATTTTCTGATACTGATGTAAAATGAATTACCTTGCAGGGGATTCAAACTTGTGACCTTTGGCTCAGGAGACTGCTGCTCTAGCACCTGCGTTAGAGCATGACAACTCTTACCCTACAGGATGAAAATATTCGTTGGTCATAAAAATTCGCGATTTCGCGAACAGTCAATAACGCGAATGATTAAATTCCGTAAATAATTAGTTCTATTTTTAATCACAAGAGAGAATAACTACTGCATCAAATTGAAAACTAGTCGCTGGCCTAGTTTTAATATAAATACTAAACATAATTGAGTTCAAAACATTTTTAAAATTATTGCCCGAGCGTTGAGCTAACATCATTGCCAATGCATCACATTTATTTACAAAATTATTCGAGGTTGTCACAAGATATGCAGAGTGGCGTCATCGCGAAAATAGCCGATGGGCAGAAGTACTAAACGTAGCTGAGTTCCAAAACTTCTTTAAAATCATCGCCAGGCTTCGAGCTTTATTGCCATTGCGTCAAACTTTACAAAATTATTCAAGGTTTTTCACAAGTTATTCGGCATGGCTTCAGCATAGCAAAAAAGGCTCTCCTAGTTCTTTTTACATTAAAATCAACTCCATCAATCTCCAATACCAAAGTCGAGGATGATCATGATTCTGATCTGGACATTATTGTATGTATTTGATTTGCAGTGCAGATACGTTTTTTCATAATCAACTGCATTAGTTAATCTTCTGTTTAAAAACTGATCACTTTCATTAAATACTTCAGCTATTGTTTTTGTACTTCCTTAACACTCGTTAATATTGTTTTCTTTTTTTTGTTTACTGCAGATTGAGAATGAAACAACCTACTCCGATTACGAAAACTAGAGACAAGTAGTAATATTCATCAAGGCAGGAATACTGGCAGAGAAGCAACCAGTCAAACTAGACCCCTTCATCGACAACTCCTTGATATCGCTGCAGCAAACATGATTAAATTATATATTTTATTTCATGTATAGATATACATGTATTATAATTTATTACAAATTTGAGTGTACAAATAAAATATTTCAAATACAAATAAAATTTTACAAACGATGAATGGAGTAAATACAAACAGTTTAGTCCATGTGGCGGTTGTCTAGCAATAAAATTAAACTGGTACTCTTGATATGTGAATACTAGCGTGTAATGGTGTTTTTTGACTAGTTATTTTGGTAATAGAAGCTCTGTCGCTGTCACTGTCTTAGGTAGATGATTATCTCGCTACTACATGGCTGGTAAGGAAACTATCATCAGAACTCTCCTCGTGGCATACTATTGCAAAGTTCTGCCGGTTGGCCAAAGATTCGTGCTCGTAAAAGCGTTTTTGTGCCTTTTTTAAAAACAGATATATTCTTCTCGTAAGTAGCTTCGGTCACTTCGACCTCAATTTCCAGACCGTCGTGAATGATTGGTGATCTTCTAAAAATGACATCTACCACCCTTGCAATCATTGTTGTTCGGTGTATGATGAAAAATCTCTCTCTCACACTAAAACAAATAATGAAGCAGTAGGTAGGGAAAAAATAAGTATTGCGTTTCACCGAGGAACCAAAGTAAAATTCAACTAATTTAGTAAATGTGAAAAACTTATTACTTACCACAAGTTGTTGGTTTATCAAAGGCCTCCAAAGCGATGAATATTCGTGAAAACTTCTGGACGCAGCAAAAATTGTTTACCGTAGCTTAGCATGATCGCCTCGCAGTTGTAAGCTAAATATAAACCGGAACACGTGATGTGCGCATGCATAGGAATCACTCTATTACTATTTGCAATAGAGTTAACTTTTCTTAGAGAGTGGCCGTTTTCAGCCGCGAATAAATTCATTCGCGAATATGCATGAAAAGACAATTTTCGCAAAATGTAACTTCGCGAATAAATTCATCTTGTAGGGTATTGTATTACAAACATCATACAAATAAGATTTGCATTGCTTGAGCTTAAATTTAAGCATTTGTATTTTATGATAATTGTGTTTTTCCACTTTGGGTTAAATTTAGTTTTTGTATTTTATGTACATTTCATTAGTATTTTGCACTAGCTATGTAAAGGTAGTACTCGTAAACTATAAAGCACACATAACCAGACCTGTTAACTAAGTTTCCATGGCATTTCATTTAGTCATGGATGTTCTCAAATAGCTGGCTTCTAGAAGTAAGCGAAGCCTCTAAAAATAACTTTTAACAATTTTTCCCTGTTTAATATACTTTAGGTATGACCTTCATAAAACAGAAAGTATTGAGTAAAATATAATTTCTAGATGTTTTTTCTAGATCTTAAACACTAACAACAAAAGAAATAGAGCCATTTTTATAATATATACACTCGGTAAAATGACTGTTTTCAAGACATCATGGTCTACCCTAAAAGAGGTAATGTGCTCAACTACAGCGAAAGGGCTGCACTATGCTTAGTCAGCGTTTGTAAATAGCTTGCACAACGCTGACAAAAAGTGAATTGAAGTACATTATTCTTCAACAACTTATACCAAAAAGGTTTGTATAAAATGAGCATATGAAAGTGAATAAATGAGATGAAATGAGGAGAAAACAGACCAAACTGTCCAAGTGGCTGAGTACAAATACTGCACTAACTTTTGAAGCCATTCTAATTGCGATCATATTCTTAAGATGCTCAGTATATGCTACAAACTGTTTGGACAATTTTTTAAATAATCTGTTGCACAAGTGAGAATTATTATAATTATTACTGTTAAATATATATTATATCAAAGCCTGAAGTAGGCCAATCTGCTGTTGATACAACAACAATATTCAAGATTGCACACAAAAGTCATCATTGATGTCCAAGAAAGGCTAGGAACTAGGCATGAAAAAAGGCAAACTTCTCCTTATACTTCTGAAGAGCAAACTTCAGTGACCAAGCGAGGCAAGACAGCTACTAAACTGAGAGTTGAGCGTTCATATAAACAAGAGAAGACAACTAGTGTCAGAACTAGTGTGCAAGATTTTTACTGGATCTCACAGAAATTCCTAAAATAAATTGACAGTATAACAACAATATTCAAGATTGCACACAACTGTCATCATTGATGTCCAAGAAAGGCTAGGAACTAGGCATGGAAATACAAAAACTTCTGTTCATACTATTGAAAAGCGAACCTTAGTGACCAAGGGAGGCAAGACAACTACTAAACTGAGAGTTGAGTGTTCATATAAACAGGAGAAGACAACTTGTGTCAGAATTAGAGATATTTAATGGGTCTTACATAAATGCCTAGAATAAATTGACAGTATTACAGCCTGGCCAAATATTTTTTTGCTTGGCAAAAAAGCCACTTAAAGGGTTCAAAACAATTATTTGTTACATGGGAGACTCGGTTAAAAGTGATACCGCACACAATAAACAGAACTTCTAAAATACAACTACATGTATTTTATTATTTATTTTTTAATTAAAATTCAATAGCATTTCTTTGATTGTTGTCATATAACTCAATTTCAAATTAATTACCAGCTTTCATAATGTTTTGCTCTATCTAAGAATAAGATATACACAACTTTAACTCTCTTTGAGAATTTTTTACATAAATGTACCAGTTATTTTTCTCAACAGTATCTATAAACCTATACCTCACCTAAAATCTAGAAATAGAATTTTAGAGTATGTTTAGTTTTATATACAATAAAAAATTAACAGACAAATGCTATTTGTTAAAATAATTTACGAAATAGTTTTTCGTATTTAATTCGTGTTGCATTATTGTCTTTTGCTCATTAGAAAACCTCAAGGAAATTATACCTAAGTATATACTATGAATATTTCACTATTTGACAGTATAACATCACAAAACTTTTTTTTAATTTGCAAACAAAATCTCCACATATCTAATTTATGACTACGGCCGGTCTTAATGAGCGAAATCGTAACAGAAGTTTTGAATTTTATTAAAAGATAATAAAACCAGAATAAAAAATAACTATTACCAACATTTTTAAGTTGCTACTATTTGTTTGCTATGCCAGCCGAACGGCTAATTACCTTACAAATTGTTAGAATATTATACAGGTAGGTGTGGCCAGGCCCGAATTCCCTGGGGTGACTTGTTGGCTGAGCCGCCCCAACCATCTAGTGATTTTTGCCGGTCAAGGACTATAAATTGCAGTCTAAGCTCATTCAATTGGAATTTCCCACAACTAATTTACGAGCAACTAGCTGTTTATATTATCTCTGTGGCAATCTCGCCAAATGAGTGATCTTGTGAGACTTTGTTAAAACGTGGAAACTGAACTTTACTGCTTATGGTAGGGGTGTGAAGAAGACCCCCAAACTTGCATTTTCCTAATCATAACATCGATAAGGAGCACTAGGGCTCGTATAAATAACTTTCTAATATTACCCATATATAGAGATGTAGAAATAAAAACAGAATCAGTTGTCAAAGATTTCCCCTTAAGGACACACTGACAGAACAAGAGCTATTGCAACAAAAAAGTAATAGCTTTTGTGCTGTCAATGTCCGTTACAGAAATCTGTAGCGTCATGAGTTTTATGTCATAATTATATTATCGTTCGTTGAATAAAGAAAAGGTTTTGCTTTCCATGAACCATAAACAATATATTTATGTAGATTTTGATGCTTACAATGAATTGCATTTATGTATACTTTGAGAGTTGTTGATGCTTAAATTGTCCAGACCTTTGGGGCGGCATTTAAGGTGCCGCCCCGAACCTCGTTGAGGTTAACACCGCCGTTAAACCCTGAGATGTTCATAACATAGACACCCAACACTTGCCGCCTCAACAAGCAACCATGGAATACAGCCCTGAGAGTGGCAAGAATAAATTCAGGTAGGCTTTTACTAAACGGCAAGAAACGGGACTCATTTAAATGTTGATTTTCAACAGAGTTCACATTGCAGTTATTTGGTATCAACATAATCAGCATGTCTTACTCTGCTATGATGTAGGTGCAACATTTGTGGGAGTGTCCCTAAAAGGTCTTAAAAGCTCAAAAACAAACAGTTAATTGCAGCCATCACGAAAACGCCATATATTTGAAATCCCTTCCATAACAGCTCAAATGGGGCGTAGCGGAACACAATGGTTTCTGTTTACACTTTCATGCCAGCTCATTTGTCGAAATAGTTTCACAAATATCCCTTCACGCATTCAATAGAACCATGTATATTGTCCAAATGCCTCTTCTTCATCACCATTGCAATGCTGTCACTTTGAGCACTAATATATCAAAGCCTACCGTAAAAATTTGTTTAATTTTTTAACCTTACCTCGAAGGAGTGCATATCATCTTCTGATAAACATGAGCAGCCTGCTGGGCACCTGTGATAGTCAAAAAATGCTGCAGAAATTGTTCACGCTATATTATGAATAGACGATTAGATCAGGCTGAAATGAAACTGTAAACTGCATCTATATTTGATAGGGCTTCCCGGTAGAACTCGAAGGGTCTTTCATAAACTAGTGCTACGAGATGTTTTATATTGAGCCTTTTATGGGCCTAAATTTCATGTGATAACCACTCGTGTCAAAACAGCAACTACATTGTGTGATAACATCATCGGAATCAAGAGATTCCAATCTACGCCATTTTTGTGACGTCTGTGATTAACTGTTAGTTTTGGGGCTTTTAAGAGCTTGTAATCACATTTCCATGTATTTTGAACTTGGAACACAGCAGGGTAAGACATGGTTAATCATGTGATACCAAATAACTGCAATGTGAACTTTGTTGAACGTTAACATTTAAGATGGCACTAACATGACAACGCTAACATTACGTGAAAGTTCACGCTTCACTGATATCCTTACACTTTCCATTCAGTGAAATAATTAATGCTACCTAACGATCTTATATAATCTCCATAGTCTACACACGCAATGTATGTGTGCTTGATTGAAGCGGAAAGCTTATAAATGTTGTAGTTGTTTGCTCCCACCCAATAGATATAAAACCATAGAGTAATCTCCTCCTAGAGTGAAAACTGTGCATTCAACAACACGAGCGTTTCTGGTGCCAACAAGGAGCGTTTAGGCCGCACCCCTCTTTCGTGCTAGTCAATCGTAGTAATTGACAAAACGATAACATCAGTCATGAGAATGATCATGAATTTCCACAGTTAAGATAGTAATTATTGCTCATATTAAAGAAATGATGATTATAGTTTATTACTTTAATATATGATTTTTTTAAAGCAATTCAATACCTACATGCCATCAAAGGCGCTGAATAGATAGTGTTAAGTAAGTGAGTTAATGCAATCAGTTACTCCAATGATATACAGCCCCCACACATGGGGGCTGTATATCATTGGTTGCTCACAGATAAGATAGATAGTCATACTGGGGTTGTATTACATTAGTGTGATGGGAAGCTAATCGACTGCCATCAACTGAAAGTATTGACATTGTATGGTGATAGAGTGATTCATTGACCCACAGTCCACACACAGCCCTTGCATGTAATATTAGATTTCAATACATATAAATCAAATACATAGACTAGCTTGAAGCAAAGATGTCCACTAGTTTGTGGACATCTTTGCTTGATGTAAGCAAGCAAAAAGCTTGAAAGAGTGGCAAATTTTGTTATATGTTAGATAAAAATAAATTATACTTAATTATACTAAATTAAAATTATTTAAAAATAAAATAGACTTTTTTATTACTTTATTTATTAAATAATTTTTTATTGTAATCATAGCTAAACAGATTATATTTAGCCATTACTTGCGAATTATTTTATATTTAAACACATTTACAGTTTTTTTCCTAATTTATTTCAACAAAACACTTCTTTCATGATATGAAATTTAAAAGTTGTAGTTTTTTGAAGAAGCTTGAAAACCTTTACGGTTGTTTTCTTTACGCTCTTAATTCATTTGAACTGCTTAAAAATATTTTCTCATTATATGAAGTTTAAAAGTTAGAATGGTAAATGTTATATAAAAATAAATTTTCTGTCCAAAGACTTTTTTATTCCTCGAGCAACTCGGGTAGTACAGCTCATAGTTGATGGCAGTCGACTAGCTTCCCATCACACTAATGTAATACAACCCCAGTATGACTATCTATCTTATCTATGAGTAACTGATTGCATTAACTCAATTACTTAACACTATCTATTCAGTGCCTTTGCAAGGCATGTAGGTATCAGGGATTACGTGTATGTCACAATTTCCATTTCTATAAAATTTTCATAATTTATTTCCATATTATTTCTATTTCCATAACATTTCCTTACTTCATTTCTATATTATTTCCATTTCCATAATATTTCCTTAATTCATTTCCATATTATTTCTATTTCCATAACATTACCCTTCTTCTTTTCCATAGTATTTCTATATAATTTCCATAATTCATTTTCATTTCTATAACATTTCCCTACTTCAATTCCATATTATTTCCATTTCCATAACATTTCCATATTATTTACATTTCAATAACATTTCTATATTTCTAAAATAAAATTTCCATATCCATTTCCCTAACATTATGGAAATATTTATGTTTATGGAAACAATGATATACAGCGGGCTGTATATCATTGGCTGTATATCATTGCTGTATGGGGCTGTGGGGGGCTGTATATCATTGATGGAAATGAAAAAGTAAACATTTCCATAATATGTTTAGCGATCCCTGGTAGGTATTGAATTGCTTTAAATGAGAAGCACATATTAGAGTAATAAACTATAATCATCATTTCTTTAATATGAGCATTAATTACTATCTTAACTGGAAATTCAAGATCCTTGTTTAACCCTTCTCATGGCTGATGTTATTGATCTAGTCAATCACTACGACTGACTAGCACAAAAAAGGGGCGTGGCCTAGACGCTCCTTGTTGGCAGCGGAAACGCTCGTGTAGTTATCACTCTAGGGGGAGATAACTCTATGTATAAAACATCGGAATACTGACGTAACTACCGAAACTACTAGCACGTATTTGTCACTCTTCCTTTCCCTTATTAAGCATTGTTGAAATAAATGATCGCAATTTGCTAGTGCGGATTGGAATGCGCGCACAAAGGAATACGCCTACCGGTGACTTCCTCGTTCAAATGCAGTTACGTTTTCGTTGCAATTATCTTGAGTTAAAGGTTGTATCAGTGAGTATTACATTTGATTACGTTGTTATGTCACATAAGTTAATTATAATGAGTCAATCTAGGTCGTTGCCACAATGGATCATAGTTTCTCATCTTATCTCCTTACATCTTTGCATGATGTTGGTCTATTTTGACGAAAGGCCGAAAATTTGTAAAGTGCGGGTATCGATTTTGCTCACAGACCATGTGGATAGCATTGCCAGTTGCCAAGTATGCATTGTAATATTGAAAGAGCTGAATGCTTTGTTGCAGCCTTGTTGTTTGAAGTGTTAAAATAAATTCATCGCTATTTAATTTACGTTAAGGAACAAAGCTTGGCTTTACTGACAAACCACTGACGCTGTCTAGGCGTATATTAGCGCAGTAGCTACCTAAGAGAGAGTGGACAAGAACACTTGAAGTTGTTCATCAGCATCATTCTAGAGACATAACCGCAACTTTTTTTATAGAATATTCTAGATGACACAAGTTTCTTTGAAAAGTTCTGTACTTTTTGATCAATTTATGTCATCATGTCATGCCATTGCGTAAAACCAATGATATACAGCCCCCCAGGATAGCCAACAGCTCTCATATGGGCGGGGTTTAAGGATGGAGCTCTGTTGGGATGAGCCCGAGCACGGCACCCGAACAAACAATTATGCTGAATAAAGCCCCTTGTAAATTTACAAATATTATGAAATATAGTGGTTATTTTACTTATATGTTGAATTCATTTTGTTGTCAAATAAACATAGTATTCCAATATTGTCACCATTATGATCAGTCAGTTGCCATTTGCAAGCATTTGTGATATTAATAGTCACAATCGTAAAAATAGCCCAAATTCAGTTTTGTATTTTGATTTTGAATATGAAAACTACAGTGCACAACTTTGCCTGCTGTCCCATCTTATTGGCCAGATAAAATAATGTGACAATGATGAAAGACTTTGTCCTTTTATATTAGAGGTGGCAAAATATTAATCAAAACTAGGAAAAAAAGGCCGTTGTTCGGGTAATTTCTGGTGAATTATATTCAACTTTAAACATATACTATTACGAATTTTAAAATTACTAAAAGTAGGTAATGTTAAATGTTTTATGCTGCATGGATCCATTATTTTGATTAGGTATCACCCCTACGTAGTAGAAATTCAAAGTTTGCTATTGTCAACTGCGGGGTCCACTGACTGAATGAGCCAATGAAACGATAACAGCGAGTCGTGTTTTCCAAAACCTAACAAGGCAACGCGACCGCCCCGCAAGAGTTGTGTTTGCTCCGAAACCCAGGCTAGCACAATCCTGACAGAGCTCCATCATTAAACCCCGCCCTTATGATAGCGGTCGGCTATCCTTTGGGGGCTGTATATCATTGGTAAAACCAATGATTGGTTAAACCAATGAAAACATCACAAAATTGTCTCACATTCAGATGTTTCCCAGTTTACGGCATTCTTATTCCTCAAAACTGTATTTTCAATTATAAAACATCTGATTTTACTGATAAAAATGAAAAGTTTTTATGGTTATTGTAAATACAAATAATATTAAAATACTATTATTTAATCATTAGAAAACTGGTATGAACTGTTTCAATTCTGGCATTTTCAGTAGAACTATTGATAGTTTTCCATCGCAATAAGCAGGAGCTTTCTAATACCTTTAGACTATAGCATTTATGTGTGCCAGTTTTCTGCCTAGATACAATGCTCTCATTTTTGTGCATAGCAATTTTATAATACAACGCTGAAGATATATTTTTAAGGAGTAGAAATTATAAGTATTTGAACTTTTAAGTTATTTTGTATTCTTGGTATTTCATTGTAGCAATGGCTTCTGCATCAGAAGATATCGAATGCGAGTTTTGCGGTCTAAAAAATGATAATTTAGTTGATCCGAAGAAGTTGCCATGTGGGCACATAAACTGCATGCCATGCCTTACGTCACACTACAAAGAGAATGAGATTTTCTGGTGTGGTCTGCAAAGTTGCGGGTAAGTAATATTCAACAATACTGTCATGTTACTATTAAAAATACTTAACACGTGAAAGTATTAACACTTCAAATAGTGATTGTTGTGGAAGTTTAGCCTCTGATCATTGTACTCTTCAGGGACATTGATTGGTAGAACAGGTTGTCTGTTACTTTGCAGGTTTTTGGTAAATTAGCTTTTACTTGGTTTGAACAGGCTCAAACAACTGACAATACAGACAAACGTGATGTGTTGAATATTGATAAACGCAAGCTGAAGATAGCTATCATGCTCTCCATTTGTACAAATTTTTATCAAACAATTGAGAAAGGATTTATGCAAATTTGATTTGTCAAAATGAGTTTTTTTTGATAATTTTTTTGGGCATACCACAATTTCCATTGTAACTTTAATCTGAAATCAGCTTTTTTAGAAGTTTGCTTTTTATTTTGTTTTGCAGCAGTTTTAAATATGCCAACTTTTAGTCAATCTCAAAATTATGTACACACAAGTTATGAGATGACTAAAATGTTGGTCAACATGGAACTTGAGTACCTGACATTCAGATTATCAGACTGACACTCTAACTAACTGAGTTAATCAGCTGCCTATCAAATCCTGAAATAATTGTACTAATCAGGGAATAAATATTGATTTGTTACAGTAATAGTCAATAGATGGATGAAAGATGATTAATAATATTATAGATAATTGAGATTATTTCATTAGCAAATTGATCTAAATTGAAAAGAAATGAGCTGCCCATTATAGTTTTATTATGATAGCATATCTATTGAAGCAAGCGCCTAATAAACTTGTAGGATAACATTGTATATTGTTGTAACAGTAATAATAATGTTATTTTATTACACTATTTTTGGAATGTTCTGTTTTATGCCATCTCTGATTTTTAGCAAAGTGTATAAAATGTCCCCTGAAATGCTCCCAGATTTTGATGATGCGCAATTCTGTGACACTTGTATCAAGAAGGGTCAAAACAAGCGTCAGGCTGTGTCATATTGCACAAATTGCTCCAGAAAGTTTTGCACAAAGCACCTTGAGGTATTTAACATATGCACATGTAGTATATTAGGTTATTTGCCATTATCATTCATACCTTCACATTTCAGCTGGTCACATGAAGGTCATTTTACAGAGCAACATACTTACTGTTGTTAGCTCTGTTATTCTTGAGATATAAATATAATGGTCCAGTTGTTTACTTGTACTAACCAGCTGCAATATCTCGCTGTAAATATTTACTCTAGCCACCAGCTCATATACAGCATTAGATTATTAGGGGGTGACTTGCTATACGCTTATTATTTAGTGGGAGAAACTATGCACATAGGCTATGCAGTTTCAACTAAGTTATATAGTTGATCACTAGAGGTTTACTATGAAAGAGCCTTTTCTATGTGGTCATTTTATAAATCAAAGTTACTTCTAATGGTTATCCTGATAGTAGAGCAGGAGATTCACTAGTTAGCGCTTGTTCTACCATTCCATTTAAACATGATTGTAATAGGCAGTTGGTATACTAGTATACCAACTGAGTAATGTGTTATATGTGTTATATGAGTATACTATATGTTATTATAGGTATACTAGATGTGATAACATTTTATTTATTATTATTATGTGTAACTTCAGCTGCAATACAAATTATGCACGATACTCTTTTGTATGTTTGTGTTTTTTGTGTTTATATTTTTCAGTATTTTTCTTCCCGTTATTCATTGATACAAAAGTGGATATTATACATGTAGCTGTCAAAGCTAAGAATAGTGAATATGCTTTATTATAGTTTACAGATAGATATCACATTGTCTTATCTGAGTCGCAACTGTTTCTTTACTTTGCCCAGAGAATCCAGAACTATCCTTAAATTTCCTCAAATGTTAATTTATATTAATAACGGCCTGTCGCCATTATCTTGACTCTCTTTATTTGCCTGACAAATTACAATGATAGGAATTCTATGGCAACCCCATATTTCTTTATTATAGCAACTTGATTGGTTAAAGTTGATGATCAGCACACCAATGTCCATGGCCCGGTATCCTGTCATAACACGCTTGGCTTTATTACAGCAACATGATGGTGTACTTGAAGACCATCATACAATTCCTGTGGCTCAGTATTTATCAAAGGAAAGCCCTCATCTGCCAGACATCTGCACAAAACATGAGAATCAGCTGCTAGTGGTGGGATGTAAGGTCTGCCATTCCATCAGCTGTATGAAATGTGTAGCAGATTTAACCAGATGTGATAATGGTAAGCTTATTGAGTTAACACTGTAACCCATCAGTGAACTCATCAGCATGGGGGGTGTTGCTGCTGCTGCTGCTATTAGTGAACACTAGTATTATTCTGACATAATCGGCACATTGACTGTCCAACTTGAATTTCGAGATAAATTTTCATTAATAACATATGGCTGAAGGTATTTTGTATGTAAAAAGCACAAAATCATTGTGTTCTACATCATCGGGCAAAAAACAAAGACCAGTGGCGCCGTAACCCCAGGGCACTCTGTAGTAGGCAAATTTGTCTGAGGCTTTGCTGTATCTGATGCTAGTGAACACCATTCTATTAGCCTATGTAAAGAATTCTTCATATTTGATTTTGATGCTTTGTCATGATTGGCAGGCTGATCATCAGTTAGTGTATTTTATGAAGAAACACAAATTGCTTGAAATAAAAATAAGTTAATATGTAATTAAAGCTCGACTGTTTTAAAATATAACTGAAATATTCTGACAAACACTTTCGTAACTAATAAAACTATTAGAAACAGTTGTTAAAATATTCAATTCAAATTGCAAGTTTTTTGATGAAAATTGACTACAATGAAAGTCAAAGACAGATATCGCACACTCGCCCGACAACTTAGTAGAATTTTACCGTTACTCCTATTTGTTCTTCAGTCTGCTTCATTTCTTCTCCTCATTTAAGAAGTTTAATGTACCCACTTTTTGCAGTTATAACACTGCCAGGAAAGCTCATTTGATTGAGGAGCTTTATCGGTCTTATAACATTTATTACATGGAAAAGTGGTTAGGTGTGTTGAACCTCCCTGAACTGTTTCAAGTGTCTGGATTAGCTCAGGAAAACACCATGTTTATACATCCTTTAGCTGAACTTATTTCAACACATATAGTCAGCAGGTAGATATCAAAGTTTGGTATAGATGATGCTACACAAACACCTGCCTTCTGTCCAACATCTTGTGGTTTGTATCATATTCATACTTTCTATTTGATTTGTTTCTTACTAACAGCTAAGATAATATTACACAGGTGTACCACATGACTTCCAGTTGCTTGAAGATCTGGCTGCTTCCCTCCTGAGTACTATGATAACAGTAGAGAGTGCCAAGAAGGATGAGGAATATGAAAAACTCTTCAAAGAAGTATCCAAAGCTCAGTCGGACTATGATGCTAAAACAGAAAGCATGCTTCAGCTTATTCGTAAGACCAGAGAGAGTCAGGTTTGTAAATATTGTTCTAGCTACAAGGTTTCATACTGGTAAAACCAGTACCTAAAATATATCAGTTACTCTATTAAGGTAACTAATACGGACTCTATTGGCAGAACATTTTTAGATACTTACTAATAAATATGTTAAGAAACTGCAAAAGCAGCATATATTAGTAGTTTATCTGATATTCACTGAAACAAACTGGTGTTTTATGAAACTATCATTTTGAATGAGTGCTTGCAGCAAGAGCAGACACGCTGACTTTTGCGGACAGCAATTAAGATATTGGTGGAATCTGATAATTTTTCATTATAGAGTGAATATCCCACCTTATAATGTCTCTAATTGGGATTTATGGCACAATTATCCATCTATTTTCTTTTTATTTCAGTAAAAAGCAGCCTATACCTTATTATGCACTGTATAGCTACTGAAGGATGTTATGTTTTTGTTTTAACTTATCTCCTCTTCTTCAGGTTTACCCACGTAGTTGCTGTGATACTGAAGCATATGTGTTAGAATGACAAGGAGGCTACAACTCCTGATTATTAGCTTTTCTATTATTTCCAATTACTATTTTCTGTTACAGCTAAATGCGGTTAAAGTCAAATATGACACACTTGAGAAACAGGTGCTAGAAAACCGCCAGAAATCACAAACTAAAATTGCTGATTTTGTCGAAGATGTGTTGCTCAAGCAGTGGAATAGCCTGAGAACCCATCAAGAGCTGCTTGAAACTGGGACCAAGAGCCATCCCCCAGTAAGTTATTAAGCAGTATTGTTATTCAGGAGTTCAGTAATGTGAATGAATTATTGTACTAGCTGTATGTGAGTGTTTGTGAATATGTTGGTGAATATGTTGGTGAACAAGTATGTACCAGTACTTGTGTGGTAATGTACTTGAGGTGTTTGAGGTGGTTGTATTGATATGCATATATATTATTGAGCATGTGTGGATAGTTGTGTTTGTACATGTATTCACATTAATTTCTGTACTTGTCAGTTTCATGCAGTGGATCCGTGACTATGTATCAGCATATCTGCTGCCAACAATATTTTGATCTACTGAGTCGGAATGATCTACTTCATAAGACTACTAGACTTATTGCTCATGACCTACTGACCTCATACTATCAGCTGTCTGCTCCTTTTATTCCTTCAATGTATCTGAGTTTATGAACTTGCTATTACTAATGTACCATACATTGTGAGCTGTCTACTAGCTCTCCTTACTTGTATGTTTCCATTGCTTAGTCTACACTCTCAGTCTTTCTATCCCTGCTTTATCTACCATCAGTCCTGTTCCTCAGGCACCACTTGTCAGGGCTTATATTCATCATTGGCAGTTGTCCCATAGATACACTGATTGTAAGTTTACCAATTTATACATTACATATTTCTGTCCTTCTATTGGTTCTATTAGGATAACTTTATGTTTAGGCAGCGATTGTGAGAGGATTCAAGGAGTTAAAGGCCCAGCTTGACAAAATTACCCAAGAGCATTTGCCAAAGCTCCAACTCACAGACCAGCTACAGTTAAAGCAGATAGGTATGAATAACTGAAAATGGATATATAATTTTTCCATCATCATTGAGGGGTGACCATGCTGTTCTGTATGTACTGTACTACATGTTTGTTTTGTACATTTTTAGTATTTTGAATCAAATTTATGTCTTTTTTAGTTCTTGTAAAGCATGTAATTAGAATCTGAAAATTTTGGCTAGAAAAGGGAAAATTTTCTTAGTTCTTACTGTAGTGACTCACAATCACTCATTTTCTTGCGCAAAAACTCATGGCTGCATTTTCAATTAAACCTTGCAATTAGTGTAAAAATCTCAGCTAGGTGCATCTGAGCTTTGGTACCTGTTGAACTCATTAAATGGTTAAACAATTATTGTGCTTAGAATAAAGTGTCCACCATCACGAAGTCTCTCTGTCTCGCAGTGGTAGCCTGTCGGAAGTTGGCTGGGCTCCTCATCATTGGTCCTTGCTGCCTGTGACTTGATGTTTCTGGCCAATCGTAACTTTAGGGTGATCTACCTGGCAGGGAAGATTTTGACCTGTTGCCAGTTTGCACCTAAACTCTAATCCACGAGCACTTATCACTAAGATAAAATGTTTTATTTCAACACAACATATAGCAGCTTTTCTACAGAGTAAACAGATTGGGATTTATAGAGGCACAGGTCAGTAATTTGTTTTAAATTTTTGTTTTAATTAATTTACTTGAATTGAATTATGTTGAAATTATGATGCATTGTTATGTATGACGTATGATTATGCAATTTTACCACAATTGATGCACAATGTTTTCAATTCTATGTAACTGTGTATCAGCTTCTATTATGGGCACCAAGACTTATTGTTTACATGTAATTTAACCCTTTAGCGACGATCGGCTTACGGCTTGAAAAGTACCAGCGGATGGGGGCAATTACTAGGGCGATTTGACCCTTCGACATGACTGCATAAAAACTGCAGTAACTTACATCACAACTGCGGTAGTGGCATAAATCAACAAGCATGAGAAAGCTGAGAAATTATTCTACAAGCTCATTGTTTTTGCATGCAATTAGCTTGCAAATGCTTTCCAGCAAACGTGTCCATTTGTTGAAGAGATGATTTTTTTATTTTCATGTGCCAACTTCTATTGCATTTTCCAAATTGATACGAATAATCGACAATGTTGTACAAACACTACTTGCAAGGATTGATAGGTTCACAACAGTTTGCAGAAAAAATTGGTCGTCTAAAGGCTTTGAAAGTTAAGTTATGAGCTCCGATACATTACGGGAGCGCACCTCGAAATTATCAGTGCGCGACCTATAAGACAAGCAAAAATTGAAGGCCTGACATGGCCGCCTAAAAATCGCAATAACTTGCATACAAATTGACATGGAGCTATAAATTAATATGCATTGGACAGCTTAGAAATTTCTCAACAGGCAGCCAATAATTTCCTAGAAATAGTCTGTGATTATTTATGACAAATTATTAATTTGTCCAAGTTTTCATTTCTTTTTCCATAAAATATCGATAACAAATACATTTTTAAAAGCAATAACTCTGTGAAAATGATTTATAATAAGCATCTGCACAGTGTCATATGTTTGCAAAAGTTTGCAAAAAAAAAATTGTTTAAGTGCATTAAAAGTAGAATTAGGAGCTTCGGTGCATTGCGGGTGAAGACCTTCAAAATGCTCATGACGCCATGTCGATAACCGTGCAACAGTCGCCCGACAAGGCAGCTCAAACCTTGCTATAACTCTCGTGCAATTTGGCATAAAGCTGCAAATGAATATGCATCTGAAAGCTGAGATATTTTTCTATACAGACTGAGATTGTTTCCTCCAGACAACTTGTGAAAACTTAGCATTTTGAGATCTATATGTTTGCAGTTATGATTTTTTGCATTCAATTTATTAATATGTATTTCTTGAAGCTATATATGTATCAATTTTGCATATCAACTCATTGCACAGACTCATATGCGCTGCAGCAAAGATTAACTGTTTGTGTACAAGAAGAATGGAATGGTGGGCCTGTATTCACACATTTGGTGAAGCAGCAACAGACAAGAAGCAACATTTATTATGAACAGACACTGCAAATCATGGAGAAAGCAATCTGCTACATTGCAGAACATGTGAACTGAACTCTCTTGATTAGTTGGCTGCCCTGAAAAGGGCAATGGACAACAAATACAACATATCAAAGCAATGCAGAACAAATACAACATATCAATGCAATGCAGAACAAATACAATAGACTAGATGACATTTCAGCAAATGTACGTACAAAAGCTAAAAATACAAAGCAATGAAACAGTTGCCAAAACTAAATAAATTACAATTTGTAAAGAAATTTATCTAGCATGGTAAGGAATAAAACATGACTCGCACAAAGATACTCCACATGCTAGGCATCTAAATTTAGTTTCGCTTCGTTTACGGGTGCCGTCATCATTTTGCCTTGAGCAGCACTTACAAACTCTATATTTTGGTTTTCTATTTTTTCCTGGACTATTTGGCACTAGTCGATGAGGGGAAGAAGTTGAAGCGCAGGAACTAGTGTATTTGCGGCAAGACCCAGTGTATTCAAATATCTGTTCAATTAATTTATTTCGAAACTCTAGGACAGTTATTTTACAGCCGCTATGTACTCTATAAACTATGACTGCATTATACACACAAATATCCAATAAGTGAAAAAATAATTTTTTGTACCATTTCATGGTTTTACACGCAGCGTTATAATAATGCAAGTTTTGATCTGATTTGTCAACTCCCCCCATGTATTTGTTGTAATCCAAAATAGCAGCTGGTTTGCAAATTTTACCCCCTTTATAATTTACTTTGCCTGTATCTACGACTTCCAAGTTTTTATGCATAGTTGAAATTACACAAATACATTTTTTATCTCTCCAACAGCCAACCATACTATCACCATTAGAAAAACTCGTTGTTTCACCTTTTTTAATAGTTTTTCCATTACATAATTTTAAATCTTTAGGAACACCTTTTCTGTTTGGACGCAGAGTTCCGCAAACATGAGTGTTATTTTTTATAAGTTCAGCAGCTAACTCTGGCGAATTATAATAATTGTCCATATATAAGCAACGACCTGTATTCAGCAAACCATTCATTAATTTCATTACTATATTATGGGTGACTCCTCTGCCGGTACCTTCAGCTTGCTCTCGCTCATCACCTATGTACACAGACAGCTTGTGCACGTAGCCAGAGACAGCATCGCAGAGAGCAAATATCTTAATTCCAAATCTGGATCTTTTAGATGGAATATACTGTTTGAAGCTAAGCCGTCCTTTCCAAGCCAGCAAGCTTTCATCTAAAGATATAAATTTACCTGGCAGTAAAACAGAAGATAACCGCTCACATATCATGGATAACACATTGCCTAGCTTGAACAATTTATTGCCAGCAAGGTTTTCCGAGTTGTCAGTGAAATGTAAACAGTTTAAAATCGTTAAAAACCTGTCTCTTGAAATTATTTTCCCAAATATTGACGTAGATAAATGGGCACGGGTAGACCAGTAAGATTTTAGAGTAGGCTTTTTAACAATACCCATGAGCACAACTAAACCAAAAACTCGCCAAATATCTTTGTCATCGACAGGCTCCCAGGCATCGCGATGTTTTTGAAGGCCATATCTATTTGTTTCGTTAACTATTACATTCATGATGGCCGATGTGATAAAAAGTTTTAAATAATCAAGAATACTTATCTGACCAGGAATTCGACTTTTTACTCCTGCCAAGCTTTCATCAAAATGCAAATCTTTGGGTTTTAAGTTGGCTCCCCTTTGAAAGCCGTAAATACTCCCTGTTTCATCGCCGGCCGTTTCACTCTCATTTTCGCCATCAGATTCACTCTGTTGATCTTCTATTTCACATGCATCGTTTTCCCCACTTTCTTCTGACCTGATATCCTCTTCCTCACTTTCGAACCAGTTGATGTCTTCATCTAAACGTACTTTTTTGGCTGAGCTGGAACAATCGCGTCCGTCCATGTTGACTAGCTTTCCAAAAAGGAAGAGCAATTTTTTGCAACGTGTTCTTCTTGCACATGCGTATTAGGGATTACTTTTCAGTCTCAAAACATCACTACAAAACCTACTGAAATTGATGAAATAATTAATTTTATTTTTAAACGCTTTTTTCTTAAAAAATAAAATATTTTAAAAAAGGTCTATCGTAGACTGATTTCTAACGGGCTTTCACGTGATTCCGCCTCTGAGACATTGCCCGGTTGACGGGCTTTCACGTGATTTGTCCCCAAAGAGTTAACAGCTTTCACGACTAGATGAATTAAATAAAGGAATAAACAGGCTAATTCATCTAATTTTCCAACCCCTCCACAATCCCATAACAGAGTTTTAGAGTTTCTATAAAACTCTACAGTGAAACCTTCCCTCTTGAGTAGAGAAACAGAAGCGACACACATCACAACAAAGGTCAAACGAAACAGAGTTGAGCTAGAACCGAGCCAGAACTCAAACCAGAACAGATCTAAACCGAACTTGATGTCGAAACAAACTGAAGAACAAACTATCGTAAGCTACACAGTTACAGATCTACATTCTGTAAGTTACACAGAACAGTCAGAACCAGCAACCAAAATTTATCGAAAGTAACAGCTGATCACATACCTTTATCACAAATGATATGCACTTTAAATTGACAATTTGTCAGCATCAACTATAGATTCAGAATCGCTACGTACTGCATCTTGTTTTGACAGCTCAGTCAAAGATAGTAACCTTGTGCAGTATTCTTATATAGTATCTTGTTTAGTATAAATTTGTGTGGGATATTTGCTTCCGTGACAATTAATTATCTACTGTACTGGCATTTATTCTACTGCCTAACGCAGGCGCTTGATCACTTAGCATAGGTTTTGTTTATTTTGATTTGTAGCATTACATTGTAATCCCAACTGGGTGGATTATTCTGGGTTAAATTTGGTCGGAAATATTGGGTGCGTAGCATCATGTCTGAGGTTGGGGATGACTCAGCCGCGGATGAGGGGATACCACTGCATGACGGAGAGACACATGAGATAAGCGAAAATAATCCTGAAATCTCTGATAGCAAACTTGACGAGGCTAAGGGTACCGAAAGCTCAGTTGTTATTACTCAAACCCGACCACATGGAGATAAAAAATTATCCGAAAACGGTGAACAGAGTAAAATTTTTGAACTCAACTTGAAAATCTGTAAACTCAGTTCTGCGATTTTTAGCATCCAACCAAAAGACATTATCTGAGGGTATCACTCTAGAGCATTTATATAGTGTATGTGATAAATTAGATAGTAACATAGGTAATGTATGTGAAATGTACAACACATTAGTTGCACTTTGCAATAGTGACGAGGATCAGGTAACTGAACGTACAAAGTTGATGTATGCAACAGTTATCTCTAGAGCAGACGGACGCAAGGCACTCATTTACAACAAGATCGAGGAACAGGAAGCAGAGCAAGAAGAAATTTTGAAATAGCAAGCCAAAGAAAGGAGCAGACAACTTGATGAGGAAGAGAAACTGTTCCAGGAGCTGTTGAAAGATGTCGATGCTGCACTTCCATCAAACATCAAGATCACAACTCGGAAGCAAAAACAGGCAACATCACTCATGACCAAAAATGTCCAAAGCATGTCAATAACAGAGCAATCAGGAAAGAGTAACTCTACACAAATCTCCATACTTGCTAGATCCAACACTTCGACCGAGAAACCATTGAGAGAAGATTCAGATTTACTCAACAGCAACCCCACTAGAAACATAAGGCTACTCAACAGCCTACCAGAGAGTTAGATAATCCCACCATCATCACCAGCCCTCTCAGAGACCTCCGACTCTACTGTTCTAACTACACTAAACAAAGGGTTTACAGATGCGTTGAAGGATACCAGCAGAAAATCAGTGGAGCCAGACGTCTTCTATGGAGATGTTCTGCAGTACTTAGATTAGGGAGTAGACCTAGAGGAGTACTTGACAGCTGAGAAGATAACCGGGCACCACAGACTACGTCACCTCAAGAAGTACTTAAGCGGTGAGGCTCGAAAATGTGTGGAAAGCCACCCATGTAGCAACACAACTGTTTCTTATGATGACGCCGTAAGTCTACTCAAAGATCGCTATGGCAATGAATTCACCATTACTAGAAGTTTTCTTAAAAAGCTCTCTGATTGGCCAAGCATTAGATCAAAGGACTACAAGGGTTTGAGAGAGTATAGTGATTTTCTCGGATACTTGCGGAGTGCGAAAAAGTCTATGGGACAGCTATCAATCTTAGACAGCCCCCTAGAAAATGAAAAAATGGTAGCCAAGCTACCGGAGTGGCTAAAGTTACGATGGCTGAGGGTAGTCGCACAGAATAATAGAATGGCTAAACGATACCCAAACTTTGAGGAATTTGAAGAGTTTGTTAGAGATGAAGCAGAGATTGCCAGCATGGAGATAACACAGAGTAAGACATCCGAAAGATAGGAAAGAAAAGATGAAAAGAAGGACAGAAAGGAGAGATCGGACAAGAGGAGTGTTGGGAGCTTCCTAGCTGAAAGCGACACAAAAAATCCAGACAGCAGTAAATTTTGCCTCTACTGCTCAATGAGCAACCACGTCACATCTGAATGCTTTAAACTGCAGAAGATGCCGTAAGAGAAATGTGACAAGGTGATTAAGGAGAAAGGATGGTGTTACCGATGTTTGAATGTTGCACATAGAGCTAAAGGCTGCAAAAACAAAAAAAGCAGTGTTATGTCTGTAAGAAGGGACACGCCAATGTCAACCATGACCCCAACTGGATACCCCTAAAAATGGACAATTCTATGGGTAAGTCGGAAGTTACGGACAACTCAAAGGAACCGATAACAAACCAAGCTTCATAGCTGAAGGCACAGGAGAAATCTCAAGCTTCATGGACTGACCAGCAGAGGAAGGAACTCAGCTGCAGAGCAATCGGAACACGGGGCAACTTAAGTAGCATGCTAGTGCTTGTATACTTGTCAGCTGAGACAGGAAGAGAAATACTGGTCTATGCTATGCTCGACAGTATGTCGCATGCTTGCTACATCTCTTCAAATATAGTACAGATGCTACAGGCAAAGCCAGACGACATAGAAAGAGATGTCACAATTCATACCATAAATGGATCAGAGTGTGTGTACATAGAGAGGTATGACCATCTGATGCTCAGAGGTTATACTACAAACACTAATGCGCAGATAAGTGCATACAGAAGAGACCATGTTTCTTGCAAACGCGACCAGATACCAGACACCAGCAGAGCCAAAAGGTACCAGCATCTCCAAAAAATTGCTGCCGAAATTCCTCCAAAACTTGATATACCAGTAGGACTACTGATCGGGGCGGATCATCCAGAAATTCTACAGCCGCTTGAGACGAGACCCGCTCCCTCAGGCTCTACAGGTCTTCCTTTCGGAGTCAGAACCCTTTTTGGTTGGACTATAGGTGGAGGACCTAGCAGCAATCAGAAACCAGGTAAGTATGTCTTCCGAACAGAAACGACTACAGCACTTATAAATCTGCTGGAACAAGACTTCAAGGACACCAGCAATGACCAACAATACATCTCACAAGACGACCTAAAGTTTTTTTGGAAATTACGCAAACGGAAATTACTCGCAATCAAAATGGAAACTATGTGATACCATTACCATTCAAGAATGAAGCAGATCTGCCATATAACAGATTGCAAGCAGAGAGCCGACTTCGAGGTCTGGTTAAGAAGTTTAAGGCTGAACCCAGCTACCATGCAGAATACAGGAAGTTCATGAATAAGCTTATTGAGCAAGGCCATGTTGAAAAAGCTCCTCTTTCATCGGAACCTGGCAAGGTGTGGTACATACCACACTTCAGTGTTCGACACAAGCAGAAGAAAAAGCGCCGAGTGGTGATGGATGCTAGCACACGTTTTAATGGTGTTTCACTCAACGATAGACTGCTCAGTGGCCCGGATCATATGAAATTGCTGATCGGAATCTTGATGAGGTTTCGACGAGAACCAATAGCTACAACCTGCGACATAGAACAGATGTTCTATAATTTCAAAGTCAAAGCCGATCACAGGGACTACTTACGGTTCTTATGGATTGATGAAACACTGACGCAGATTGAGGAATTTCGTCTGATTGTGCACCTATTTGGCGCTACAAGTTCACCAGCGGTAGCAACATTTGGACTACGAAAGCTTGCAAACGACCATAGAACCATACACCTTGCAGCAGCTAGCTTTCTGAGAGAGGAATTTTACGTAGAAGATGGTGTGACTAGTGTCCAAACATTGGAGGATGCCAAAGATCTCATCCGAGAAGCAAGGGCCATATGTACTAAAGGAAACATAAGGCTGCACAAGTTGATATCGAACAACAAGGAGGTCCTCACCTCTGTTCCCGAATCTGAAAGAGTAGAGTCCGCACAAACTCTCTACATCTTCAAAGACCAATTACCGCAGGAACGAACGCTTGGCATGGAATGGAACGTCGACACAGATACACTTCGCTTCAATTCGCCAAAGATAGAAACACAGATGACCAAGAGAGGAGTGTTGTCAACCATCGCTCAAATCTATGACCCTTTAGGACTCATATCCCCAATAGTATTCAGAGGCAAGAGGATTTTACAGAAAGTCACCGCTGAAAACACATCATGGGATCAACTTCTCACACCAGAGGTTAGTAAAGAATGGATAAGTTGGCTGAAAGACCTGACCCACCTGGACTCTATCGCATTTCAGCGATGCTACAAGACAGGAGACGTTGTCGCGGCCGAACTGCACCATTTCAGTAATGCAAGCGAAGCTGGATACGGAACCTGCTCATACGTCAGGCTGAAGCACACAGACTCAACTGTAACTTGTAACCTCGTATTTTCAAAAGCCAGGGTGGCCCCACTGAAGCAGCCAACAACTATACCTCGTCTAGAACTTCAAGGAGCTGTAACAGCCTCAAAGATTGCCAGTGTGGTGCGCAAAGAGCTCAAGATGGAAATAAGCAAGGAAGAATTTTGGACAGACTCTCTTATAACTCTGGAATATAATAGAAATGAAAACAAGCGCTTTCATGCATATGTGACAAACCGAGTTACTCAGATCAGAAACATAACAGAGGTGGAACAGTGGCAACATGTACGCTCAAAAGACAATCCCGCAGACTGGGCATCAAGAGGATGCTCCACAAAAGACTTTGTCGAGGAGACCACATGGACTAAGGGACCAGACTTTCTACATGAACCGTGTATTCAGCGATACATTAAAGAGAACAGCGTCAATGTGACAGTGGATGACCACGATAAGGAGGTGCGAATGATGAAAACCTTCTCGGCTCAGACCACCATCAATCTGGCCAGCAGATATGATCGCTACAGCAATATGGAACAACTTGTGAAAGGCATAGTAATTTTAAAGGTCTGCATAAGACAGAAAGCATGGAGACAACCAGAAATATCTGTCACAGACTTAGAAAATGCAGAGAAATTCATAGTGAGTCAAGTACAGCAGTTGGCCTATCCGAAAGGAAAGAAAGAAGCAGGGATCTTGTCACTCTCTCCATTCACAGAAGAAGAAATACTGCGCATAGGTGGGAGAGCAACCAATGCCTCCAACTGGAGCCATGGCTATAAGCATCCAGTAATAATTCCAAAACATACTCACGTTGCAAGACTGATTATAGCCAGAGAACATGACAAAATTCAGCACCTTGGATACTGCTCAACGCTGTGCGCTATCAGAGAAGCAGGGTACTGGTTGGTAAATGGACCAGGAGCAGTACAGAAACACCTATGTGATTGCATACTGTGCAAGAGACTGGGAAAGACACCTATGAAACAACAAATGGGCAACCTACCAAAGGAGCGACTCGAACTTACGGCACCATTCACTCATGTAGGAATGGATGTTTTCAGCCCATTCCATGTGAAGGATTACCGTACGGAGAGGAAATGCTGGGGACTAGTAGTCACCTGCCTCTATTCTCGGGCTGTTCATATTGAAATGCTCGACCAGATGACAACGGATTGTCTGATACTCGCACTTCGTAATTTCATGGCTATACACGGACCGGTTCGAACAATCATATGTGACAACGGTACAAATTTTGTTGGGATGAAGAACGAAATGGAAAGGCAGCTCAATCTAGCTGACAAAATGGTTGATGACTATCTTCAACGTAGCAGGATTACTATGAAGTTTAATCCTCCTAAAGCAAGCCACCATGGAGGAGTCACAGAACGCATGATTAGTTCGATCCGCGCAGTCATGAATGGCTTGAATGTGAAGTACAGAATGGACTCTACTACTCTAAGAACTGTTTTTAGTGAGGTCGCCAACGTTGTGAACAACAGACCGCTGACTGGAACAGCCGTCGAAGACCCAGATGAGGGAATAATGACCCCCAAATATTCTACTGACTGGCAAAGAGCAGCTCTCAGCACCACCCCAGGAGACTTGCCTGAAGAGGATGTGTACTCCAGAAAGCGGTGGATCGTTACTCAGGCAGTGACAGAAGCCTTTTGGAAAGCCTGGAAAGCGGAATATCTTAGTCTCATAACTCAACGACAAAGATGGACTGCGAAAGTCAAAAATATCAAAGCGGGAGATGTTGTTCTACTTTGAAATGACAGTGTGGATCGAAACGACTGGAAGATAGGGAGAGTCACTAATGTCAAACCTGGATCTGATGGACTGGTGCGCAGAGCAGAGGTTACTCTTGGGAACCACATGCTAGACAAGAAAGGGAAACCTATCAAGCCGGCTACAAGGCTGATCAGATCAGTAAACAAGCCGGTCTTGCTGGTAGAACCCTAGGTCTCAGAGAAGCCAAGTATGTTTGCTGCATTAATATGGACGCATAGTAGTGGTAGTAATGGTAGTAGATGTAATACAATTAGATTTAGCAGTTAATTAACCAAGTGTTCATGACTCCTATCACATGAGCTAGCAGTAAAGCAAAAATATTCTAACAAGTGTTTTAATACAATTATTGCATCATTTGTTCTGAATAATGGAATTTGATAACCTCATGTAGTTTAAAGTACAAACCCAAAAAAATACCTGTAAAACAAAAAAAATAAATAAAAATAAATTAGTAAATTTCAAGAAATTTAGGTGGGAGTGTAGTGACTCACAATCACTCATTTTCTTGCGTAAAAACTCATGGCTGCTTTTTCAATTAAACCTTGCAATTAGTGTAAAAATCTCAGCCAGGTGCAACTGAGGTTTGGTACTTGTTGAACTCATTAAATGGTTAAAAAATTATTGTGCTTAGAATAAAGTGTCTACAATCACGAAGTCTCTCTGTCTCGCAGTGGTAGCCTGTCGGAAGTTGGCTGGGCTCCTCATCATTGGTCCTAGCTGCCTGTGACTTGATGTTTCTGGCCAATTGTAACTTTAGAGTGATCTACCTGGCAGGGAAGATTTTGACCTGTTGCCAGTTTGCTCCTAAACTCGAATCCACGAGCACTTATCACTAAGATAAAATGTTTTATTTCAACACAACATATAGCAGCTTTTCTACAGAATGAACAGATTGGGATTTATAGAGGCACAGGTCAGTAATTTGTCTTAAATTTTTGTTTTAATTAATTTACTTGAATTGAATTATGTTGAAATTATGATGCATTGTTATGTATGACGTATGATTATGCAATTTTACCACAATTGATGCACAATGTTTTCAACTCTATGTAACTGTGTATCAGTTTCTATTATGGGCACCAAGACTTATTGTTTACATGTAATTAACAGGTTTCACGACTTGATGAATTGAATAAAGGAATAAACAGGCTAATTCATCTAATTGTCGAACACCTCCACGATCCCATAACAGAGTTTTAGAGTTTCTATAAAACTCTACACTTACATCAAAATACATATCAGGTTGCTACTAGCATGGAAGCCTTGATTTTGAAGCATATGCCCTGGTGGGTTGCTGGTGTGAAATATCAAAAAGACATCCATAAGTGCATGCGATCATTAAGCCCAAACTGTATCTGTGATCTTAGAGTTAACTGCCTCCTGTCACTTTCTACTGTACTAAAATAAAAAGAGGATTACTCTATTGATGACTCATGAATTAATCTAATCAACCAATATTAACAAAGCTATTAACAATTACCAAGTTTTTTGACTAAGTATAAAGATATAAAGACTATAAAACTGCAACTTTTGTTGACTTTTTAATGATTTAGACTGTTCCTGAGCGGAACTGTTACGTTCATAGCCTCAGAGCGACTGTATATGATGAGCCACTCCTTCTTTATTTCTGATGTTTGAAATTTTTCCAGCCTTCTGTCATTTTAGGTTTTTTGACATATCAATAGTTGAGGTATTCTTAATATAAATAGCTGGACAAATTAATGTAGTTGTTAGAACTGCTCATTAGTTTCAGGTCCAGTGTTTAAAGCACATAAATTACATAATTTTTTTATTGTATTCTTCAATACATCAGAGTCTTGGCTTTCGAATGAGCTATTGTTTGCCATGGTGTGACAGATATTGGTTGGTGTTTATAGGATTTCCCCAGAGCTCTACCGCAGAAATGTTTACTGGCATCGGCTCAGAAATTGTAATGTCACAATTTTCATATGCGGTGTTGTGTGCTCTTACCGCCTATTTTATTGCTTACCACTTATATTTATCAACTACGATAATGACTCTAGTGTCAGGCGAAAATAGGACAAATCCAGAGAACCAATGACGATGACAAAGGAATCAGTGTCATTAGTTCTCCATGTACAGATTATTTTTGCGTATAATAAATAACTCAGATCCCAAGCATCATACTATGTTTTTCCGACGATATTATGCAGGGCTAGTCTAGCCCTCTCAATTTATTGTGATGTTGAGGGTTGCGACTGAGACTAATTAGTTTCAAGCTTTGCACAATCTCGCGAAAGTGCGATTGGCATATAGTCCTAGGGCCTCGCAACCCGCAGGTCACATTTTAATCGATGTGATTTCATTAGCTTTATCAACGACAGTACATTTATTAAAGCATAATTAATTAACCCAGAACATGTGTTTGTATTGGTCAGGCGTTTGCACGACTCCAGGCATTGTTGATTATTTGGAATCCTAGTTTATTATTAGCGCTCTCTGAGTTTAACAGCGCCGATTGTCACAGAAAAGCGCAGCCTCAATGGCAGTGAAAGGGATCGACTACCTAAGGCTAAATAATAATTGTGACATCACATTTTGAGAACCTGAACCAAGTGTTTTCTTTTTGCAGGACATACTTTTGACACCCTGTTTTTCATATTTATATTATTCTTTGTGTATTGAATATAGGCTCATTCGAAAGCCAAGACTCTGATGTATTGAAATAAATAACAAGAAAATTATGTAATTTATGTGCTTTAACTATTTTGGTACCACAAGTCGATGTATCGGCTTTCGCGGTAGTAGAAGTACAGACCGTGAGCTGATGAGTCGAGTTGTCAGTAGGGTTTCACTTTTCTATTCATTACGAAGCCTACAAATTAACTCGACCTATCAAGTTTTGCCTCCAACGAAGCAAACTGGTTGCCAATCACGCGTAGCAAATCAAAATGTTTTGGCTGAGCAATTCCATTTCTACTTATTGTTCAACACGGAAAAACCAGATCGCCATCGTCATGGCAGTAAGAAATTCACCAAATTTGTTTTATACAAAGGAAGCTTAAGAGATTCTGCAAGATTTGCTAAGTAGTTTTATATTTATCTCGTAGTGAATCTTGTTTTTTGAATAAAATGCATTTTAAAATAAAACAATATCTGCATTGATTCACAAGATATTGCATAAATACTAACGGTATATCTATTTTCAGAAAATATGTTTGAATGAATGTGGTCAAAATAGTGATTTTGGCGTAGTAGTGAAATATTTGAAATACGTTTTATATCACAAATATCTATGTCTCATAGCCTCATTGTCAGTTATGCACAGCCTCCATATCTTTTAACCTTGCGCTGTCAAACCAATGTTTACAGGATGAGTCTCCATGACTGTATATTCACATAAAATTATCGTTGATACTTGGAATACTGGAGAACCTTTAATCATACTAATAGTTAATAGTCTGGTGTTTAGGTGAGAAATAGCTAGGTAAAAAGAGCCAGGTTGGCATACCTCCAAGTAATTCATATAACAATGGTTAATATAGGATGCTGCTGATAGCAGTTGATATTAGTATTATATAACTAATTATTAGTTTATAGTTTTACAGTATGGCAGCGCTGTCACATGGGCTGACTGTTGAGTTATTTTTAATTGGATAAAATATCCTTTCCTTACTCTACTTGTAATGCAAGGAAGAGGAAAATTCATGAACATAATCTTGTAGTTAGATACAGAGCAGTATGAAGATGGTGATACAACAGGAATCCTGACGACTAAAAGCTAATATCTTTCTCTCAAGTACAATATTTCAGTGTATAATATTTAATAACTGTTGCTAGTCACATGTACACTCTATATACTACAGGTGAGAGGAGAGATATCGAATTAGAAGTTGCCTCCACTCATGATATTATCATTGAAGAACAAAAAGCTCCACCTGTTCAACTCCCCAAGTCCCTCACCAAACTGTCCTCCATACAACTACCAGCCTTTCCCAACTCCATCTGCCACTATAAGGGTAATACTTATATTGGACTATATGATAAGACAGTCAGCAGAGTAGATATTGATAACAAGATCACCAACAAGTTCATCTCCACCTCCAGTCCAGTAATTTCTGTCACTTGTTACAAGGAAAGTATTTACACCTTGTCCGCTACCAGTCCTCATACAGTTGGTGTCTACAGCATGTCAGGGGAGTTCATCACCAGCTGGAAGCATCCTTATCATCGCTTCCTCTCGGACATGGTGATAATTAAAGACAAGGTTCTTATCACAGACCCATCCAACACCAGAATCACTACGTACTCCTTAGATGGTCAAGTTCTACATGATATTCTCTGTCTTCCTCTCGCTGATAGCAGTAGTGTCAGCATGTGCGCCCCTGACAACAACTCTCTCATCGTGTCATCCCGCAGACATTCCAAAGTCTTTAAAATAGACTGGACCACCCAGGAAGTAATGTGGACCCTCACTGAAGTGAAGAAGCCTTTAGGGCTGGTGGTCTATGGGGAGTACATTCTACTGAGTGCACTCAACAACAAGACTATATACATCATTAATTCCACTACAGGTTAGTTAATAGTATGATGCAGGGTTATTATAATATATATTGTTATAATATAGGGATATATTTTAATTAAAATATGTAAATGGCTACACAGAGGGTAACCATATATTTTTAGCATATTAAATAGTTCATGATAGACTGAGCTCCTATTTTTTCAAACAAAAACACTTTAAAAGGTATGTATGGCTACAAAGAGTTGAGCCATATAATAGTGTAATCTATAATATAATACTGCATCATAAGCTGTGCTTACACTGAATGTACCATATATAATACCATATAGTAGACTGAGTTCATATCGCAGGATGATATTAAAACGAAAAGTATTTTGTAATTTGTTAATGGAAGCCCTTGAATCACCTTTTATTCTATTATAGACTGAGCTCCAAGAAGCATTCGTTCTTTGGCTGGCAAAAAGCTGGCCATATACAATATTTGCAGCATTTTAAATGTGAATTATAAAACTGCATGATAAACTGAGCTCCTGCTGATGGTAGACCGAGTTCCTAATGTACGCTAAATAAAAAAAAATCACTTTCAAAAAATGGTTGTAAGCCTCATAAAAAATGGATATATCTATTACTATATTAACCCCTTCATTCAACATTCTCTGTAACAATGGTTATTATTGTGCTGAGAGAACCAATCATTTGTAACTTTGGAATGCATCATGTAATTTCATGTCAAATTATATGCTGCCTCCATGTTTCTTCTATTTATAACTGGAAGACCTGACTGATAGCAGTGTCCATGTGTAGCTAATTTTCATCTGTAGAAGTCTGACTGTGTATTTATTATTATATATTGTAGGGAATATAGTCTCTCAGATGGTACATGATGATATAGCTGGAGATGCTGTGTGCTCCTTGGAGTTGTCCGACTCCACCCTCCTGGTTCCTAAATTGGAGAGCAAAAATGTCACCATCTACAAGATGACATAACTAATAACTAGAGAGAGTTGGTTATAAACATGTTGATTCCTTCTATTATTACTAGTGATTATTATATTACTAGATGTTCTTGATGACTGTCTGTAATCCTTGCTATATGTACATATGTGTCATGATCACAGAAACCATGATTAAGTCGGGATTATTAAATTTAGAGTTATCTGCATGAACAGAAGGAGAAAATTCTCACAATTATTTTGCAAAAAAAATTTTGATTTTAGCTTAATTACAGCAGATTTATGGTCAATAAACTGAATGCATGTTTACCGTCAGTGCGAAAACCTAGTTCCGAGAAAACTGGTGTTAAAGTCTGAGAAACGAAAACCGATGCACAGTCTTGTTTACATTTCAAAACGTCATAGCTACCAATATTAAGAGGTTGTGATATATATCTAGATTTCTGTTTTTATATCAAAAACATTATGCTGAATTTAAAAATCTAAACAGATTTTGGCTGGTTGTCATAGAAATGGCTGTGTATCTATAAGAAAATGTATTACCTAATTTTGCAGATATTAAAAACGGCTTGGCAGTGCCGCGATATTGAGCACAACCGTAGTATGATCAACAAAATGTTTAAAAAAATAATAACAGCACATCATCGGTCACTCTATACTTCGATCTTGCAAATTTGAATAATTTTTCTTATAATCAAATCTTATAAAATCGAATAATTATTCTTATAATTAAATATTGTAAAAATCTTATAAGAATGGTTAGGAATATATCATGGTCATTCCCTTTACTTACACTGCTTTTGGCATCAGTTGGAATACCAAAGTACTCATTATAAGTGTCCAAAATGTCAGAATTATCCTTCAAACTGGCAAAAAAGAAACGATTACGTTCTTCGGTTGCCATTTTTCAGTACTTCCTGTTTAGCATAGCAACTGTTTTAAGGGGCTTTTCCAAGGTTTTAAGACATTTGTTATCTAAACTGACTTCAGATTCAGGAATATCACTCTTTGATTGGTTCAGAAGCACGGGTTACAAAAATCCTTACCAAAATTATAAATTCAGTTAGTACAACTTTAAAGTCGAATAACTCAACTTCGTGATTTGCGACTTAACCATGGTTTCTGTGACCGCGACCCATATGTCTGCATGCATCTGAATATGTGTGAGTATAACATGTGTGTTTCTACTTGTATATGGGCTCTCTGCACGCCAAGCAATCAGAGTACATACACCATAGTGCTTGAGTGTATGAGTATATATACATGCATGGGTGTACATATCATGTTATTTGTATCCATGTATACACCACATGCTTTCGGTGCCAAATAGGTATGTTTGGTTTAATGTGTTGGATGTCTGAATGCTGATATGTTTGAGGCTGGGTCCATGCGCACGTATCTGTGGGCCAAAATGTCTAATTTTTATAATTTTTTTGAATATTTTACTATATGTTTTTGAGTCTTGAATGCTTGTAATAAATTATATTGACTTTGGGCAGGAGAAAATGTGAGACTATCATATCAGGGCAGTGGAATATATCAATAGGTGAAAGGTCAGAGAGCTCTTCTAACTTTCCTTGATAGACAAACTAGCCGGTCAACCTTCGAAGTAAAATCCAACAAAGCCTGGAAGCTTGCCAAACCTACCAGAAGAAAGTAGAAATCAAGCAGTTAGAAAAATTATAAAGCAACTGATAGAATTGCACTGCTACACTGAATGCTATGAATGTTTGCAAGAAGATCGAGAATAACTGCAGATTACAGAAAAGAGACATTGGCACATGTAATATTGTATACCAGTCTTCATGAACAATTAGTAGAATGATAGATACACACATTGACTGTAATCTACTGACTGGTGATCCTCAGCTGCCTGCTGGAAGGATCAAAAGACCAGTTCAAAGACCGAATTTTTTGAAATAGATACGAGGCTCAGATTTTTGAGCTATAATAGATTGCTAAAGAAAACAAATTGGGCAACCAGGACAAAATCGTTTCCATCAGCCAGCGAACTGTCTGGAAGTTTGCCAAGTTTACTAAAATAAAGCCAATAGCCTAAAAACCGACTCCTTGTTTCACAATGATGTGTTCATACAGCTGAATTTGTTTACAGTGATACTTCAACTTACGAGTGCTCTAACATATGAGAAACTTGAGATACGAGCCAGCTTTTAAGCAAGTTTTAGCACTAACATACGAGCTATGTTTGAGATACGAGCACGTGAGTCAGTTGCAAAGTATGCCGGAGGTGTTTTATGAGAACAGCATCACACTGTATTTTTCAACTACTCAGGTTATACTTTTGTACCGTGTTTTCTGTGCGCAATTTTCAGTGCAGAATTATGTGAATTAAAAGTACGGTGCGTAGACCAAAAGTTTGCCAGTAAAATGAAAGATAATGGAAAGAAAAAACAAATAATAACAATTGATATTAAACGGAAAAATATTGTAAAATATGCGAAATGTGTATGCGTGATGGAGCTATCTCAGCAATATGACTTAAATAAATCCACAATTATCAAACAGAAGGATTATAGGAAATGTGTATGCGTGATTGATCTAGCTCTCTGACAGAAATACATCTACAATTATCAAACCGAAGGGTTATATTCAGGGCATTTAGTTTGCAAAAGGACTAACCATAGTTTCTAAACGACGCAACGATCTTCACGATTGCTGATGGAGAGACTGCTCAGGCATTGGATAAAAGATAAACAATTGGCCTGTGACAGCGTAACTGAAACGATGTTTCAATAAAGGCGAAAAGGCCGGTGGTTAAAAGGCGAAAAGGCCTATGTGAAAGGGTCCGTGCTATCTATAAAAATAGACTTTCGGACAAGTTGGCTAGTGGTCGTGCATTAAAGATGTGGTTGCGTCAAAAAATTCAATTTGATGAAGTTAAGACCCATAAAAGGCTAAATCATCAGCTACAATTTGATGCCATTTTTGTCTTTGTAGACCAACCATGTCCAGAGATATATGCGTTTGAGTGAGGCCCTTTTTTAAAAAGCTCACGCTCCAGCGGGTGCTTCTTTCGTGACGTCACAAGCAAGATATCTGAAACGAAACCACGAGTGATAAATACATGTATGAGGTCGCTTCGTTAGCCAATCATGAGCGCGAAATTTTTATATAGGCCGTAATAAATGTTATCACTCGTAAAACGCGTTGTCTGTGATCTCGAAGATTCTCATCGTTAGAGAATATATTCTCATTCTTTAGAGAATTCTCATCGTTACTGATTCAACGCGTTTCAACAATTACTAAGTTATACATAGTTTTAAAATGGCTTCAAGTTCGAACAACTGCGACTCAGAGTTATCTGAGCAACTTTTAGTAAAATATTGAAGTAGACAGCCTATGGTCAACGCTGACAGGCGTCAGCAGCATTTTGCTGCAGAGGAAGACAGAATGGAGATAAATTAACTTAGAGTCTTCCATACTTAAGTAAATGTAATATTTTTATAGTCATAAATACATATAATAATTAATAAAATGATAATTCTTTGCTACCTCAAATCATCGTTTCATAGCTTATCTGCCGTTTTACCTAGCTATAATATTTTCTTCGAATTTTCTTTGGTAAATTAGAGTCATGATTACAAATTATTTTCTCTCGTAGGAAGTGGGTAAAATCGATTGATCATTGCAAATCTTTAATTTCCAGAACCAAAGCTTTGAATCGTTGGCTTGGCGTACTTGTGCCTTTATTAAATGTTTATTCGTTTTTAAAATTACACTCGCAATCTATTTAACTCCCAATTTGGAAGCTGTCAATAGATACGCTCTAGAATGACATATCTATGAATGACATATATTTATTGCATTTGTTTTACTGATTGCAGAATGTTTATGTTGTCCCACCAGCCGAAAAAGCTTTGTCAGTGTGGAAACTGCCATAAAGGGGAAAGAGAGACTTGAATGCATGCTGCATAAGCCATGATGTTTTGTTTGAATTTGTTCCAGTAGATGAATTTGTCTTATTGTATCAGCTAATACTATGTGAGTGGCCACGACTTGATGAATATTTTTAATAAAAGCTTTATGCCGAGATTAAAATATTTTTGCTTGTAAAAATTTTATAATAAAATAATATTGTTGAAGATAATGCAAAACATGATTTGCAGAATATTGTAGTGAATTGGATATGGTATATGGAAGTCCGCAGAACTGGAGAATGCGAGTTCAAATGCAGTTTGCAGCAGACTTCTCATCCTTAAAACTCTATCCCTGTCTATATTCTTTTCAAGGACGTGGCTTGCTTATTTCTCGTCGGTAGTATTCGGTAAGAATACTACTAGTAAGAAACTAGTACGTAGACGGTGTAGGCAATGATATACAGCCCCGCCCCAAAGATAGGCGACAGACATAATGTGGGCGGGGCTTATGGGAGGCTGTATATCGTTAGTATGGGTAGCTGCTGAACTGTGCTGATACAAAGACCGCGTTCTACATAGTTGACTTGACAGAATTACCGTAGACCGGTAGAATTGGTAGTCGGTACCCAAATGTTTACACAACATTTGGAGAAAGTGAGTAGAACAAATTTTCCATTTTCGTTATTTGAGGCCTTTGAAACATTCATAATAATGCATCTGTAGCAGGATTTAAAATTTTATTCTAGCCAACATGAGCAAATACAAAATAAGATATATGCCAATAGAGCCGCGTAAGACTAGACTTTTAAGGCAAATACCCGATGTGAATACGAGAGATAGAGACAGTTTGCCTAACGCGTGACATCATTTTGGGCAAGTCTGGGCACGTTTTGGTGGCCTGAGCGTTTTTACGGCGATCAGATTTTTTCGGTTTTAATCTTCAAATATCTTGGCAATGCGATCGCGTAACACAACAAACAACATATCAACTGATAGAGAAAAAAAAACTTTCTTTTAAGATCAACTTAAATTTGACGCAACCACACCTTTAACCCTTTGTGACGACACCAGTGTTCGTCCTAATCGCAACACATTGAAAGGGCGACAAAGGCAAACGTCTTTAGATAGGTTTATCTTAAAACGGCCGGCTAGTCGTGAAAGCGAAACAAAGGAAAAATTAGCTAACCAGCGAGAAACTTCCATCTATGAACGCCGAAGAAATTTTAATTACGGAAAATGAAAGTTTGTTTTTAGGCTTGCTTTTAAGTTTGTTTTTTAAGACTGATAAAATCCAAATTTATAAAATTCAACTGTTGTAATGAAGAATAACACTTATATTTCCCTCCCTGGGAAATGCTAGCGTTAGCTGCTACCGTATGTATTTAAGTTTACATTTTAATTAATCACATTTCCTTGCATTGTTTTTTCATTTGTTGCTTTTTGAAAGCATATGGTAAGTTAGGACAATAACCAACATGTTTTTTTATGTTACAATATCTTGTTTTGAGTGTTTTATTTGCATTTTTTAGAGTAGAGAAACCAATTAATATATATTTAATTGTTCTACATATAAATAAATTGCACCAACATGCGAGTAAATTGACATATGAGCTCAGTCTCGGAACGCATTAAGCTCGTAAGTCGAAGTATGACTGTACTCGATTGAATTTTTAAATAAACTTTTATGGCACATTTGCGATAACACAACTTTGATTGGAATAAGAATAATAACTATAACTTTACATAATTATTGAAAAAAACATTAAACGCTTGCTCATAGTTTGGAATCTAACAACAACACCGGAAACTAATTTGCAATAACAAAATGAACGAAAGCCTCAGCTCCTATGATAACTGTTATGATAGAAATGTTCTGTATGAGACTACTTTTATTAGACTAAAGAATGGGAGGTTAACACAAAGTGCAGATTGGAACATGATGATGGTTGTTTACAGACATATGGTATATGAGAACTTACATCATCATGCGTCTTCAGTTTGTCAAGCAAAAGGGATGACAACTCTAGACTTTTCATGCCTAAACTTCCTTTGTTCTCGAGATTTTGGGTTGCCAGCTAGTTTTCCAAACACCATTGTCAAAGTTGGTTAGCAACGGTTACCATATGGAGCAGGTTGCGCTGCCTGTAAGAACAGAATTTCTGAACTATTATTATTACAAACAATTATCTATTATTATCAATTATTATCAAAACAATTGTGTAAAATTAACTTCATAAAACAATCAACTAAATGTTGTTTATCATTGCTATGCAGCAGTCACTCCTATAATCTATATCTCATATAACCTAAATTCCAGATAACGTTAAAAGTTTATGTGAAGTTTTTGCTTCCTGCTACGTAAAAAATTTCATCTAACGTAAAGTGTCAAGTCGAGCGAGTTTTTAAAATCGATTTGAATGTTAGTTTATGTCGTCACACTTGCGGAGGAAAAACAACATGCTTGTAGCGTTATATCTATTATATATAACTTTTGCAACATTCTGGTTTGTTGTAATAAATCGTCAAATGTGTCCACAAAACAGAGAATAGGATAAACGTGTAATTGTTCATAACTACTTAAAAACGATCGATTGGTGCAGGTGTTACAGCGTCAGTCTACCAATCTGAATATCACAAGTTGACATATTGTCAAAATTTATCTTCTATCCTAATCTGACTACTGGATACAGATAGATGACAAACAAGTAGAAGTTTTGTCTTACTTTCAACCAACCAAATTTGTTATTAGCTTTACTTTGCAGAATAGACATTGCTGCTTAGAAAAAATAAACAAATTATTGTGAATGAATGTTGAAAATGTGCAGTTTCCATCAACCGGTTGTAAAATTACCCCAATCATGGTCTATAAAACCAGTGATATCTACTATATAAACGGCAATCGTTGTCTATCTGTCTGTCTATCTGTCTGTCCGCTTTATAGAGTACCGTACTTTTCGGACTATTAGCCGCTACTAGGTATCTAGGGCGCGTTAATGGGATTCTCCGGTTACTACATGCCTCTATACATAACCTATTCATAGTTTTACACGGAGCACGTCATATCTGGTTAGCGCGCCTCTTTACGGCGCCCAACGACATTGGCGCGTTCGGACAGCAAAATTGCGGCCGCGTGGAATAGCACCGTTCTGAGTTCGGCAGCCTATACAGCTATACAAATGTACTAATCATTAAATAAAATAAATTAATGAATAGTAATTTACATGCGATTAATATTTACTGCCAACGTGTAATGAGAAAGTCACACGAACGTTGATTTCTTGCGATCACGGGAAAACGCAGTTCTCACCTACTACATTTCTACATAAAAAAGGTAGGTATTTTTTAATCAATGTTGTATTGTATATGAATTGCCACACTTCCACTACATAAACCTTTCACTTGCGTCCGTGTACAATTTTAGCTATCGGCCTACTGCCAGCCATTTTGCCGATATTGCTTAATATCTATACAATATTTTTTCCATTTCAAACTCCATCCATACTGTTTGTTTTGGTTATATATTTCATTTTGCCAACATGTTAACAAGCACTGCTATACAAAAAAAATCATTGTATCTATATTTTGTGCATTTTAATTATCTGTCATGTGTCATCAACATAAGTAGTTATCTGTTTTAAAACTCGGACGCATTTAATGAACTCGCACAAAAAATCTTCGTTTTTAAGTTAGAAATTCTCGAACGAAGATTTAAAATTAAATTTTAGGCTAATTTTATAGAGAAATCTTTGGAAAACACTGTCACTATTATAAAAGTCTTAAAGACCGTTGGTTATGTTATCAACGAATAATAAAATTCAGTTACTAGCAATTGCTGGTAAAATTGCAAAATGTGTCTACGGCGGTCGACCATAGAAAACGCATAAATGAGTCTACTTCAGTGAAAGGGTTGGAAATGTTGGATTTGCCACTGTTTGTGATAGTAAACATGTTCACTTCGTTCTGAGTTACTTTTATTCTTTTCCAGCTACGAGTACTACAGCTACTACAGAACTTGCACGGGTGCTGCTACTGCGTTTTACCTACTAAATTTCTACATCGAAAAGGTTAGTATTGTTGTATGTTATTGCTATTTACTATGTTATTGCTATTACTGCTATTGCTATTTTAATTATATGTGTAATCACAAAAATCTGAATCAGCTATGTCATCAACATAAGTAATTGTTTTCTAACTCGATGGCATTTTCAAAACTTACACAAAAATGGTTGTTTTTAACCACTTCGGGTACAATTGCATAATCCAGTTTCGCGTTCAAGTACAATTAAATCATGATGCTCTACAGATTATGACATGGGTCAACAAAAGTCATTTTAACCGTAGAAGCACTCACATTTTTACATAGAACACCTATACTTTTCGAAAGCAAAGAAAATTCTGTATCTAATCGTATTATCTTTATTTCAAAAATTAAAAATAATAAATATTGAAAGTAGCATGAAATAGCGGTTTTATTAAAATCCGTGTTCTACGAACATTTTTGGCTAATAAGGGTAGCATAAAAATGTATAAAACTATATATAATAACAAACAATTAAAACATACTGTGTATACAATGCAATCTACAGTCTCTTCCATAGCTGTTAACTTATCTTTGTCACCACTCTACTGGAAGTCTGCCATTTCTATCGCTGAATTGAAGCCTATACGCATCAACTACTAACTACTACGCGTTGTTACTAACTGATCGAGATGTTGAACTTTGAACCCAAATTACTCTAAATTTTTTCATTTGACCATAGCCCTTTGACCAGTCCGATGTTTGCAAACATGTCTGAAGATCATGCTTAGCTTTGTAGATAGAGTGTAACTGTAAGCAGGCTCTAAATATAGATGGATGAGTAATGCAACTACGCAAAGCCTAAAACTGGCTAATGAACTTGAGAAGAATAATATACTTGAAGCCGCTATAGCGGTGCATGCACCCGAAGTGGTTAAGTTGGAAATTCTAAAAGAAAGAATTAAAATTAAATTTTAGGCTAATTTTATAGAGAAATCTTTGGACAACACTGTCACTCCATACAAGTTTTAAAATCGTTGGTTATGTTATCAACGAATAATAAAATTCAGTTACTAGCAATTGCTGGGAAAGTCGCAAAAATGTGTATATGGCGGTCGACCATAGAAAACGCATGAGGGAGTCTACTTCAGTGAAAGGGTTGAAAACGTTGGATTTGCCACTGTTTGTGATAATAAACATGTTCATTTCTTTCCGCAGCTGAGTTACTTTTACTTTTTTTTCCAGCTACGAGAACTACAGAAACTACAGAACTTGCACGGGCACTCCAAGCCTGGCGATAGGCAGCGGTGAGAAGAAAGCGAGCAGCGTATATTACAAAAAGCACACCATCTCATTCAATGTTAAAAATGCTCGAAGCAGTACAATGCCTTCCAAAAAGCCTATTGCCCAAACGCAAAAACAGATTGATTCCCGTAGAGAGAGATCGAATTTGCGAAGTAGCAGCAAGACGAGCAGAAACTGCAGAGCAAACGCAGCTACGCCTTCAACGAAACGGAACTGCTGCTGCAGCTGCTAGAAGAGCAGAAACCGAGAGCAGGCCAGAATAGATGCTGCAGCCGCTAGAAGTGCAGAGACTACTAGACCGACCTCAGCAGTAACTCAAACGGCTCAGAGCAGCCGCTACATCGGCCAGACGTGCAGGAACCTCCGAGCGGATGCAGCGGCGACAAGAACATGATGCACTAGCTACAAAAGCTGATCACCAAGCTGAATTTTCGGAGCCGATGAAACGGCGACAACAGCGAGATGCACTAACTACAGCAGCTGCTACCAGGCGCCGTGTATGGACAGAAAACTTCGCGCTTGACTACAGTCATGCAACACAGTATAGGGTTGAATTTTTTTATTGGACGAATGTCCAAAAATGCTCCGGATGTAACGCCTTACGTTGAAAAGGCGAGAGGCCATAAATGTAGTTTATATAGTAGATTTTATTGATAATAAATTTTATCAACAACCGCATTACTGCTGCACAGTTTGTATATTATACCATGTCAAAACACAGGCTATAGACGAAGAACTGGTGAGTCATGATTAGTGTTTCAAGCATGCAGAAGTCTCAATTCAATAAAAGCTGGCGATAGCTAAGCAGTGCAACAGCAAAATATTTTCTAGAATTTCTTAAAATATGTAAAACTGTTCCATACTGCCAGTTTGAACAGCGTCAGCTTGCCTAGCAATGTCAATTTCATTATCAGTTCTGTGTACAAAATTAGGACAATGCCGATTTGAGTAGTTCGAGACTGATGCATTGTAGACTAGCTGTAAAACACATTGCATATCTTCAATGGGCTCTCCAACATTATTGACATGTACAACTGCATATGTGTATGCAGTCAGATCAGCACAAAAATTTCAGTAGATTGCAAATTTGGAGTTGTTTTACGGTATGAAAGACAACACTCAATAAAACTATTGCTTTACGTAAATCTGTTCACGAACACGGGTAATGCAGCTAGTTGATTATAAAAGGGAGAAAAGTCGTTGATGCAAACGAATAATACTGCAGTTACGGTACAGCTCGCAAATTAAAAGAGTTACGTCAAGCTTCACCTTTTGGCATGGCCAAAGGGGGAGTTTGGAAAGATCTTGGAACAAATTAGGCAATTAACATGTCCTTTACTGTTCCTATAACATAAACATTTCTAAAACATATTATTTCGCAAATGTCGCAAACAAATGTCGCAAAATCAAAAATATGTGCGAAGAGCTTTTATACAACATTTTTAAATATATTAAATATCCTTTTCTATTTGTTTGATATGAGCCAATAACCAATACAGTTATTTATCTACATCGTATCTTGTGCTGACCTGGCCCACCTGTCCAATTTTAAAAGTCAATGTGGCCCCCGGGGAGAAAAGTGCGCCCATCAGTGCCCTAGACTCCAACTGCTGTCCCAGCTGATCCTATTTTTGAGGTAGAGACAACCCATTCCTGCTGGTAAAATATATCTATATTATTGTGTATTTCATAATATTTATTATGATACGAGTAATTTTACAGAAAAAAATGCTTTCAAGAGGATTTGAACTCACAACTTTCAGATTGGCTGCCCAGTGCACTATTACCTGCACTAACTCACTGCCTTAGCATAACTAGTCATTAATAGAATTAGCAGTGATGAGCCCATATGACAGCCACTAGTTACATTGCTATCAGGGTGCAGTCTTCGAGTACCAACCAGCCTGGTGGTAAAAGTTTGTTAGTAAAATGAGTTGCCTTCCGCCACAGGTTTTAAAATGATTTACATAGTTGTGCCCACTGTAGAAGTCATATTAAACAACCAACCCTTGGGCAGTTTGTTAAAGTAAAAATTGCCTTTTTCATTGAGTTGAAACTTAAAAAGCCTCAGCTGCTATGATAGAAATGGTCTGTATAAGACTACTTTTATTAGACTAAAGAATGGGAGGTTAACAAAAGTCCAGAATGGAACATGATGATGGTTGTTTACAGACATATGGTATGTGAGAACTTACATCATCATGCGTCTTCAGTTTGTCAAGTGAAAGGGATGACAACTCTAGACTTTTCATGAGAAATGCCTAAACTTCCTTTGTTCTCGAGATTTTGGGTTGCCAGCTAGTTTTCCAAACACCATTGTCAAAGTTGGTTAGCAACGGTTACCATATGGAGCAGGTTGCGCTGCCTGTAAGAACAGAATTTCGGAACTATTATTATTACAAACAATTATCTATTATTATCAATTATTATCTAAACAATTGTGTAAAATTAACTTCATTAAACAATCAACAAAAGGTTTTTTTATCATGTCTATACAGCAGTCGCTCCTATAATCTATATCTCCTATAACCTAAATTCCAGATAACGTAAAAAAATTTATGGGAAGTTTTTGCTTCCTGCAACGTAAAAAAATTCATATAATGTAGAGTGTCAAGTCGAGTGAGTTTTTAAAATCGATTAGAATGTTAGTTTATGTCGTCGCACTTGCGGAGGAAAAACAACGTGCTTGTAGCGTTATATCTATAACATACAGTCAAACATGGATAACTCGAACTTCACGGGACCGAGCGAAAGTGTTCGAATTATCAGAGCGTTCAAGTTATCAGAGCCCTGTCACAAGTCCATGTATTTACTTATTTATTAGTAGATACATGTACATATACAAACTATAATATAAATCAATAGCACAAGTGACTTGTTTCAAATTAAATGCTTCTAATGTAAAGTTTAAAACGTTTTTTTACCAAAAAGTATAGAGATTTTTCTATCACTTGAAATTAGTTTGTTGTTTGAGGTGCTGTTATGCCAGGACCTTTTTTTAGATTGACATTGGCAAGACTTGACTGTTCTTGAAATGCTCAGAAGAAAAGACATCTTTTTCTTTTGAGTGTTTTTTCTTGAAGTTTATGCAAATATTACCTCACTTTTAACTATGATTTCAACAGAACACTGTTTTCTCATAAAAACCTCAATAAATAATATTCACAAACAAACAAACTTTACCTTGCTTCTGAAGGGCGATCGTTAAGTGGATGTTTGGTATAAATCAAATTTCACCAAACCTTTAGAAAAGTCGTTGACAAAAATATTTTGCCGATGTTGGTAATAACGACGCTTATGAATTACGAAAATTTGAAGTTTACCTCTATGGCTTGGAATAAAGTGATTTTCTAAAGCGATAACAACTGTTTTGATAGTTGTCGGGCAAAAAACAGTTTGAGTTAACAGTGTTGAGTTCGAGTTATCTATAGCAATTTATCATTACGTGGGAACGGACCAAAGAAACCGTTGGAATTAACCATGTGTTCGAGCTATCCGTGAGCGAGTTATCCATAGTTGACTGTATATAACTTTTGCAACATTCTGGTTTGTTGTAATAAATCGGCAAATGTGTCGAGAAAACAGAGAATAGGATAACTGTGCTATTGTTCATAACTACTTAAAAGCGATCGATTGGCGCAGGTGTTACAGCCTCAGTCTACTAATATGAATATCACTATCACAAGTTGATATATTGTCAAAAGTTATATTTTAATCCTAACCTTGACCCCTGCATACAGATAGATGACAAACAAGTAGAAGAAGTTTTGTATTACTTTCGATGAACAAAATTTGTTATTAGTTTTACTTTGCAGAATAGACTTTGCTGCTTTGAAAAAATGAGCAAATTGTTGTGAATGAATGTTGAAAATGTGCAGTTTCCATCAACTTGTTGTAAAATTACCACAATAATGGTATATAAAACCAGTGGGATTGATCATAAAAAAGACAAAAATTGTTGATACAAACCGATAATACTGCAGTTACGGTACAGCCCCCAAATTGAAAGAGTTACGTCTAGCTTCACCTTTTGGCATGGCCAAAGGGGTGAGTTTGGAGAGATCTTGGAACGAATTAGGCAATTAACATGTACTTTACTGTTCCTGTAACATAAACGTTTCTAAAACAGATTATTCACATTGTAGGAGCACCTACTGTACTTTTTAAAGATTTGAAAATAAGTGAATGTTCGGCAATGAGCAGGTTGAGTGTAGAGCGAGTGATAGAAACATGGTATAACTTACTCTAACTAGAAAGGAGAAAGAATAGACCATAAACTAAATACACCTGCAAATTTTAAAGTTCTACCGCCAACTCATAACACCAGTGGACTCCATCTTGTTAATATTGGTTATTTCAATGCAATATTTAATTTTTGCTATGCAAATGAATAGTTCGGCTTAAAAAACTTTTTCAACGTCTTTAAAATAGTGCTGTAATTATAAGAGTTGATAATAGAAACTGGCAGCACTAAATAAATAGAGAATTGAATAGACCAAATGTGCACATCCAAAATATGAAAGATGAACCACAATAAGCTGATGACATACAACGAATAAGGATATCTGGGTCATTATATGGTTAGAATGATGATTAATTATGGAGTTATCTAACCTTATTTATATCAGGTTCTAACCTAATGAAATATACACAGACTTAATATTCACACAATGGTACAATCATTAGATTTAAATCACTTAAAACAATCCACAACTTACCAATAGCTGGTCAGTTAGTAAGCAGCAAAGACCCAGGCTTGACAATCAAAGGCTCTTAGAAAAGTAGAGCTGGAGTGAAGACGTGTACAGTGTAGATGGTACTAGAGAGGAATAGAACAGGAGTGGAGACACGTACAGTGTAGATGGTACTAGAGAGGAATAGAACAGGAGTGGAGACACGTACAGTGTAGATGGTACTAGAGAGGAATAGAAGACAAGATACAGCTCAACAGGAAGAACATCTATAGAGATGAAAGCTGTACCAGTGCTTGAACTGACAACAGGATCATATAACTAAGAGAGGATTGAATATTAACTATGGAGATATACAGCATTCTCTAATCACTATTTAGATTGTCATGATTGTATGTGATGAGATTGTAATATATATATATATATATATATATATATATATATATATATATATATATATATATATATATATATATATATATATGAATCTCAAAAGTTTGTCATCTATTCGGATGTCTGCCTGTCCAGCTATAGCTATTAAAACTTGGGATGAAGAATCCGTATCGCAGATGATTTGATATCGTAACCTCTCATTTCCCAGATGATATGCTAAACGATTGAGTTACATAGCAGAATCAAGGAAAACAACAGAGCACAAGAAATAATGGAAAACTAATAATACTAATATCACAGGTTGCAAGCGGCATTAAGATGATTTGAGAGGAAGGACAACTAAAAGTTACCCGTAAGATAAAGCGTGCCAAGCGCTATAAATCTGTGAGATCTGATGATTCACTGTATTTAAGCTCTAAAGAGCTGAGAGAATAGACAGCTTGCACTGATGGAAATCCTCTCCTCTTATGGCATCGCGAATATTCAGCTGCAATGAACATTTCGTGTATGATATTAGCAAATAGAAGTTTTGCTTAACCTTTTAAATAAGTAAAGTAGAATCATAAATTGAATGTTAACATGATGCTTAGAACCAGATATAAAAAAACCTTATCTTCAAAATAATAAAACAACCAGAAACAAGCATCATAAAAATAAAAAGTGATTACATTTATATATAAAATTCGGTAATTATCCTGCAAAATGATTATACGGTGTGTCATATTTATTTGTCCAATGACCAACTGCGCATGAAATTCACATTGAATTTTATAATTTGCCAAACATGCGTAAGCATTTGGCCAACAATTCACGAAACATGTACCCTTAAAACCTCTAACCAATTGCTAAAGTTACTTAAAAAAAACTTTGAATAAAATTAATGGTTTTATAGGTAAACTAGCACCAGAATAAATTTTGAAAGCAAACGAAAGATATAGGTTTTGCACAAAAATTCAACGCAATGCAAATTTTGTACGACTCCTGAAAAAATATTGATACACAGCAAATATAATTAATAGTTAAACAAAACATGCATAAGCATTTGGCTAACAATTCACAAAGCATGTCCCCAGTAAACCTCTAACCAATTGTAAATAAACCACGATAAATTTCAACAGCGTATACCCAAGAAGAAAAGGTTAGCAAGTCTATGAGAATAGACCGACTTACTCTGTTATCCGTTACTCTTTCCAAATCACGATTGACATTCAATAGTATTAATGCAAACTAGCTTATTTCTTTACAAAATTTAACATGTATTAATTTGTGAGCTTCATAGCGAATTCCAAGAAAGAGAGCAGCGGTTTTTGTAAGCAGATGACCGGCCAACGGATGCCCACGGGTTTGAGAAAGGTACCTAGTTTTAGTTAGACTATAGTTTCTTTGCGGTCTTTTTTATTTTTTTGTTGTACACCGCTTTTTAGTTAGTTTACTTGCCGTGGTACCTTGTGGAAAACATATTGTAAAATATGACTATTAATTACCACAATAAAGATTGCTCATATACCTCCTAGTAACGGATTGCTCAAACAGTCGTTTTGCGGTCGCTTACACAACGCAAGAATACAGCTCGCCCTAAAACGTAATCCTGGTTTCCTAAAACACAAATTATGATCAGACGTCTAATAGGATTAGTTTTTGTTGACGTTTCGTGAGACTAACCGGTATCTCAACAATGAACTTCCTGCACATGCGCGGCAATTTCGTTTAATGGATTGTCGTAAACGGTGTCGAACGCTGTAGTACTTCCGCCTTGTTGCCTGGAAACGCTTGTCCGAAGCATTATTGTTGTAGAAACGTTTGCGGAACGTTATAATTCCTTCGGATTGAAAGCTCTAGCAGTAAGTATAAGCCTTCACCGATGTGTTCAGAACATTTCAACCAATTTACGGTTATAGAATGCAATAAGCTGTACAGGTGTTGACCTTAAATAAGTTTTAGCGCTATGTAATAGATGTGGTCATCCACGTGTAATCACCTGATTCGTCTCCGATGTTTGTGGTGGATCTCTAGTAGGGCGATTGACTTTTTTTCTATGATTGATTCCTTCACTTTTCAGAATTTTCAATTGGTTTTTGTTAGGATTTTAGTTATTCTTTACTTTGTTGACTTGGGTGTCTTGTTGTTTGTACATATTGTATGTTTATTTTGTGGTCTGACTTCCCTCGCCGATTGTATCACGTTATGGAAATATTTCCATACCAAAATATTACCGAAAATTATTAAAATTTGGCCAAGTACATATATTGCTTTTGTTTGCTAACTATGTTGAAAGCCTTGCTTGCTCACAAGCCTGTATTTTATTATAAAAAAAACTAAACGCTTTGCAGCAGCCTTGTTATTTAATGTGATAAGATAAGCCGACAACAAACTATTTCAAACTGGGGAACAAAACTTGGCTTTACTGACAAACTACTCATCCTGTGTTAGGCGTGTATTCAAGTACTATCTAGAAAATTGTGAAAAAGAAATTTTGAATTTGTTCATCAACATCATTCTAGAGACATGAGTGCAGTTTTTTTATAGAACATTCTAGATGGCACAAGTTTTTTTTAAAAAGTTGGTACTTTTTGTGCAATTAATTTCATCATGTCATGTCAAGATCTGCCAATCACCACTTTGGTAAACCAATCACCAACCTTTTAATTGTAGGCTGATTAGTCATGACAAGCTCAGTTTGTACTACTAGGAGTTATCCTAGTTTTACTCTTAATCATTATGAATTTGAGCATTTCTGAGGTTATAATGTGCCTTTTTAATGTATTACAAGTAGCAAATACCACTAAAGATTCATCTCACATTCAGATGTTATTTTGTTCACAGGATTTCTATTGGAAATTTATAAATCTTTGTTCCACCATAGAAGTTACCTTTTATGGTCACGGACACAAGATCGCCTCGCTAGTCTCCAAAACGGTGTTTTTAGCTATAAAATATCCAGGGTTATTACCAAAAATGAAATATTTTTGTTATAAGTACAAATAGTATGAAAACGCTATCAGTTAATCATTACGAAACTGGTAGGAACTGTTTCAACTTCTGCTCCTTTCTGCGGAAAATGGGATGGTTTTCTATAACGATAAGGAAGAGTTTTCTAATACATTTCTGAGAAATGGCATTGATGTGCACTAGTTTTCTTGTTAGGCCCAAAACTTATTTGTGTTAATAGCTTTTTTATAATGTAACACTTAAAATTTAATTCTAAGGATTAAAAATTTGCATCTTTTGAGCTTTTAAATTATCTTGTATTGTTGTTATTTCTTTGAAGCAATGGCTTCCACAGCAGAAGACATCGAATGCGAGTTTTGCGGTCTAAAAATAATAAAATAGTTGATCCGAAGAAGCTGCCATGTGGGCACATAAACTGCATGCCTTGCCTTACATCACAATACAAAGAGAATGAGATTTTCTGGTGTGATTTGCAAAGTTGCGGGTAAGTAATATTCAACAATACCGTCATGTTAACATTAAAAATATTTAACATGTGAGAGTAAACTGGAAAAAATGTACATTCTTCTATAATTGATCATGTAAATGCTTTAAATGGTTAATGTTGTTGAATTTTTCTTCCAATTATTTCACCCTTCAAGGACCATGACTGGTAAGACAGGTTCCCAGTTACTTCAAATGTTTTAGTAAGTTAGCATTTGCTTGATTTGAATAGACCCAAAAAGCTGACAATACATACAAACGCGATGTGTTGAATATTGATAAAGCGCAAGCTGAAAATAGCTATCATGCCTTTCATTTGTACATATTTTTATTGAACGAATGAGAAAGGATTTACAAAAATTCGATCGGTCGATATTAGTTTGTTTTTTCATAATTCTTATAGACAGACTACAACTTCCATTGTAACTTTAATCTGAAGTTAACTTATTGGAGATTCATTTTTACTTTTGTTTGGCAGTTATTTTAATTATGCCAACTTTCAGTCAATTTCAATATTATGTACACACAAGTTATGAGATGACTAAAATGTTGGTCAACATGGAGCTTGAGTATCTGACATTCTGATTATCAGGCTGACACTCTAACCAACTGAGCTAATCAGCTGCCTACCAGATCCTAAATAATTGTACCAATCAGGGAATAAATATTGCTTTTTGACAGTAATAGCCAACAGATGGGCGAAAGATTGTTAATAATATTATAGATAATTGAGATTATTTCATTAACAAATTGATCTAAATTGATAAGAAATTAGCTCCCCATTATAGTTCTATTATGATAGCATATCTATTTGAGCAAGTGCTTAATAAACTTATAGGATAACATAATGTATTGTTGTAACAGTAGTTATAATGTTATTTTATTACATTATTTTTGGAAAGTATTTTTTTGCCATATCTGATTTTTAGCAAAGTGTATAAAATGTCCCCTGAAATGCTATTAGATTTTGATGAAGCACAATTCTGTGACACTTGCGTCAAGAAGGGTCAAAACAAGCGTCAGGCTGTTTCATACTGCACAGATTGCTCCAGAAAGTTTTATATGAAGCACCTTGAGGTATGTAAGAGATACACACATAGCAAATTAAGGTCTCTGCCATTACAGTTCTTAGCTTTACAATAATAAAACAAAATTTGTAAAATTGGCTTGTAAAGTTATATAATAAAATATTATTGTTGAAGGCAATGCAAACATGATTTGCAGAAAATGTTGAATACATTATAGCCCTGTTATCGTTGGTGCTGAAATCTTCACGAATAGAAGGATTTATGAAGACAATCAGAGCTCTAATGACAAGTACTTTTGAATAGCTTGACTCAATTCCAACAGACTAAATATTAAGTTCAAAAGATTTTATGCTCCACCTTACTAAGTGAAAATAGCTGAGTCCACAAACCACCAACCAGGTGCAGGAATGGTTTAATCAACCCTTTGCCAGAATCGGTGGGTTAATTGATTTCAACGAACTTGACGTTGTTTTGCGTTCACTACTTTGGTCAACTCATAAAATAATTTGTTTTGTACTTGAATTAACTAATCGAATGGGACCAGTAAAATTTTCTACAAATTGATACTAATAATAACTAGATAACGTAGACTATACATGACTTTTTGGGATGCAGTTGGTTTTGCCATATATTTGAACATGTTATTTCTAAAGATGGCGGTGTGTCTATTTTATTTAATAGGTAGTTTCCGGCGTGCGTGTAGCAGCTGAAAACTTAGCCGATACAAAGGCCGTGATGAAATAAGCTAACTCGATGACCTAATTACCGTAGACCAGTAGAATTGGTAGACGGTACTCAAACTTCTACAGTATTTAGAGAAAGTTAATATGACAAGTTTTCATTTTCCCTTATTGGAGGCGTTTGAAACATTCATAATAATGTATCTGTAGCTGGATTTAAAATTTTATTCCACCCAACATGAGTAAATACAAAATATAATATATGCCAATAGAGCCGCGTAGGACTAGACTTTTGTTGCAATAGCTGATGTAAATACGAGATACAGTGAAACTCGGATAAATCGCCCTCGGATATATCAAATACATGGCTAGCTCGAATGGATTTGCTTGGTCCGTTCCCACACAATGATAAATGGCTTTAGATAACTTGACCGAAACTCCGTTAACTCGAACAGTTTTTTTCCAAACTGCTACCGAGACGGTTGTTACTATCGCTTTAGAATATCACTTTATTCCAAGCCATATAGAGATAAACATCGACTTTTAGTAGTTCTTAGGCCTCATTATTATCAACGTCGGCAAATATTTTCATTAACGACTTTTCTAAAGGTTTGCAAAAATCAAATTTTACAAACATCCTCTTAGCGATAAGCCCTCGAAAGCAAAAAAAGTGAAGTAAAATTTGGATAACTTTAAAGTAATATTGGCAAAATTGATAATGGGTTTTTAATAGTAAAGCAGTTTTGTAATAACTGACTTACTGCAAAATTGATCTTGGTTAAAACGCTTGGTAGAAAAATACGTATGTATTTTTTCTGAGCGTTTTAACCGCGATCAAGTTTTGCCAATTTTAATCTGAGAACGTCCTGGCAGTCACATCACCTAAAGCAACACACAAATCTCAAGTGATAGAAAAATATCTATACTTTCTAATTAAAAATATTTAGAACTTCACACGAGAGACCCTTCAACTTGCAGCAAGAAATTTATGCTTTTGATTGATATATAGTTTGTATATGTACATGTATCTACTGATAAATACGTGCATTTATGACTGTCCTGATAACTTGAACGCTCTTATAACGCGAACACTTTTGATCGGTCCCTTGAAGTTTGAGTTATCTGTATTTCACTGTATATAAACAGGTTGTATCAGGCGTTTTATCATTTTGGACAAGCCTGGGCATGCTTTTTGGTCTGAGCATGTTTACCGCTATCAAGTTTTTTCGATATTAAGATTCAAATATCTTGACAATGAGATCGCCTAACACAACAAACAACAAACATATCAACTGATAGACAAAAAAATACTTTCTTTTAAAATCAACTCAAATTGGACACAACCACATCTTTAGACACAAGCATAATATGCAGTCAGTATATTAGAGGTGATAATACTGTGTTTTGTAATTTTATGTACCTGCAGTTGCAATACAAATTGTGCACCAGTTTTCCTCAATACGCGCTATCTTATTTATATATGCGTATAAATAAGCATCAGATATATTTATATCTGATGCTTATTTACATGTATATGCCATATTATAGTTTATAAACATAGCATATGAACGTTAATCTGTTACAATTGTGAGCAGTAGCAATAGACATCATAATGAATTATCTGAGTCACAACAGTTTCTCTTCTCTACCTCGAGTACCCAGACATCTAAAAGTATCCTTAAATATTGCTAGATGTTAATTTATTATAAGAAATACCTGTAACCCATCTCTTGAATCTTTTCATTTGCTTCACCAAATACAACAATAGGAATTCTATGGCAACCACACACTCCTTTTTTCTAGCAACTTGATGGGTTAATTGATGACCAGCACACCAGTGTCCATGGCCTGGTATCCTGTCATAACAGGCTTGGTTATATTTCAGCAACATGATGGTGTACTTGAAGACCATCATACAATTCCCATTGCTCAGTATTTATTAAAGGAAAACCCCCATCTGCCAGATATATGTCCAAAGCATGAGAATCAACCACTAGTGATGGGATGTAAGGTCTGCCATACTATCAGCTGTATGAAATGTGTAGCAGAGTCAACCAGATGTGATAATGGTAAGCTTATTGAGTTAACACTGTAACCCGTCAGTTAACTCATCAGGTTGGGGGGGGTGTGTTGCTGCTGCTGATGCTATTAGTGAACACTAGTATTATTCTGACGTAATCAGCAAACCAACTGCCAAACTTGAATTTCGACAGAAATTTTTGATATTATCGTTTGGCGAAAAGAATTTTGTCTAGAGAGGGCAAAAAATTCATCGAGGTCTACATCATAGGGCAAAATATCATAGAGTAGTGTCATCGTAACCATAAGGCACACTGCAGTAGGCAAATTCGTAGTGGGTCTGCTGTAGCTGATACTAGTTGAGAATACCTGTATATTGGCACATGGCAGAAGTGTTTCATATTCATATCTGATCCTTTGTCATGATTGGCAGGCTGATCATCGGTTAGTATATTTTATAAAGCAGCACAAATTGCTCTGAATAAAAAATGTTAAACTTTGAACTAAAACTTGGCTGTTTCAAAATAAAACTGTGTTATCCTGACAACACTTCAGTAACTAATGAAATTATTGAAATCAGTTATTAAAATGTTCACTTTATATTGCAAGTGTCTCGATGAAAATTGACTAAAATAAATGTCAAGACAAATATCACATACTTGTCTGACAACTTAGTAGAATTTTACCGTTACTCCTATTTGTTCTTCAGTCTGTTTCATTTTTTCTCCCCGTTTAAATGGTTTAATGTACCCACTTTTTGCAGTTATAACACTGTCAAGGAAGATCATTTGATTTAGGATCTTAATTGGTCTTTTAACATTTATTAGGCCTATTTGGTCAAGCGGTTAGATGTGTTGACCTTCCTGAACTATTTCAAGTTTCTGGATTAGCACAAGAAAACACCATATTTATACCTTCTTTAGCTGGACTTGTTTCAACACATATAGTCAGCAGGTAGACATTAAAGTTTTGTGTAGATGATGCTATGCAAACATCTGCTGTCTGTCTAATATCATGAGGTTTGCATCAAATTCGTGCTTTCTGTTTGATATACTTCTTACTAACAGCTAAGATAATATTACACAGGTGTACCACATGACTTCCAGTTACTGGAAGATCTGGCTGCCTCCCTCCTGAGTACTATGATAACAGCGGAGAGTACAAAGAAGGATGAGGAATATGAAAAACTTTTCAAGGAAGTATCCAAAGTTCAGTCAGACTATTATGCTAAAACAGAAAGCATGCTTCAGCTTATTCGTAAAATGAGAGAGAGTCAGGTTTGTAAATATTATCCTCGCTACAAGGTTTCATGCTGGTAAAATCAGTACCTGAAATCTATCAGTTACTCTATTAAGGTAACTAATATGGACTCTATTGACTGTATATTTTAGAGATTTGCTAATAATTACGTTAAGAAGCTGCAAAAGCAGCATATAGTAGGAGTAATTTATCTACTATTCACTGAAACAAACTGGTGTTTTATTAAACTATTAGTTGAATGAGTAGTTGCAGCAAGAGCGGACACACTGACTTCTGCTGACAGCAAGACATCGAAGGAATCTAGTAACTTTTTATTATAAAGTGATAATCACTCCTTACAACATTTCTAATTGAGATTCACGGCACATTTTTCCATTTAATTGCTTTTTGTATCAGTCAAGAGCAGCCTAGCATATTTTGCACTGCACAGCTATTGGAAGATGTTATGTTTTTTATTCTAGCACATCTTGTATTACTATTCAGGTTTAACCAAGTAGTTGCTGTGATACCGAAGCAATTATGTTAGTATGAGAAGGAGGCTACAACTCCTGATTATTAGCTCTTCTATTATTTATATTTACTATTTCCTGTTACAGCTAAATGCTGTTAAACTTAATTATGACACACTTGAGAGACAGGTGCTGGAAAACCGACAGGAGTCACAGACTAAAATTGCTGACTTTGTTGAAGATGTCCTGCTCAAGCAGTAGAATAACCTGAGAACCCTCAAGAGTTGCTTGAAACTAGGACCAAGAGCCATCCCCCAGTAAGTTATTAAGTGGTGTTGTTATTCAGGGCTTCAGTATCGTGCATGAGTTTTTGTACTGGCTGCCTGTAAGTGTTTGTGAATAGGTTGGTATACACTTGTGTACCAGTGCTTGTGTTGTAATTTATTTGAGACTGTTGTATTTATATACATGTATTATTGAGCATGTATGGTTAGCTGTGTTTGTACATGTACTTACCATCATTTCTGTACTTGTCTGTTTTGTGCAGTGTCTCCGTGTCTATGTGTCAGCATATCTGCTGCATATAATCCACTTCATAAGACCACTAGACTGATGTCTCATAACCTACTAACCTCGTACTATCAACTGCCTGCTCCTTCCATTCCTTCAATGGATCTGAGTCTATGAACTTGCTATTACTAATGTACCATACATCGTGTGCTGTCTTAAAGCTCTCCTTACTTGCATGTTTCCATTTCTTAGTCTACACACTCAGCCTTTCCATCCCTGTTTTACCTACCATCAGTTTAGTTTCCAGGCACCACTTATCAAGGCTTATATGATTTAGTTAATTTACCAAATTTATATGATAACTAAATTTACCAATCTACACATGAGATCTATTTGTCTTTCTTTCATTGATTCTATTAGAATAATTCTATGTTTAAGCGTCAATTGTGAGAGGATTCAAGGAGTTGAAGGCCCAGCTTAACAAAATTACTCAAGAGCATTTGCCAAAGCTCAAACTCACAGACCAGCTACAGTTAAAGCAGATAGGTATGAATAATTGAAGATGGATGTATACATTATCTATAATGATTGCGAGGTGATCACACTGTGCTGAATGTACTGTAATACTCACTGTACTGTTTGTTTTGCACATTTTAGTATTTTGAATAAAATTTATACTTTTTTAATTTTTGTGAAGCTTGGATTTAAAATCTGAACATATGTTGACTATAAAAGAAAAACCTTCTTAGCTCTCACATAAAATGACATGTTTTGTCGCTACTGGCAAGGAAGTCTTGATTTTGAAACACGTGCCCCGGAGGGTTTCTGGGGCAAAATATAAATTTGCCCTGGTAAAGTTCTAAATTCTATAAAACTACAACTTTTATTGTCCGTTTAATGATTTACACTGCTACTAAGAAGAACTGTTACGTTCATAGCCTCATAGTTGCTGTATATGACGGTTCACCCCCTGTTTATTTCTGATGTTTGAAATTTCTCCAGCCTTCTGTCATATTGATAGTTAGGACGCGCATATATTTATACATATATATATATATATATATATATATATATATATATATATATATATATATATATATATATATATATATATATATATATATATATATACATATGTATATATATATATATAATATATATGTATACAGTCAAACATAGATAACTCGAACTTCAAGGGACCGAGCAAAAGTGTTCGAATTATCAGAGCGTTCAAGTTATCAGAGCACTGTCACAAGTCCATATGTTTACTTATTTATTAGTAGATACATGTACATATACAAACTATAATATAAATCAAAAGCACAAATGGCTTGTTTCAAATTAAATGCTTCTAATGTAAAGTTTAAAACGTTTTCATGAAAAAGTATAGAGATTTTTCTATCCCTTGAGATTGGTTTGTTGTTTGAGGTGATGTTATTGCCAGGACGTTTTTCAGATTGACATTGGCAAAACTTGATCGTTGTTGAAATGCTCAAAAGAAAAGACATTTTTTTATTTTGGGGTTTTACCCACGATCAATTTTGCCGTTTTTTCTTGAAGTTTATGCAGATTACCTTACTTTACCTGGGATTCGTTAAGAGCAACACTCCGAGGCAGTTCAATTAGAAGTTTTACGAGGTTTTACGGTACATTCTATATCACTCACGCTTTTTTAATAGATACTTATTGAATGTACACACGTATTCTGTGTTTAGGTCAAACGATGAATAGTTTTTTTGTAGCTCAGACAACGTATACGTTTAATTACAAGAATTTTTAAGACGATTTAAACATTCAACATTCCGACGTTGATTCAACACGGAATCAACGTCGGAAAACTATTTATCACGGGCTAGCTGGGTTACGCCACGCACTCAAAGATTTTTGCCATGCACATACAAAACAAAAACAACATGCGATTTTTGTTTTGTATGTGCGTGGCGAAAATCCTTGCACGCGTGCCCCGGCTAGCCCGTGCTATTCATCGTATCGCAGTATAAATCAAATTTCACCAAACTTTTAGAAAAGTCGTTGACAAAAATATTTTGCCGATGGTGGTAATATTGACGCTTATGAATTACGAAAAGATGAAGTTTACCTCTATGGCTTTGAATAATGTGATTTTCTAAAGCGATAACAACCGTTTCGGTAGCCGTTGGGCAAAAAAACAGTTCGACTTAACAGTGTTGAGTTCGAGTTATCTATAGCAATTTATCATTACGTGGGAACAGGCCAAAGGAAATGTTCGAATTAACCATGTGTTCGAGTTATCCGTGGACGAGTTATCCACGTTTGACTGTATATGTATAATATATATATATGTATATATATATATACTCATGCAACAGACAGTACTGTTTCGGCTATTGAAGCCTCATCAGTACAGCTCAGAGCTTAGGCAAAGGACACAAATCTCATTACCAATGAGAGTTGACTTCCTGTCACTCACGAAACAACTAGGTTGCCTCACAGACTTTAAGGAAGTCAATGTTGTGTCACCAGAGTGCTCAAATCACAAAGGTGATGAGCTTTGCACAAAGGCTAATAGTGCCGCACTTCTCACAGAGCACTCAACCAAACCAAAGGGATGGAGCATATACTGTATATATAAAATTGTTTCCTCACCCCGGATACCCCGCATGAGTGGTAAATTCTGCTCTAACTCGGGTCTCCTACCAGAGACCTGGGAGTTTGAGCACTCGCCTCAAGATCTTAGCTGTTCACAATAGCGCACTTTTTTGCAACTCACCTGAGTTGATTGTTGTTGGTATTTGGGCAAGCCACATTTTATGCGCCGGTGTTATTGCGCCCAGTGCCCCAATGACTACTGGGATTACAGCTGTTCTTACGTTCCAGCATTTTTCAATCTCTTCTCCAAGAGGGCGATATTTCTCTACCTTTCCTTTTTCTTTGCTAGCTATGTTGTAGTCATTGGGTACTGCTATACCTATTATAGTAGCCCTCTTGTTCTCTTTGTCTACCAACACTATATCTGGTTGGTTTGCTAGGACATGCTTGTCAGTTCGGATGTAGAAGTCCCAGAGGATCTTAGCGCGGTCATTTTAATTGACCTTACCAGGAGCTTTCCACCAGTTTTGTGGTTTATTAAGGCCATACTCATCACATAGACTTCTATACACAACACCTGGGACATGATTATGCCGCTCAGTGTATGCATTTCCTGCTAGCTGCTTCTCAGGTGCATCTTTACACAGCCTGCATCTAGGAACGTCTCTAGTGTGATAGATTTTCGTTTGGAGTGGCCTTGTTGGGAGCACTTGCTCCTGGGCTGCCATGATTAGCAACTCTGTATTGGCCGTTAGGTTTCCTTTGTTCGGCCACATATATGTCTGGTGAAGATCGACAACCGTAGATATTTGTTGGTGGTAAGCACCATAAAGAGGTTTCGTGTGCCAGTCAATTTCCTCATCATCAAGACGTAGGTCTGTTGTAAGAGCAGCCGATTGAAATTCAGCTAGCAACTTATCTGAGATGGTCATGGAGGCTGCATATGCTTTGATACTTTGCTCCTCCTCTTTCACTGTCTGCTGTACACTTTTTAGTCCCCTACCGCCATCTTTCCTATCAAGATACAATCTAGTAGTATCAGATGTTGGATGGAGTGCTCCATGCATGGTCAGCAGTTTACGAGTTGCTATATCTGGTTCTTTGATGGCTTCCTCAGTCCACTTTGATATGCCTGATGGATGTCTTATTACTGGCAGTGTGTAGGTGTTTATTGCCATGACTTGTTTCTTGGCATTGAGCTGGCTCCGTAAAACCTGCCGAAGGCGTTTCTTGTATTCGGTAATGGCTTTGTGACGTACCTCGGCTTTGTGGTTGATGTTGCTTTGCATAATCCCCAAGTACTTGTACCCTTCTTCTATATCTTCTCCAGCATATTGCTTAGAGGGTTTAGGCATATGCAGAAAAGCAGCGGTGATAAGGAGTCACCTTGATAGATGCCTCGCTTAATTTTTACACTCGCCAGCTTTTTTCCATTTGCCTCCAGTTCCGTCTTCCATTTGGTCATTGACATCTTGATGAATGCCACAAGAGCAGGGCATGAACATTGTACATACTGAGGCACTCAAGTATCCAACTATGGGGAATTGAGTCATAGGCCTTTTTGTAGTCAATCCAAGCCATGGCAAGATTGATTTGCCTTCTCCTGCTGTCTCGACAGACCGTCCGATCCACCAGTAACTGATGATTTGCTCGTCGGGTGTTGCGCCCAACTCCTTTCTGAGCACTGGTCATATAGTGACTCATGTGCTGTTCCAGTTTGTCTGCAACTATTCCTGAGAGCAGTTTCCAGGTGGTGGGCAAGCACGTTATTGGTCGATAGTTTTTGGGAATCGGCCCCTGCTTTGGATCTTTTATCAGAAGTACAGTTCGTCCTTTGGTCAGCCATTCTGGATGGTAACCTTGTTATATTAGGCATTCCATCTGCATAGCCATTCTAGTGTGAAGTGATGTCAATTTCTTTAACCAGAAGGCTTGAATCATGTCATGGCCAGGTGCTGCCCAGTTCTTCATATGCTGCACTCTGCACTTGATGTTCTCTTTGCTGATGGTGAGTCCTTGCTGAGCCACAGTGTGTTGATGGCTCTCTTTAAGCCTCTTCAGCCAATTTGCAGCGGTGTTATGAGTAGTCTCTTTCTCCCAGATGTCCTTTCAGAACTTTGAAGTGCTAGATCAGAGAGGCTCAGACATTGGCCTCTGCAGTCCACCTTTGAACTGGGAATACACTCTAGATGGATTATTAATGAACAGTTTGTTCATTCTCTTGTTATCCTGCTCTTTGGTGTACCGCTTCAGTCGTGCCGAAAGTGCTACTAGCTGCTGTTTGGCAGATTCTAAAGCTTCTATTGTGGCTTCCCTTTTTGGACGCTCCAAACTGTGGTTAGATCTCTCACTGAGCCTACTAACTTTCTTGCGCAAGTCCTTGATCTTATTTTGTAGCCTCAGCTGCCAGGGTGGAATGGCTTGAAGCCTTGTTGGCAGTGGCTTAATATCCATCTCATCCAAGATGAAGGTTGCTGTACTGTAGATTAAGGCATTAGTCTCACTGATTGATCCAGTTGAGATCGACTCCAGTGCCAAGTTAATGTCTTCCAACAGCTTCTTAGGTATGGCCTGGCTAACTCTTCGTAGTGGTACCCTGCTTCCATAATCATTAGCAGCTGACATCTTGTTGATGATATTTTCCGCAAGCTCTCTCACCCTTGGGTCAAGGTCCAAGTGCATGTCTTCTTCAACCCGTGAGTCAACACATGATCGTGTATGCGTGACAGTGTGTGTTGATATGCACTCCTCGTTGGTTGAGGTTACTTGGGTGAACTGTTCCTTAATTTCATCTACCTCAAATTCCGATATGAGGTGCCGTGTGATTATGTTACACCTCTGAGCTACAAGTTGCTTAGCGGTTAGTGGCAATTCAGGGCGCATGTTTATCCACAGTTAACGCATCCTTCCCATGTAGCCCCACTTTTGAGGTTCACTCATCAAGTAGCACTGCATGAGGTCCGTGTTATCAGTCCGAGTCCATTTCATCCGTTTTGAACCAGTAGCCCATTTTTCACCCCCTCGTCCTGGTTCAGCTACAGGCAGCGCGGACCTTGTTTGACCTTGCGACATCCGAGCCAGCATCGCTTTGGTTATTGCACTCATCATAGAGGTTGTAGACATTACACAAGCAAGGGTCTTGTCTAAGGACCACAAGAAAAGTGCAGTTGTTGGGGTTTGAACCGAGGACCTAATGATCACGGTCCCGATACCTTACCAACTGCGCTATCTGTCATATATATATATGACATATATGTATATGTATATATATATATAAAAAAAAATTGTTTCCTCACCCCGGATACCCGTATGGGTGGTAAATTCTGCTCTAACTCGGGTCTCCTACCAGAGACCTGGAAGTTTGAGCACTCGCCTCAAGATCTTAGCTGTTCCCAATAGCGCACTTTTCTGCAACTCATCTGAGTTGATTGCTATTGGTATTTGGGCAAGCCACATTTTATGCGCCGGTGTTATTGTGCCCAGTGCCCCAATGACTACTGGGATTACAGTTGTTCTTACATTCCAGCATTTTCCAATTTCTTCTCCAAGAGGGAGATATTTTTCTACCTTTTCTTTTTCTTTGCTGGCTATATTGTAGTCATTGGGTACTGCTATATCTATTATAGCAGCCCTCTTGTTCTCCCTGTCTACCACCACTATATCTGGTTGGTTTGCTAGGACATGCTTGTCAGTTTGGATGTAGAAGTCCCAGAGGATCTTAGCCCGGTCATTTTCATTGACCTTACTAGGAGCTTCCCACCAGTGTTGTGGTTTATTAAGGCCATACTCGTCACATAGACTTCTATACACAACACATGCGACATGATTATGCCGCTCAGTATATGCATTCCCTGCTAGCTGCTTGCATCCACTAATGATGTGTTGGATGGTCTCAGGTGCATCTTTGCATAGTCTGCATCTAGGATCGTCTCTAGTATGATAGATTTTCGTTTGGAGTTGCCTTGTTGGGAGCACTTGCTCCTGGGCGCCCATGATTAGTGACTCTGTATTGGCCGATAGGTTTCCTTTGTTCAGCCACATATATGTCTGGTGAAGATCGCCAACCTTAGATATTTGTTGGTGGTAAGCACCATGAAGAGGTTTCGTGTGCAAGTCAATTTCTTCATCATCAGGGCGTAGGTCCGTTGTAAGAGCAGCCGATTGAAATTCAGCTAGCAGCTTATCTGAGATGGCCATGGAGGCTGCATATGCTTTAATGCATATGCAGCCTCCATGGCCATATATATATATATATATATATATATATACCCATATTTCCGAGTTAGGAGTTGAATAAATATATACCAGTTAGGAGGTTGCGGAATATAAGGGATTAGGAGTTAACGCAAATATATATGGGTAAGCCTCCTATATGGTCTAATTTATCTACATTGTAGATATATATATATTTATTCACCTCCTAATTATTATATATTTTTATGGAAATTCTAGGAGAATATGGTATCATACAATATATATTCATCGCCTTATCATA